>NW_006288853.1:3646086-3663567 GCF_000327345.1 Myotis davidii
TTGACCTTCAGAGAAAAAGTCAACTTTTCAGATTTCTAAGAAACTGTTGCACATGCCAGAAAGTAGTTGGACAAACTGTCATCATCTCTCTTTAAGAAAAAAATACCCTCCTTTTTCTGTAGTATTTGGGTGGTGCCCAGCCTTTGGCAGTTGACTTAGTGTCACAACTGTTCTTCTCTATACTGTATTCTTCCACCTCCTTGTTAACTTTGTCTTTCTTACCTTTGGAGATCCAAGATGAGTTGAACAAGGTCAAGGATGATATTAGCAAGAACATGTCATTTCTGAAAGTGGACAAGGAGTATGTGAAGGTTCTGCCCTCTCAAGGTCTGAGCTCGTCTGAAGTTCTGGAGAAGCTCAAGGAGTACAGCTCTATGGGTATGACTCTCTGCACATGCGTGCTACCTGCTTCTGTGACCTGGCTGGGCGGCCAGTTAATGTTTGCGAAGTTAAGAACAATTCATCCTGCTATCTCCCTCCCTCTCTCCCTCTCCTCTCTCTCTCTCTCTCTCTCTCTCTCTCTCTCTCTCTCTCTCACACACACACACACATCTAGTCTCACCCTCTCTCTCAAACTCACACTCAGTCTCACCCTCTCTCTCTCTCAGACTCACACTCAGTCTCACTCTCTCTCTCTCTCTCTGTCTCTCTCACACACACACACACACACACACACACACACACACACACACACACACACACACACTCACACACTCACACACTCAGTCTCACCCTCTCTCTCACATGTGCAAGAGAAGAAAAGAAAGGTTCATACAGATATGTAAATGCTCAGAAGGGCCTGTCTCAGACGTTGACTTTCATATTTTAAAATTTATATTTAGATTCATTGTCATCCATAAAACAAACTAATCTCAGACAGTGGAACTTGGTTCCGTTTCCTTTTATAAACCTGAGAAAAACAGATACATTTGTTCTTTGAAAAGATAATATGTGTAATAAAAATGAGTGACTTAATTTCTCTATGCTTCAACTTCTGTCTCTGCAATGGGAATGGGAATACTTATTTGAAAGGATGATTATAGAGATTGAATAAGATTATACATGTAAATGGATAATACCTGGTATATAGTAAGTGCTCAATAAATGTTAATTATTAACACAAATGCATGTTTGTTACACATTAAAGTCATATTATGAATACTTTCTTAAAGTAGGCTTTTTAGTTTGGGATAATTTATAGAAAATTTGCTAAGATAATACAGAGATTTCCCACCTATCCCTTATCCAGCTTCTCCTGATTTTAACATTTAAAATAACATTCGTCAAAACTAAAAAATTAACATTGGTACAGTTCTATTAACTGAACTATAAATTCTCTTCTGATTTCACGAGTTTCCCCACTAATGTCCTTCTTTATGTTCTAGGACCCAGCCCAGGATACCATGTTGCATTTAAAAAATACATTTTAGTCCTAGCCAGTATGGTTCAGTGGATAGAGCGTGTTGGCCTGTGGACTGAAAGGTCCCGGGTTTGATTCTAGTCAAGGGCACAAGCTTTGCGGGCTTGATCCCCAGTAAGGGGCATGCAAGAGGCAGCCGATCAATGATTCTTTCTCATCATTAATGTTTCTATCTCTCCCTTTCCCTTCCTCTCCGAAATCAATAAAAATCTATTTAAAAAATAAAAAATACATTTAAAAGTGTTAAATGCAATGTGTTGAGCTTTTGACATTGGCTGGTACAAAATTAGGTACAGTCCAGGATTTATAGATGATAGAAAGCAGGAATTAGCACTCTGAGACCTGTTTATTAAGGGTTTCTGTGACGATGAGGTCTGGCTGCTGCCTTCCCTTCCATTTTTAAGTCACTATCCACTAGTATACTCTGTAGCAGCAGTAAATGAACAGGAAATGAAACCAGGTATCCTAATTTTGAAAGTCTGGAGGCCTCTGGTCTGAACATACACCTGGGACAGAGCAGGGTCCTCTATGGAAAGAGGGAAGTCAAGCTGGCAGCAAAGGAGAGTTTGGCAGGTTGGTGAGATCGAGGGATTAGTCTGGGAATTCACTACTCGGTCCTCTGCCCTCTTGTTGGAGCTGAAGATCTTTGTTTTGTGGAGCCCATGACTACAGTCTTTAAGTAGTGTGTTTTTGTAATAGCTTTCTCACTACTCACTTTTAACAGGGCACAGCCATATTGTAGCAAAAGGACCCAGATACCCACATTCGCACATTTGTTGGTATAACGTAGAGTGTGTGATGTGGAACCTCAGGCAGGAGATGGAAAGGTGGGCCTTATATTCTGGTCAGGAATCTTTCCGGTGAGCTTTACCCCAGTGTTGACTGTTTTGATCCTGGATGGAGCAGCAGATGTTGCTGGAAGCAGGTGGCTAATTCTGTGTGGGTTTCCAGACTCGGTCTGAAGGAGGGGCCCTGAGGCTAAGCTGTCTCATTGTGGCTTGTGTAGTCATGGATTCAGTTCCCTGACTCCAACCCTCCTGACTGTGTACTGCAGTTTCACTTTTCTCTGCCACCTCTGCTCATAACAGTTCCCATACTCCCTAGGACTAGATCAGAAGGGCAGGAAGGAAGAAGGAAGCATTGCTGACAAGGTCAAGCTGAGCCCTGCAGAGAACATAGAATGATACATAGATGGAGGGAAAAGTTTCTGCTGCGAGAAGGCAGTTGGGGAAGAGGACAGCATATTTATTGGCCTTTATTGTACTAGGAGCTGTGGGTATCTTTTTCATATGTTGATACTAATTGATGACCTTTATTTTGCTGTGGTAGCTGTAATGGATTTTTTCTTTCTTGATGTAATATAAAGACACCTTTGGATTTCCACTCAAAATTTTTTTTCTTTTGTACTCAAAGGACTTCCTTTGCATTTCTTCTTTTTAGACCCTACCTGTCCTCCTAAAAGTTTCTGCTTACTGACCCAGTGATGTTAACTTTCTCTGCAGACGTCATGTGGCAGGAAGGGCGAGCCTCCGGAGCGGTGTACAGTGGGGAGGAGAAGCTCACCGAGCTCCTCGTGAAGGTGATGCCGGGACTCGGGGGTGCGGTGGGCTGTGCCAGTTTATAGTCCCTCATTGTAATTAAACTAAAGTGTAGACAGTTTCTCTTCACCCAAACAGGTGAACACATACAATATTGTCAAGGGCATCTTCAGTCTGTAATAAAGTAAAATATTGTTTATGTGTGCAGGGTTTATTGACACCCTGTGTAGAAGGCACATTCACAGGGAAGGTGTTCCCAGAGTTTGAGATTAATATTAAGACACATTTTGTTTGATAAGAAGAGACATGGGAGAGAAACTTGGTTATAATTTACGATACTACCTGACTCTCAAATCAGATGATCTGAGAATGATTGTGGTTTCACTTATAATGAAAATACTTCTCATTTTTTGTGGACTTTAGAATTGTCTTTAGCATCTTCCATTTCTAGTCAGATTTAATTTTGAAATCCCACTTTGCCATATAAAATCGGCATTGACTGATGGTCTCTGAGATCTTTGTGTTTGATTATTGTAATCAGACGGCTTATACCGTACTAAGTATAGGTTTTGCTCAGCTGTATCTTGACATAATGCTCCAACCTTATTTCCATGTTTAAAAATCCTTCCATGGCTTCCTATCATCTACAGGATAAAATACAAGCTGCTTATGAGGCAGAAAATACCAAGTCCCTTCATGTGCCAGCTCCCACCTACTTTTGGCAAACACTCCTACTACTTTCCCATGTAAACACTACCTGGTGCCTTTTCTTTTTACAGAGTACACCTTGCTCTTATGTTGTTTGCTTTTCTCTCCTTCACTCCACCTGTTGTAAATGTGAATTCCTATTTCTCTCAAGGTTCCACTCAGCAGACACCTCCAGACCACTCAGGATGCTCATTATTCCCTCTTTAAGGCCCCTTACCTTCGCGCGCACACACATCTGGTATTGCACTTAGAACAATGGCTGCTTTGTGCCATACACTCTACTAAGTGCTTTGCAATGTGTTATGTTATTTGCTTAATGCCAGAACCCTATCAGATCAGCACCTTAATTACCCTTTTAGCATATGAGAAAACTGAGCCTCAGAGGTTACTTGTCCTGAGATTACACAGCTAGAAGTGACAGGCAAAGCTTAACCTTCAAACTGAGTCTGCTTGCCACTGTAGTCTGTGCTTTTAACCACATTTATACTTCCTCTCCTACCACATTGTAAAATAATTTATTTGCATGTGTGTCTCCTCCACTGTATTTTGATCTTCTTTAGGTTGGGGGACATAGTCTACCATTTTCCAGTGTCTAATGTTGTGCCTAATACCTAGAAATTTTGGTTTAGTGTATGATTGTTTGTCTTGTACAGTTTAATTGTCTTGCTTCATATCTGCTTGCATTCCTTTGCAGGCTTATGGAGATTTTGCATGGAGTAATCCCCTGCATCCAGACATCTTCCCAGGACTACGGAAGATAGAAGCAGAGATTGTGAGGATAGCTTGTTCCCTTTTCAATGGGGGACCGGATTCCTGTGGATGTGTAAGTATATGCAGGTGGCATCCAGTATTTTTTTAGCTTAAGATAGGAAAATTTATTTAGAACATTTTCCTTTTTTTACTACATAAATGATATGTGATTATTGTAGAAAGATCCAGATTAATAGCAATTGAAAAATACTGTTTGTAGCCCTAGCCAGTTTTGCTCAGTGGATAGAGCATTGGCCTGTGGACTGAAGGGTCCCCGGTTCGATTCCAGTCAAGGGCACATGCTTGGGTCGCAGGATTGATCCCCAGTAGGGGGCGTGCAGAAGGCAGCCAGTCAATGATTCTCTCTCATCATTGATGTTTCTATCTTTCTCCCCCTCTTCCTTCCTCTCTGAAATCAATAAAAATATATTAAAAAAATAAAAATAAAAATACTGCTTGTAGTTTTGTAATTCATAGAGTATCAACATTTTGGCATATATTCTTCTAGATAATCTTTCTCTTCAATTTTTTACTTTGAAAAACTTTACATAAAGTTGCCAGAATAGTTTAAAGAACACCCTGGATTCGCTAAATATATTTTGCCCTATCTGCTCTCTGCTTCCTTCTTTCCCTTCCTCCCTTTCTTCCATCCACCCACTTCCCTATCCATTTACGTATATAATTTGTTGAACCATGTCGTAGTGACTTATTTTTATACTTTCTCATTTTAATTTAGCTGGAAGTTTACTTTCTGATTTTGCTATAAATCAAATATCATTTAGTTGGTTTAGGAATACAGGAAGATGGTATTTATATTTAAGACACAAATGTTTCAACTATTCTTTTCAGTAAACATTTGTTAGTTTTCCTAAACTGTGATTGATAAACTTCTGTTTAGATTTGTTACTACAAACTAATACTGTCTTCCTAGAAAAAATGAAATCTCAGCTTATGCAGCATAGAGTTAGATTTAACCCAGTGTGCTGCAATGGTAATCTAGAGGTGCTCACCCTATCAGATACTTTTGTAATCATTATAAAGTCTGCAAATTTAATTATCGAAGGGCCCATCCAAAAACAATAACTTTTAATAGTTACTTTTTGTGTTTTTCCAGTAAACTGTATTGCTTTACTATTATGTTGGCACCGTGGTAAATCAACATGTTCAGATATTCAGTAGGTAACAGAACTGGTATTCATGGCATTCATGTCCGAAAAATAATTCCAAAATAGTTACAAACTGGACCAATAACGGGTTCTTGTATGGCATTTTGATGAACGGTGTGACATAGTGGGTAGATGACAATATATTTACAGTCTGTAGTGTTCTCCTGTGCCATGAGATGATGTCTCTTTTAAGAGACCAAAGGTTAAACAAGCACAAAACAGATTGACCTTACCCAGTAAAGTTGAAGATAGAAGTCTTAAGACCCTGAAATTCTCCAACTCAGGATATAGCCTAGAAAGACATGTGTGTATTAGGATAGATGTATATTCATAACAGCATTGCTCATGATAGCTAAAAACTGGAAATAAATCAGATGTCTGTCAATGGTAGGGTGGATAAGGAAATTATGTTTCAGTCCATTCTAGTTGTCACTCAAAGTGATGCCCAAATCGCTCCATTTTTGGCCAGTGGGAGCTTTCTAATTTCGGTTCCTGGATCCTTTTGCATGACTCACGTCGTCTTTTACAAGTAAAGCTTCCATTCTTCCCCTTTTCTTTTTGACAAAATATTCTTATTATTCCATGTTCGTCTCGTACATTTCTGCTCTAGACCTGGGGTCAGCCATTTGTGCAAGGAACCCTGGTTCATTTATAACTCTATAAAATACTTACATGGTTTCTAAGTAAAATTTATTGAACAAGACAGATTTTAAAACAACTGGAAAAAGAATCCAGAGAGACAAATAAATAGAAAGTACAAAAGCAAAGTTAAGAAACATGAAGGGCAGATTGAGGAAGGCTAAAACAGGGTTTAAAACAGCCAGGAAAAAAAACAAAACAAAACTACCTGTAAAGGTGTAACTATTAGAACAACTGATATTCTCAATAGCAACAATACCTGGGGCAGTTGGGGTAGATGAAAAGACTGGCAATGAGCTGATAATTGTTGGAGCTGTGTGATCAGTACAGGGATTTTATTAATTTCCTTATTAGTTGTGTCTAATTACATTTTAGTCTTCTGTTGGGTTTTTAAATTTTGTTTACTGTATTTTTCATTCTTGAGAATTCTATTTGGTTTGTTCATTCATTCAATCCTCACCAGAGGAGGAAAGGGGTGGGGGGTGGGGGGAGAGAGAGATTGATTTTGATCTGTTGCCTTTAGTACATGCCCCGACCAGGGATGATGCCCTAATCAGGAATTGAACCAGCAACCCTTTGGTGCACAGGACAGCGCTCAACCAGCTGAGCCACGTGGGCAGAGCTCTTCTTTTGTTTTTTAAATCTGTTTGGTGGTTCTTTATTGTCCCTTGGCTTATAGTTTATTTAAATATGTTGCACGTAATTATTTTATACTAGAAGCCTGGTGCATGACATTCATGCACTTAGGGGTGGAGGGTCTTCTCAGCCCGGTTCGACTGACACCATTGCCACTGTGCTTGCCAGCCATCAGCCCAGCTTGTGGCTGAGTGGCCCCCCCTCTGTGGGAGTGCACTGACTACCGGGGGCAACACCTGTGAACGCCTGTCCCCTGGTGGTCAGTGTGTGTCATAGTGACTGGTCGTTCCACCATTCTGTCAATTTGCATATTACCCTTTTATTATATAGGATTCTTTTCTGACAGTTCCATTGTTCATGGCCTTATCTTTCTGTTTCTGCTGGTTTCACTCGTGTTGTCTTACATCCTTATAGTTGTGTTTTTAATTTATTTTTTTTACTATAAACCACTCATTTTCCTGGGAACTTAACTTTAAGGCCTAGATTTAAGTTAAGTTCTTCCAGAAAAGGTTTGTAATTACTCTGTCAGTTGCTGGGAAGTACTACCACATTGGAACCAATTTTAGTCCAGTTCGTAGCTTATAGTTTTGCACTACAGAGGTAGTTGAGTTCAGACCACAAACTCACATAAAAGCTGCCTTTTCATACATGGTTTAGACATCCTTATTTTCCTTTACCTGAGCACCAGCAGTTTTTCCTGATGTCCTCTTCTGTACCAGTGGGATGTTTCTTGTACCCTCAGACTGTGGGCGTGATTCCATTGTTCTTCAGCCATCTCCCATTAGCCTCCTTACTTTGGGCAGGTCCTAAGTTTATCTCCTGTTCTTGAATGGGCGCGGGCGTTTAAGGACTCCTGGGATTGGCAGCCACCCTCAGAGTTAAAGCCAGCTTTAGCACTCACTTATTTTGTAGGATTCTTGATTTTGTTTTGTTTGCAGTTTCAGATACTCCTTTATGCTCAGTGGCAGATATTTAAAAAAAGTAATGTTTTATCAGGTTTTTAAAAAAATGAATCCTCACCTGGGGATATTTTTTCCATTGATTTTTTTAGAGAGAGTGGAAGGGAGGGGGAGAGACAAAGAGGGAAACATTGATGTGAGACACATCGATTGATTGCCTCCCGCATGCGCCCTGAGCAGGCTGGGGGATTGAGCCTGCAAACGAGGTATGTGACCTTGACCAGAATCAAACCCATGACCCTTTAGTCCAGGGGCCTAACCACTGAGTCAAACTGGTTAGGGCTTACCAGGCTTTTTAGTTTCAGGTAGGAGCGTTGCCCAACGTATATAATCTGTATTGCTGGAGATAGAAGTTCCATGATTGTTTTGTGTGTTTTTTTCCATGTGAGAGACCTTCGTGTACTTGAAAGCCTCTCTACCCCTGAATCTCTTCCCTGTTTTTCCTAGGTTACTCAGCTGTTCCTTAGGGAATACGATTTCCAAACAGATTGCCGCCCAGCCCTGTCTTTTTTCTCTGGACGCTTTTTGGTTACGACAGCCCAAGTGTGGAGGGACATTGATCTTTCAGTCTCTGTCTTACTTATCTGGGTTCACTAAACTTATCTTAAGCCTTTCCTCTAAGTCAGACTTTGTATTCTCAGCCGTGTTTATTCTGTTCCTTTCTGCTCCTAGTTCTGTATCGGTGCTGGTTGGTACTTAGTTTGCAGTCTCATTGTTTCAGTGTCCAGCTTTTCAACTCTTTTCTGGAATTCATGATCTGATGATGTTGTCTTGTAGTGAGAAATGGTTATGAGGAATGTCCTTCTGCTGCTTGGGTGGTTACTGCTGGAGTTGGCTTTATTTTGCACGCTACTTTTTTCCTTGTATGTTTGCATCGTTGCCATGCCATTTTCTTTCATCTTGGCTCATGCTTAGGTGACTCTCTGGACATTCTATTTGTTCTGATGCATGGTGGGTAATTTCTTGTCTGAGAGCATTTGGTTGAGGCAGGATTCAGCTAAAGCTTTGTTACACCTGTATTTCAATATATCTAGGTCTCATCTTCTGATAGTTTGTTAAAAGTTAACTATACCGGAGTTCACTCTGCCTAGTTGGAAGGGAATAATACCCGTTGGGCTTTGATTATTTCTTTAACCCATCTTGTATTTCTGCAGTCTCCACTTTAAAGAATCAGTCCAGATGTTCTCTCTGCATTTTGCTCTTTCTCCCTAGCTGCCATGTCTACCACTCTGATCTGAAGAGCAGGAGAGAAGATAAGGAAACCCCTTCCATTTGCTTCTCCGAAGATTTGGGAGCATTATTGACAATGGTCAGGATTTTGCTGAGTTGCCTGGATAACTTCCAGGGCTTAGAAGAGGGAATATGCATTGTGTTTTGCTCTCTGCTATGGATTGGAAACTTGTTTCTTCCTTTCATTGCCAGTATTTGAAATTTATTGCATCAGATTACATCTCGTTCCTCCTTTGGTTCTTACTACACGTTGTTACTACTGTTTTTCTTTAGTCTTCCAGGTATTGGGAGGAAGTCCGTGAAGTAGTTTGAGTCTTCCGGAAGTCCAGCGCCAGGGTATTTGTACTTTGTTTTTGCGTAGGTACCACGAAGCCATGTCTATCCTGTTATAATCTTCCTTAGTGGGTGTGTCAGGGCTCAGGAGAAGGATGGAGTCCAAGATCTCCAATCTCTTCTAAAGCTTAGATTTAGACTGAAATCTCTGGGATCATTCAAGTTCTCAGACTCTGTCTCTATCTCTGTACATGTCTCTCCGTCTCTCTTGAGGAGCTGCTTTCAGTGAAGAAAGTTCAGGGGTGGGAACATGAAGACAAAGCCTAAGGGTTGGGCTGTCTTTAGACTATTCCCATTTAAGGTATTACACTTCTTGTTCTTTAGCCTTCAACTTTTCCCTTTTATTAACTTCATTTGCCTCAAAATGGATGAGAGGGGACTATATACCAAAAGAAATTAGGTTGCCAAGGAAACTGGCTTATGCAAATGTCAGTAAGACCAAACATCACTTAAAAGAAAAATTTCCCAACGGGTCATGTCCTGCTCTTGTTTTTGACACACATTTCATTTGTTAGAGTGAGAATTACTATAAACGTTAAAAGAAGTTGACTAACATAACAAGTAGTGATTGAAGCCTCTTACTTCACAGCTAAATTTTCATTTCCCTTTGGGTGCAGGAGGAGGAGGGAAATGGGAGAATCTTTAAACACAGAATTTGGGGATCAGAAATAAGAATTAGAAGTAGAATTGCGGCATCCCAGCTTTAATAGTAAAAAATACACTGATATTTGCTTAACAAATATCGATGTTGATTTGATTAACTGTTGAACTAAATATAGGACATGTGAAGTGAGTAACTAGGGTTTGGAAATATTTTTGCTTATGTCATTACTCCACCTTAGTAAGAGATGGACTCCCTGGAGACTGACTTTGCTGGTGCTTTTCCGACTTGCTTCACAGCTGGTTTGACTTCTCATGTGACATTCTGAGGTTTTGTGCTGGAGCACAGGACATGCTGCTGATTTGCAGAGCTGACCTCAGCTGTAAGCACTTGTCTTCTCCACATTGAAGTGCAGAGACGACACACACGTGTGCTATGCCCACGTTCAGTGCATTACTTTGTGGATGATGGTCACATGTTTCATGAAGACTTCCTGCATCAGAAACGATTCAGCTTTTCTCAGCTGACCTTCCATATAACTCCTGACTGCTGGGATTTGTTATCTGATGCTATTTGTTCTATATGTGGATATTATTTTAGGAAGTTTCAGTAATCACCCTCTCTCATTCTGTCTCATACTTAGCTACACTAAATACAAAAACGTAGGAAGTTTTACTTCTTATCAACAGATGCTAATGGATGACATTGGGTGCATCACTTTAGTCTCTCATCAGCTCACCTGTGTAATGAAAAAGCTATATAAGATCCTATGAGTCTTTAGAAATGGTAAATTTAAGAAAATATCCACCTAGCTCAGTGCTATGGCTTTTCTTTTTCGGCTTGTTTTAAAATTATTCATTCTTAGATGTTACCAAAAGATAGCCAGGTGGGTATGATATGCCTGTGTTAGTCATGGCTTACTGAGAGTCAGCCCAGGCATTAAGAAATGTTAATTGAGGGTCTGTTAGGCATCTGCTACGAGGCTTGGTGCTAGGAATATTGTCATGAACAGACTGGCCCTCACCTTTATGAGATTGTAGTCCCCTGGGGTCAGTAGGATGACGGAAATGACCGCTGAGTCTTTTTGTTGCCTGTATCAGAGTTGCTAGACCTCGCTTCAGGAAAACATTTTATTTCATTTAGAAACATTAGGATTTTTGTTTTGATTTCAGATAACAAACTAGGTAGAGGCTTCTTTTTTTTTTTTCAAACTTGTCAAAACCAGAAGTTCACTTTGGAATGCCTAATTATCTGTTCTTTGTCTTCTAATATATTGCATAGTTTACTAGAATTGTAACTTCACAATTTCACGTTCTCAGTGGGCATTGAAAATGTAAATCAAAGTCAATCCTGATGCTTTTTAATGGTGTAAAATGCATTATCCTATCTGCAGTTGGAGGAATTAATGTGGAAATGGATTGTGCACAGATCTGGGCAGATGTGCAAGTTGTCCAGACAGCATGGAGCTTCTGCTCATTGTTGGTTAGTGTTTTTACTCTTCTCCTGAACCCAGCATGGGCTTAGCGAGCGAAGCCAAGTTTCCCTTCTGGAAGATGTAACAGGGTCTGCCCTGTGGCACACAAGACCTTACCTCTTTCTGCACCAACCACCGTCAACATCAGGACAGGCTGATAACTACCCCTAACTTCCCTCCACAGATGACATCTCTCCTTTTTCACAGGTGACCTCTGGGGGTACAGAAAGCATACTGATGGCCTGCAAAGCTTATCGGGACCTGGCCTTAGAGAACGGGATCAGAACGCCAGAAATGTATGTATGTGGGGCTGTGTCGTTCTCCCGACCCCCTGCTGAGATTTGTCTGGAATGCTGCTGCCTGAAGCACCCTGACTGCTTTCAGTGTCTTCTCTTCCTTTGGCAATTCTAGTCCTCTTTCCTCCTGTCCTGTGTCCTTGACTCTACTGTCTTCACATTCACCAAAATCCTAAGTGGATTAGCCAGTTAATTTTCAAAATCACCCCCACCCCCCCACACACACCATTTTATAAATGGTACATATACTGCAAGCAAAAATGAGATCCTTTTTCTAAGTGACAAGACTACATCTATGAATTCTGTGATATTTATTATAAATTATTTGGAGCCTGAGAACGCTCTCTGTTTATATTAGTTCAATGAAAGTTACATTACAGGCTGCTTTGGGGTTCCCCTAAGAAAATTTCAAGCTAGCTTGGCTGGTGTAGGTCAATGGGTGAGCATCGACCCAGGAACCAGGAAGTCACCTGTTGGATTCCTGGTCAGGGCACACGTCTGGGTTGCGGGCTCAATCCCCAGTAGGGGGCGTGCAGGAGGCAGCCAATCGATGAGTCTCTCTCATCATTGATGTTTCTATCTCTCTCGCTCTCCCTTCCTCTCTGAAGTTAATAAAAATATATTTAAAGAAAAAAAATTTCAAGCTAAGGGTAGTTTTATGGGATAGAAAATTCTTTAATTTTTTTGAGGTTTACCCATATTGCCACCCCATAGATTTTTTTTGCAATATATTTGTATTGATTTCAGACAGGAAGGGAGAGGGAGAGAGAGAGAGAGAAATATTGATGAGAGAGAATCATTGATTAGCTGCTTCCTGCACACCCCCTACTGTGGATTGAGCCTGCAACCCGTGCACGTGCCCCTGACCAGAATCAAACTTGGGGCCCTTTAGTCCGCAGGCTGACACTCTATCCGCCGAGCCAAACTGGCTAGGGCCCACCCCATAGTTTCGCTATTTGGTTGCATTTTTTTTTCTGTAGACGCTCTCCTTGTACAGTGTGTTTATACATTATTTAGGTTAATGTTTTTCCCACAAGTGTCAGTGACTAGGACTTGGTTGCACATGATCTCATGCTGCAATTCCTACTTAGCCTAAGAGAATAATAAATCAGGCTACCATCTTTCTTCAAGCTAAATCTTTGGTGCTTGGTACTTATTAAGAGAGCTTTCTCTCCATTAAAGGGAACAGGTTAATTGTAAGAGTGGAACTATTGAGGGAAGTCTGAAAGCAAATACTAAACTATGACTCAGTTTCCTTTTTTAATACTATTTGAAATGCTACTTCCAAGTGTGCAGTGCAGATGGGGATTATAGTTTCTTACAGGATCGTGGTCTTTCAAAGATGGAGGGGACCTTTGATCTGATGCTTGGCTGCTGCTTTAACAGCCCTGCCAAGCAAGCTTACGTTTCCTGCCTCAACCTGTACCGTGTCAGGAAGCTTGCTCTCCTCTGATGTGCCTGTCTTTGGATAGGCAACCACTTTATGTTAATTTGATCCAAATTTCCCGTTCTCTTACCTGTTGGCCCTAGTTTATATTTTGGATCCTTCGATGTGGGATTACTTCCAAGTTTTTCCTGTTGCCAAAATGATTTCCTGAATAGTAGGGAGAAGGTTCCTTAGAATATCTCTGTTTGTGCTTAAGAAGTAAATATAAACACTTCAAAATTTTTGAGGAAAAGTAATCAGAAGTTTACTCCTGATGTTTTAGATTAGCTGCAACTATGTTCTTTTGAACCTCATTTTGATCTGAATTTCCTTATTCTCTTCTTCCCTGTCCTTAGTGTGGCCCCCCAGAGTGCCCATGCTGCGTTTGACAAGGCAGCCCATTATTTTGGGATGAAGATTATACGGGTTCCACTGAACAAAATGATGGAGGTGGATGTTCGGGTGAGTTCCTCTGAAGGGCCATTGTCTGCCCTGGGCTGTGAGAAGCAGGAAGTGTACCCAGTTGACTGTTTTTTTTCCAGTGTCACATGCAGACAGGCTCAAAATGTCTTTGATTGTAGTGGCCAGAGTTGCAAAATCTTCCACTGGCAGTGCTGACCGAGTGCAGCTTCAGTCTTTGCACAGATTCATCCGTTTGTTCCTAACTTTAAAGACCCGGGTTTGCTTCAGCACTGCCACCTTCTCTTCTCTGTTTGTGAAATAAGCATGTCCTTACTTGCTCTAAGACTTTCACTGTGGTTTGTATGTTTTTTTTATAATTTTTAAAAAAATCCTAATTGGAGGACATGTTTTTATTGATTTGAGAGAGAGAGAGAGAGAGAGAGAGAGAAAGGGAGAGGGAGAAAGGGAGGAAGAGAGAGAGAAAGAAAGAGAGAGAGAGAGAGATATGCCCTGACTGGGAATCGAACCTTTTGGTGTACAGGACGTACAAAACCAGCCAGGGTGTCACTGTGGTTTGGCCTGAGTGAGCACCATTGCCAATATAAAGTAATGATTTTTTCCATAAGTAAACTATTCCAATTTATTAGCATTAGCATTATTCCCCTCATCTTTATTGAGGTGTCAATGTACAATTAATTGACAAATTAAAAATTGTATATATTTAAGGAGTGCAACTTTATGTTTTGATGTCAGTATACATTGTGAAGTAGTCAACACAATCAAGCGTTTAACATTTTCATCACCTCACACAGTTAACATTTTTCTTTTCTTTTTTTCTCATGGTTGAAATACTTAAGACTGCCCTGTAGATCTCTAATTAAATTTTAAATATAATGCAGTATTAACAAAACTTGTTTAGTAGTCACATGGCAATACATTTTATCTTCAGAATTTATTTGTGTAATTGAAACTTGGCACCCCTTGACCAACATCTCCCCATTCCTCCACTCCCAACCCCTGGCAACCACCTTTCTACTCACTCTGCTTCTATAGGTTCAGGTTTTTAGATCTAAGTGAGATCATACAATATTTATCTTTCTGTTCCTGGCTTAAGTTAGCGTAGTGTCCTCCAGGTTCATCCATGTGGTCAAAATGGCAGGATGTCTTTTCCTTTTAAGGCTGAATAATATTCCTTTCTTGATTAATTTTATGCCTTGCATTTGTATAGAACTTTCCAGTATTCAGAGTGCTATCGGAATTTCATTGGAGCCTGGGACAGCCCAGGGAGGTCGTAGAAGCTGTTAATATTATTGCAGTTCGGCCGAAACCGGTTTGGCTCAGTGGATAGAGCGTCGGCTTGCGGACTGAAAGGTCCCAGGTTCGATTCCGGTCAAGGGCATGTACCTGGGTTGCAGGCACATCCCCAGTAGGAGATGTGCAGGAGGCAGCTGATCGATGTTTCTCTCTCATCGATGTTTCTAACTTTCTATCTCTCTCCCTTCCTCTCTGTAAAAAATTAATAAAATATTAAAAAAATATTATTGCAGTTCATAGATGAGGAAACGGACTGGGTGGAGTGAAGTAGTTTACACCAGGTTTCACTGCTAGTTGGCTTTTACCTCTTAGCCCAATATTCTTTTCCCCTCACAGTGATTTTTCTGTTTTTGTATTGTACTCTCTTCCCCCAGTAGACCCATCTAGTCTTGTTTGTATTCTGCTACCATGGTGGGCAGCAGGCTTCTCCCAGGTTGGAGAGGTGAAGGAGGGGCCAGTAGTGGAATTGAAGTTCGTAGACTAGATTAATCTTTTAGGGCAATAGGAGAATAACTGAGATATGGATGCTCATTTTCCTTTCCACGTGTAACTCCTAGGCAATGAGAAGAGCCATCTCCAGGAACACTGCCATGCTCGTCTGTTCTACCCCACAGTTCCCTCATGGTGTGATCGATCCTGTTCCTGAAGTGGCCAAGGTATGTGAGAAAAAGGGACCACTAGGCAGTGAAACTGAGATTTTAAAATAGAATCTCATGGTACAGTATTTGGCAAATAGAAGCAATTTTGAATTTAGATTTTAGCACATGGGTGGTGAATAGCTCTCATCAGCTCTGTGGTAAACTTTGCAGCTCTGTTTGGAGCCTCTGAAGGTTACTGGCTTCTGCTGTGGGGGAGGAGAATAGAAGGAAGAAGCCTTAGTTTAAATGGGATATTTGGAGGTAGGACTAACATTTCAGTTCAGATCAGGAAATGATCTGCATTTAGGAGCATGCCTACCAAAGGGTGGTATTCAATCTGCTGCTCCATAGCACACCCTCCCTCCTTCCCTGCTGGGAAGTTAGCAAGCAGGACCTTTGACCCACTCCAGAGGCAGCGGAATCAGAGTGGTGCTCATTTTCTACATGATTTTGCAGTGACTTTGAGGCCCTGCATATTTAAATATAAAATAAACACCACATTTCAGATGAATTATTTTGAAGGCTAAATACATTTGAAAGATGAACTCTTTTTATTGGGAATGTCAAAAAGTAGCCAGCTTTTTAAAACATGGAAGATATCCTATATAATAAAAGGCTAATATGCAAATCAACCAAACAGCAGAATAACCGGTCGCTATGATGCGCACTGACCACCAGGGGGCAGATGCTCAATGGTGGAGCTGCCCCCTGGTGGTCAGTGCACTCCCACAGGGGGAGCGCTGCTCAGCCAGAAGCCGGTCTCATGGCTGGCAAGCGCAGTGGCGGTGGCAGGAGGCTCTCCACCTCCACGGCAGTGCTAAGGATGTCCGACTGACGGCATCCTTAGGGAGCAGGCCTAAGCCATCAGTTGGACATCCCCTGAGGGCTCCCGGACTGCGAGAGGGCACAGGCTGAGGGGGATCCCTCCCCCTTCCCAAGTGCACGAATTTCATGCACCAGGCCTCTAGTAGTACATAATGGCCTTATAGTTACAGCCCACTTTTCCACCCATGTCTTGCAAAGTTTTTGTTACAGGGCTGTAAATGAAATTCTCTTATGGTCTTTGTGTTTTGGAATTAGCTGGCTGTCAAACACAAAATACCTCTTCATGTAGACGCTTGTCTGGGGGGCTTTCTCATCGTCTTTATGGAGAAAGCAGGATACCCACTGGAGCAACCATTTGATTTCCGGGTGAAAGGTGTGACCAGCATTTCAGCGGATACCCATAAGGTGAGCTACGGAAGGGACCAAATGTCAGTCAGAGGAGACAGCTGATTATTTTGACTGTTATCAACAAAACAAATTGGTTAAAGCATTAGCTTTTCCCAAAATGTAAAATGAAATGTGGCTCTTTGCTTCCACCAGGGCAGCTGATTCAGGTGACAAGGTATAGTGATAGAGATGACAAGCAGTAGTGGAAAGGAACCCATTATCTTTGTGTCTTATGGCTGAGAGAATTTCTATAACTGGGACATGTTAGTGTAGTGGCCCTTTTAAGAGTTAGTTCCCGCCCTAGCTGGTTTGGCTCAGTGGATAGAGCATCGGCTTGCGAACTGAAGGGTCCCAGGTTCGATTCTGGTCAAGGGCACATGCCTGGGTTGCAGACTTGGTCCAACGTACCGTAGGCAGCCAATCAATGATTCCCTCTCATCACTGATGTTTCTATCTCTCTCTTCCTCTCCCTTCCTCTCTGAAATCAATAAAAATATATTTAATAAAAAAAAAAAGAGTTCCCTGAACCTTGAGACGATCTGAGGGGAGGATGGAGGGAGGTTTAATTGGGCTTCCTGAGGGAGGTATGTAAATGCTGCAGCTCCCATGCTGCTGGGTTCCTGCACCTGAGTGGCAGGAGTATGCTGATGGAAGAGTCCTTTGGAAAAAGGGAACAACTTAACGTGCTCAGGAATGTTTGGCTTGTAATGTTTGAAATGTCCATTCCTGCCCTCCCCCC
>NW_006288853.1:3663600-3678152 GCF_000327345.1 Myotis davidii
TGGACTGAGACAAAATCTAGATCAGTTCATTGTAAAACCGGATGAAATAGCTTCTAGATTCTGAAGCTCTTAGTAGAAAGGAAGTGTACTAGTAAGTGAACAAGGATGAGAAGGGAGTGAGGTCGTGATTGTAGTTGACCTGAGTGACTTGGATTCCTGGCTCCAGTGGCACTTTATCTTTGCTTTCATCCTGACATACTGCCCTGGAATAATGATTTATTTATTTATTATTTTTTTAAAATATATTTTTATTGATTTCAGAGAGGAAGGAAGAGGGAGAGAGAGAGAGAAACATCAATGATGAGAGAGAATCATTGGTTGGCTGCCTCTGCAAGCCCCCCACTGGGGATCGAGTCCACAACCTGAGCATGTGCCCTTGACCGGAATCGAATCTGGGACCTTTCAGCTCGCAAGCCGACGCTCTATCCATTGAGCCAAACCGGCTAGGGCTGGAATAATGTTTTAAATAAGGAAAACCACGTGCTGGGTGGGAAAGGGGAAGTAAACTGATTAGCAGGACAAGGCACTGTTCCTCCTGGGCCTTGGATTCTTCATCCCTAAAATAGAGTTTCAACTCCATCCCTTCAGTTCTACCTGTTAACATTGTAAGTTTGCATTTTTAACGTGAGTGAGAAGCATCATAGAGAATGTGAGGGAAAGTTTCCCATGATCAGCGTGCCAGGGCAGGTCTGCTGAATAGAAGTGTACAATCACCTGTCTGCTTCTCCCCTCAGTATGGCTATGCCCCCAAAGGCTCTTCCGTGGTGTTATACAGTGACAAGAAGTACAGGAGCTATCAGTTCTTCGTTGATCCAGACTGGCAAGGTGGCATCTACGCTTCCCCAACCGTCGCGGGCTCACGGCCTGGTGGCATTAGTGCAGCCTGCTGGGCTGCCTTGATGCACTTCGGTGAGAGCGGCTATGTTGAAGCTACCAAACAGATCATCAAAACGTCTCGCTTCCTCAAGTCAGAGTATGTGGAAGATTGGGATTCTCCTTATCTTTTGCTTTGTCTGCTAGTGTGCTCAAGGCATCCGCCCGGCCAATCACCTGTAGCCCCAGCTGAGAGACCAGGGGCTGGGACAGCAGCCTAGGAGTGTGGTGCTGGCCTGGGAGGATAAGGCTCCCTTGCTCTGCTGTGACTTGGAATGTCAGATTAGTGCTTCATCTAAACCAGCGGTTCTCAACCTGTGGGTCGCGACCCCTTTGGCGGTCGAACCACCCTTTCACAGGGGTCGCCTAAGACCATCCTGCATATCAGATATTTACATTACGATTCATCAGTAGAAAAAATAGTTATGAAGTCGCAACGAAAATAATTTTATGGTTGGGGGGTCACAACATGAGGAACTGTATTTAAAGGACCAGAAGGTTGAGAACCACTGATCTAGGCCATCTTGTTTCCTAGGATGTCTTAACCACTGGCAGCTCTTACCAGGTACTGAGGGACAGTTTAATGACTGAGACAAGACAGTGGTTCTGAAATTTGAGGATGCATCCTAATCACCTGGAGGGCTTATTAAAGTGCAGATTCCTGGGCCCCGCTCCTAGAGTTCTAACTCGTTAGATCTGGAATGGCCTGAGCATTTGCATTGCTAGGAAGTTCCCAGTGGATGCTGATGCCGCTGGTCTAGGATCCCACTTGGAGAAGCACTGGAATAAGAACTGAAGAAGGAATGGGGGAGGGGGCGGCGATGGAATCTTGGGTTAAGCTAAGGCTAGAACTAAGCTGTGTGCTCTGTTGAGCATATCTGTTCCCATACTGCCTGTCTCTCTGTGTCACCAGGGTTGGGGAGGTTTTTTTTCAGATTCTTGAGGGTGAATAAAAGTGGCCAGTGGACATGTTTCACTTGAAAAAAGGCCCACATACGATTCTGATAATCCCTATCTGTTGAGAACTGTACTAGTTCTTGCTTTAGGGACTACATATGTTTTTAAAATTGAGGGATGGAGAAATTGTTTTTTCAGTATTTTAAAAAAGTGTCTCTTATTCCTCAGATGTCCCTGGGATCATAATTTGGGAGTTGGGCAGACAGGTTAGGAGCCAATGATTCTGATTCATTGGGTCTAGATATGCTTTGGGCCTTTGACTATTTGTAATGCTTAGGAATTACTGATCTCAGTCTAGATACCTTATTTTACAGGATGAGAAAACTAAAGCCCTTAGGCTGTAAGGGAAACATTGGGTGATGAAAGAGATGATGACCAGAGGACCGTATGTGGCTGAATTTTCTTTCTGTTCCTTTTCTTGTTTGCTTTAAGACTGGAAAATATCAAAGGCATCTTTGTTTTTGGGGATCCTCAGTTGTCGGTCATTGCTCTGGGCTCGCATGATTTTGACATCTACCGACTGTTTAATCTGATGACTGCTAAGGGGTGGAACTTGAACCAGCTGCAGTTCCCGTCCAGGTAAACTTGAAGAAGCCCCTTTTCCTTCCTTTGCTCTGTGACTTTTGAAGAAGTTGGATAGCAAGGTGATCTGAAAATACAGAGATGGGCTGCTAGGGCCCGGCACTAGTGGCAACAGTAGGATCTAGGATTTCTGTCCAGACACCTGGAGTATCTCAGTATCAAAACAGCACCATTATCTTTAAACTCTGGCAAAGTTAGGTGGCAGCCTCTTGAGATCAGGGGTCTGTCATAAGCTTCCCACCCCCACTCTCTCTGTACTCTCAGATCCGTCTTGTACACGGTCTTCATGTTGCTTTTATAAACCGACTTGTACCTGAGTAATACTTAGCTCACAACCTCCCAGAGCTCCTGATCCTTCAGGCCTGCTGCTTTCCTAGCCTCACCGTCCATGCTGCCTTTAAGTCAGCACTCCACCCCAGCAGAATAGGGCTCCTCGGTGTCCCCGACGTTCACGTTGGCACCATTGCCAGCCCCATTTGACTTGCCTTTTCCTCTTCACAATCCCTCTGCACCACAGACGCCCTCCAGGGGCGTTAGAGCTGCTTCTCTGCCCTGACATCCTTCAAGACCCAGCCGATGGCCCTGTCCCCAGGAGGGCTTACCATCTAAGATAAAGACAAAGGCCACATGGCTGAAGGACTAGTGGTGGACAGTTCTTGAGGGGAGGGGTGGGCAGCGCAGCCGCTGTATCCATTCTGTCAGGAAGGTTCTTGATGAGGCCGAGACGCCCTCCTGCCAGCCGTGCTTGACAAGCCATGGACTTGGGAGCCCTGATTCCCAGCCCTGGGGACAGTGTGGACGACTACACTTGTCACAAGTAACGTGAAGGAGCAACCAATAAATGCCTGTGCTGGGGGCTGCTTTATTTTACAACTTCAGCATTTTTTTTTTCTAAGATGCATCTCTCTGTCTCTCTTCTCTCATAGTATTCATTTCTGCGTCACGTTAGTACACACCCGGAAGCGAGTAGCCGTACAGTTCCTAAAGGACGTCCGAGAGTCTGTCACTCAAATCATGAAGAACCCTAAAGGAAAGGCCACAGGAATGGTAGGAGCACTTGGGGTTTTATGTTCTCTGTTGAAGTTTAGGTGTTACGGGGAGGGGTTGAAAGAACCAGGTGACCTCGAGTCTGTTCCTGCCTCTGCCTCTTATCCACAAACCTGTTTCCTTATTTCATTGTAGCTGATGATTTCTGCCTTGTCCATTCCCAGGGCTTTTTAATTTCAAATGAGACAGACTGAGTATAAAGCACCCTGTCGATTTGTAAGTGCTGTATGCAAAGGCAGGTGGTGGCAGTGTCCATTTGAAAAGAAAAATTGGACACAGGAGAGCAATAAACCAATTGTCTCTTGAATTTTCGACATAAAATCCCACAGGATAGTTCCTTTGGGCAGAAAGGCAGATGACTGGCAAGTACCTGGGAAAACTTAGCGAGCTGGCTATCCCTCTGATAGCATGGAGCCTGGGGTGGGGATGGAGTTGGGGAAAGGAGGACACATGCAAGGCAAGGATGGGGGGGAGCACAGCCATTCTGGATCCCTCAGCAGTAACAATTCTGTGACTGGATTTGCAGGGTGCGATCTATGGCATGGCCCAGACCACTGTCGACAGGAACCAGGTAGCAGAATTGTCCTCGATCTTCCTGGACAGCCTTTTCAGCACAGACACTGTACCTCAGGGCAGCCAGATGAATGGCTCTCCAAAGCCCCGCTGAGCCCAAGGCTTCTGGCCTTCAAAAGGTTCTGGGGTGTGGAACAGGCCCCACGGAGATTCAACATCTGGTCTTGCTCCACAGAGCACAACGAGACAGACACAAGACAGCTTGATCCTCAGGATTCGAGTTCCTCCTTTCATCATCCTTTTGTGGTTTTTAATGTGAAAGCCCCGAAGGATTCCATGACGTAATTATTTTGCCCTTGTTCTAAATATCACCCCAGGAATTGTTTTAACCATTTCCTTCTCTAATCTTTCTAGCTTTTACCTTCACTTAATCATGGGGTGGCAGCTCTGGCCTGTCCTGATTCCTTAGGGAAGCTGGGGCACAGTGTGAGGTAGAGAAAGGTTTTCTTTGTCATCTCAAGCAGATTGTTGTAGTCAAATAGGAAGCATTCGTGTGACAGAAGTTTCCCCGGTGGGTGTTCGGTAACTCTAAGCAGGCGGCTCTTTCAGCCCTGCTCTTCGAGTGGGTACTTGTCGCTCTTAGAGTTACTTTTACTGCAGCTTGTTTTCTTTTCCCCAGACACAGGCTGACCGGGCCATTGTTACTGTGTAGGAGTGGAGTGGTCAGTCTGCCAGGGCGGCGTGTCGAGTGGTACATGGTCCTCTTCTAGTGTGTAGTCCCCTTTGATATTTGGTTTCCACCATCTTTGGAAATTCGTATTTGAAATTGTGCCCCCACTGGTTTATTCTGGAACTAGGAAGGGACTGTAATTCCCAGAGAATCTAGGACCTCCTGGCCTATTGCTGCCTCTCTGAGTATCAGGGTAGGATGAGCACGCAAATTCAAATATGTCACCAAAGTTCATTGTAGTCCTCCCCTCCCCACTGCGTTAAGCCATCATGTATGAGAATATGTTTGCTCACAGCACCTTCACAAGTTGCCTTGATTTATCCCAGTTGGTACAAGGAGGGTATGAGTGAGTCCCCAAGGCAAGGAAAAATGTTTCGTTCCATTGGTATGTTCTTCCAGCCTCCTTCCTCTCATTCAGCTCCCAAAGGTACTATGGCAGTTCAGCCTCAGGTACTGGACACTTCCCAGCCCTGGCTAGGATGAGAGAACATTTTGGAATAGGGAAACAGGATGGTGTCGGTTGTAGCCTAGGGCCTGGGATTTCTTCTTAAGACTAGTTGCTCAGAATGGTGCAGGGACAGGGCCAAACTCTGTGCCCACTTTCTACCTTTTCTGCCTTGCACGGGGCCTGCCTGGATCTCACCTGAGCCACTGTCCTACCCTAGTGACGACATACTGTATGTGTGCCTTTTCCTCAGAGGGGAGCAGTGGTGGCTATTCCTGACCCAGGCCCAGGGGTGGGGATCAGTCTTTGAGGTTTTGTTTGGGTTGGGAGAAACTCCTCTGTCTGTCCCCCTTCTCAGGGACTCCTGAAGATTCAGCCACTTCAGGCTGGTATCCTCTCGCCCCCCTCGCTGGGTATGCTGGCCAGGAGCCAACATGACCATTTCCCCCAGCTCCTCACCACTTTTGTCTAAAATGTTCTTCAGCACTGTACTTTCTACACAAAACTGTGACTGGCCATGTCGCTGCAGGGTGTGTGTGTGTGTGTGTGTCAATCATCCTGTGCATTGTGGGTTCCAAGAGTGGTTGGGGTGTGTGTGTGTGTTACAGGGAGAGGCTGAGGCCCTTTGGACATGGAAGTTATGTTCCCTCCAGTTGCTGAACTGGCGGGCATCTCCTGAGAGAGGAGGAGGGTCGGAGCTGTGGGTGAATTGTCTTTTGTGTCTGCAGTGCATTCATTATGTTGGAGGAAGTCCAGGGACCCAGCCCCACCCAGCAGGCACCACTGTGGTTTGTCGGCTGCTAAAATGGAGAAGCACGCACCCTAGAGTGTTCTCTTCCTCCACTGTCCCCCCAGGACCGCCCCCTGTGCTGTGATAACATTGCTGCAGGGGTTGGGCTGGGGTGAAGGTCGTGGGACTATTTTTCAAAGGGACCTACTGTAGCCACTATAATTTATGTTTACGAGCCTTAGTTTGAGTTAACATTTGTGGGCTTTCCATTCTGTGTGTATCTGCTTGTAGTAGCACCCCGTCTGGCAGAGGTGGGCAGAATGTCTTAACAATATCATGTTGTTAGCAAATGTCCACTGGCCTCTGCAAAAACTGTACTGTCTCGTTTCTGCATTAGCAGTCAGTAGACATGTGACTATGCTGCCGTGTCACTTCATATTGCCAGTTTTATACTTGGAAAATGGTACTTGCCTCCTTTAAATCTTTTGTCTTTAACCTCCTCGTTCCCTCAACGTCCTCTTCCTAATTGCAGCAATAATCTCTTAAAAAGCAATTAAATAATTAAATGTTCCAAATCTTGATTGTCGTGGATGGTTGCATTCATTTATTAGGTGTCTGCACATCATCCCAGATGGGATGCTGGCAGCTCTTGAACCCGCGGCTGGTGAGAGATCGCCCCCTTGTGGTGAAGTGGTTGTCTGTGACACTGATATTAGGGCAAATAGACATGAGTGGGTGAGCCGCACGCCTGCCCAGTTCCCAGCACTTTCATGGCTCCACGGGGAGTGATGGCCACACCTGCTTTAAGGAGGTCTGGAACTCAGGTCTTTAGTTCCCAGGGTTAGGGTCCTGCTTTATGCCGTCATCTTTGTCATCCACTTCTGCGTATACCTTAATGATAGATTGAAGCCCTTGGGCTAGTGTCCAGCCAGCTGGGCAGTGAGCTCCATCTAACCAATGGACACGGACTTCACGCCTTGCATTTGGTTTGGGAACTGCTGCAGCCCCTCCAGTTATCTCTGCCCCTACAACTGCTGAGTGTCCTGTTCCATTATGACAAAGAAGCGAGAAGCCTTGTGGAAGGGCTGTTCAGGTTCCAAACTCGTTCAGGTAACCACGCTTTTCACCTGGCTCTCAGCCCATTCAGACTTTGCCAGAATCAAGTTGAGCAACGTGGTCCTTGCTGTAGTTTTATGCCAGATGACTCAGTTCCCTGAGCACCTGCTTGCTTTGGGGTAAACCCTAGAGAAGGAGGGGCCAGCATATGCTTTGATAGATGTGGCCCATCTAAGAAATGGTGTCTGGTGCGTACACCTGCTCCTTGCAGCTGTGGGCCTCTCTGCCTTCTGTGTGGGTTCTTGGTAGCAATGAGCCACTTCTAGCTCAACCCAGGAGTGACAGAATTAATGGGAGGCCTAAATTGATAGCCCGGGTGGCAAAAGTCAGATGTTTGAGGGCCTTTTCTTGATTTGGAGTTTTGCTTTAGTTTTTCTTGTGCTTTATTATCACTTCTCTTTAACTCCATTCCCTATAATTTCAATTGCTTGAATAATTTTAGAATAAACATTTATAAAAATAAACATTCCTTAAAAAAGTGTTGTGTCATTGTCCCACATAAAAGTGCTTCACACAACCGTAGTGTCCTCTGATTTGGTGTTTTCAACCCTTGATTCACGCCGTAAGCAGAGGCAAGAAGGTGGCATAACTCAGTGTGATGTGGCTGCGGTCCCCTAACCCGCAGCCGTCAGGTCAAAGTGCACGTAGAAACATTTACGTCAGAAGAGCAGATGAGGGACCGCTGTCTGTACCTTGTTGGTTTTGACACCAGGCTTTGCTGAGAACTTGTTATTAACGTAGGCGATGATAACCCTTATGAGCACAGGCTGGGAAGGGGGCCTGCTCGTCCCTCTTGCCAACAATATGCTGATTTCTCGACCACCAGCCTCTGCCTCTTCTGGCCTGTTGCAGGGCCAACTCCTCCAGGGTGACTGGGTTGTGACATTGCTAGATGCCTGCTCCACGTGACCCTGGTATCTGTACGTCAGCTTAGCCCCCAGGCAGCCTCAGGTTAGATGTCATAGGTGAGAACTCTTGCATAATGGCAAACATGAAATGACAGCCGTGTGGCATGCACACCCCGTGGACACTGCTCAGCGCCCCCTTCTGTCCGGCACGTCAGTGAGAGTGTTTTGCCCTAGCGTTGCTTACTGGGTTGGAGGACCAATCCGCGAATCAGCTTCTTAACTCTCAGGTGGCAAAATGCTTGCCACCTTCTAAGCTGTGGCTTTTGTCGTCGCCCTTAGAGTAAAAAGCAGACAAGCCTTGAGACTGTGGCTGAGTTTCTAGGAAAGTGTGAAAGCCGCCAGGATCAGAAATCTCCTCACCTGAGGCTGTAGGCCAAGAAGACAGCGTGGCCAGGCTGCCTTTTTAGGCGTAGCCTCAGCACGCGTGTGTACAGTGTCCCGCTCACCCTCATCTTCGTTCACGATGCCACCTCTGCCCCAGGAACCGCATTCAGGTCTGAGGCACAACTCATGAAGCTCCAGAGTCACCTTGTTAATCCCGCCCTGTTCTCCGCTCAGTTCCTATCCCTGCACCAGTGTTGCCTTCATTCATCTGCGCAGTAGCAGTTACCTGTGTCCCTGTTTGCTTCCCCTGGAGGATACGGAACTCCTCGAAGGCAGGGTGGTACCCAGGAAGTGCTTTAAATGCCTGTTGACTACAAGTTGGATTGACCTGTGGAAGAGAAGGTTCTAGCCTGCGGCCAAGTGAAACAAGTTTTATTTGAGGCATAAAAGCATGCGTTTCCATCACATAGGAGGGGGTTGGCATTAAGGTTCTGGTTTCTAAGATTCTGTCTGTCTTAGACACAGCTCCTACCACAGCTTCTTGGGAAATGAATTAGAAAGGGAGCAAGATACGGCCTGGAAAGAAAATCATTTCTGTTGCTGGAAAGCTGTAAGGAATGGGAAGATCTTATTCAAACGAGGGCACCTTCTATAGGGCCCCAAGATGGAGAGCACAGTGTGGGGGAAACAGTCCAAGTTCCTGGTCTTGGCAGTGACGCTGGCATCTCTTCCCACAGCAAGGACTCGCCCCTAAATGGAGGCAGCAAGGTGGACATAGCAATTTTGACTACAGCAGCATTTGGGGGGCTCCCCTGTTCTCTCTGGATTTCCAGATCAGTCACCCCTTTCCCTGAAGAATTCCACGAGGCAAGGCAGGGTCTAGGTCATGGACTGGGCTACTTGTTCGATGAAGCTGGCCAGGTTTATGTCCCGTTCCGACAGGCCTGCACACTCATGGGTGCTCAGGGTGATGTGGACCTGAAACAGAGCCAGAGATTGGGACCAGCTGATTCCACGGACTTCACCGAAGAGCAGGAGAGTCACTAGCTGTTGGCTCAGCCACACCGAGCTCCGGAATACAGGCATACCCCGCTTCACTGCGCTTCCCTGGGGCTGCGTTTCTACAAGTTAAGAGAGTTTGTCCCTCCAGCAGAGAGGCCACGACTCGCTAACGCAGTGGTTCTCAACCTGCGGGTCTCGACCCCTTTAGGGGGGTTGAATGACGCTTTCACAGGGGTCGCCTAAGACCATCCTGCATATCAGATATTTACATTACGATTCATAACAGTAGCAAAATTACAGTTATGAAGAGGCAATAAAAATAATTTTATGGTTGGGGTCACAACATGAAGAACTGTATTAAAGGGTCGTGGCATTAGGAAGGTTGAGAACCACTGCGCTAAAGGCTCAGGTGATAGCACTTGTTAACAATAAAGTACTTTTAAATTAAGGTATGAACATTGGCTTTTTTAGACATAATGCCATTGCACACTTAATAGAGGACAATAGAGTGTAAACATAACTCTTACATGCACTGAAACAAATCTGTGTGACTCGCTTTGTGGTGGTGGTCTGGACCGGAACCCACATCTGAGGTCTGCCTGTGGCAGCCAGTCACTACGGGGTTTCCCCTGGGGGCTGCTGTCCCGACAGCATTGGTTTCTGTAACAGCAGTGCAGGACTGTCTTCTATTCCACCTCCAAAAAACCCGGCAACTTCAGCTTTAGGTTAAAAATGAAATCTCCAAACACTGAGAGTTACCTAAAAACTAAAGATGAGCCCTGCCCAGTGTGGCTCAGTTGGTTGGAGCAGCATCACCAAAAGGTTACGGGTTTGATTCCTGGTCAGGGCACATACCTAGGTTTCGGGTACACTCCCCTGTCGGGTGCATACAGGAAGGCAACTGATCTATGTTTATCTCCCACACAGATGTTTCTCCCTCTCTCTCCCATCCCTTCTCCCTAAAATCAATAAGCGTGTCCTCGGGTGAGAATTAAAGACAAAAAACAAAAACAAAAAAAACTGAAGGACTCCAATTCCTACTAAACGCTATCCATGTCTTCTAGCCTTAATGTTTTCAGAATCCAGGATAGCGCTTGGCCCATGGCAGGCATTTAATGACTGTTTCAGTTCATTCAGCAGAATATCTGATCTGTTTGCTGTGCATGGCTATTCTTAGTTCATTTTTATTACTTCATTCTTCCATTCCTTCAGAAAGATTTAGGCCACGTACAGCTACGAACAATGGCTATGTCGGACCCCCACAGCCTTTCCTTCCTTGGGTTTTCTTGGTGTCTACGTGAGCAGTGTTTTAACATGCACTTTAAACATTTGGAGAGGTGAATGGAGCAGGAGGAGTGGACAGTCTGGGTGAGGCCCGTAGGGAAGTCCAAGGGAGGTGGAGTTCTCAGAACTGGAACTCGCCAAGCACAACAGGCACACATCACTCACCTTGTTGTACACGTTAAACCATTCAGGATGGTGGTCCAGCTTCTCAGCCTGCAGGGCCACCCTTGTCATGAAGCCAAAGGCCTGTTAGAGGAGTGAGACCCAGGTTAGTGTTTTACGCGAGAGGCTGCTGGGCACCCTTCCGTGGCCAGTATAAGGCCTCGATGCAGGAAGGCTGCAGGCTTCCTAGGAGGAGACCCCCTCGCTTTCACCATCCCCAGCATCTTGCCACTGGTTCTGAGGCAGGAGCTCGAGGGGGTCTCCCTGCAGTAGGAAGGAAGACCACCAAAAAGGTGGAAACACCGCAGAGGTGGTGAGTCTGGGCCAATCTTTTGTCTAAAATATCTTCAGATGTAAGTTCAAGGTGTGGAGAGTCCAAAGCCAGGTCTGCCCTCTCCCATCCCCAAGGGTGACACTGTCTGAGTAACCTGCATTAGTGTAGTGTCTGAGCGCCTAGGACAGCGGTTCTCAACCTGTGGCTCGCGACCCCTTTGGCGGTCGAACGACCCTTTCACAGGGGTCGCCTAAGACCATCCTGCATATCAGATATTTACATTACGATTCATAACAGTAGCAACATTACAGTTATGAAGTAGCAGCGAAAATAATTTTATGGTTGGGTCACAACATGAGGAACTGTATTTAAAGGGCCAGAAGGTTGGGAACCACTGGTCTAGGACTTCAAGGAAGAGAACAAGTGTGACCCCGTCAGCCCCAGACTCAGAAAACTGTCCCCCTCCCCCCCGCCCCCCCGGGCCATACCCGGCTGAAGTCTTTGAAATCGAACTGCTTGAAGATGGCATCTCGGCCTTCCAGCTCGTTCCACCCCACAGCCCTCAGGTTTGGCAGCAGCTGGTCCCTCTCCTCAGCACTGAGCCTGTGTGCTTTGCCAGCCTAGGAGAGGAAAAAGCCAGAGGCCCAAGGGCATGTCTTTGTACAGGACGAAGGAGAGGGCCCAGACCTTGGAGGGAACTGAGCCAGCTTCCACTGGCAGCTCTGGACCCAGGTGACAGTCAAAGGGCAGCTGGTCTAAAGCAATTGACGTGGAGTGGGGAGGGTGGCACCCTGCCCTGGAGGTGGGGCCCTGGTGCAGGCACTGATAGGTTCTTAGATTTACATTCCACGCAAAAGGACAGAAAACCCTGTCCTGGCCAGCATACCCAAGTGTTGTGGGTTCAATTCCCGGTCAAGGGCATGTCCTGGGTTGCAGGTTTGATCCCAGGTCCTGGTTGAGGTACGTGCAGGCAACCAGTCAATATGTCTCTCTCACATCAATGTTTCTCCCTCTCTCTCCGTCCCCCTCCACTCTCTCTAAAAATCAATGGAAAAATATCCTTGAATGAGGATTACAAAAAAAAAAAAGACAGAAAATCCTGAAGTATGAAGCCAATCACATCAAACTAAGTAATGTTCCCATCCCCCCCAAAAGTAAGTCTCTTACACTAATGAGGGGCTAAGAGCAAAACCCAGCCTAGACGTGTGTGTGTGTTACCACATAACCTTACAGAAAATGAGCACCCAGCCGTCCAACCTTCTCCAATTACGGACCTGCCTCCATGCCCCTACGGGCACCCACTGCCGGGTGCACTGAAGAGGAGACAGGCCTGGAAGGGGAAGACCACGGCACTTCCCCGAGTCGGTGAGAGCCTAGGCATCCTTCTCAAGTGGGTCGGTGCCTCTGTCCCTGGGGCCGGCAAAGGGCCCAGCACTAACGACATTCCAGGCGGCTCTGAGCCACAGTGCAGTAGACGAGCACTGACCACCACCCAGTGCGTCTGCCATGGCGCTCCCAGGCCGCCTCTGGTTCCCAGCGGCCAGGCCACAGGTTGTCAGACTTCCTTCCCCGACCTTCTTTCCTGTCAGGCTGGGAAGCCTGAGCCACAGAGCTCGGTTAAAAGTCGAAGTCACTTGGCCAAAGGCAACCGGCAAACCTAGTGCCCCATCTGTATATTGTGCAAAGTGCCCTCTGGGCAGCCCGGATTGGCACAATTCAGGCCATGAGCGGAACCTTCCGAGAGCTGAAGGAAGCAGGTCAGTTCTGTCCTGTGGCGGATCCAGGTCTAGGAGCTTAGGGGGGTCCCAGAATGAGGCTCCCGAAATCGATCCCCCAAGGACCGCAACCATGCAGCGCTAAGTAAAAAACGCACCACGGTCTGGGGAGACAATGTGAGGGAGGGGAAAGCAGTGTTCGAGAGGCAGCCCGCAGCCCACATGGGTGGAGGCCACATGGGTGGAGGGAGCGTGCAGGGGTGGTTCCAGCCAGTTCCTCTCTCCAGCCAGGTGGCCCGTGGCACTCATCTCCCTGGGCTTCACGGGTGAAAGGGGACAAGCATGTCCACGTCGCATCAGCAAGAGCCAATGGGACATTTCAGTACACACCGTTGTTATTAAAGCAGCGGTTCTCAACCTGTGGGTCGCGACCCCTTTGGCGGTCGAATGACCCTTTCACAGGGGTCACCTAAGACCATCCTGCATATCAGATATTGACATGGCGATTCATAACAGTAGCAACATTACAGTTATGAAGTAGCAACGAAAATAATTTTAGGGTTGGGTCACAACGTGAGGAGCTGTATTTAAAGGGCCAGAAGGTTGAGAACCACTGTTAATTAAAGGAGTGTCATCTGCATTTTTAAAAGGAAACTTCCTGGGAGAAGTAGGCTCATGATGGAACTTGGGTTTGGGCAGAATTGGAAAAGCGCTCTGGCAAAGTCCATCTTTTTCTCCCTCCTGAAATATCGTGCTCTCTCTGGATGCTCTGACGGGGTCTGTCTCCCCTCTGGGCTGCAGAGCCAGGGAAGGCAGCAGAGATCTGCATCACAGAGCTCCGTTCCAGAGCTGGCCTTTCTCAGTGGCTGAGAAGCCTGCTCCACGTTTCCAGGCAACCGGATGACCAGACCTCACCCAGGGCATCAGAGCTCACTGTTTGGTTCTTTGGCTCTGAAAGGAGTGGTGGGTACTAGTGAGTCCCGGAGGGCCCCCCTTCTCTTTAGAGTCCTCTGGAACCCCCAGGACTCACAGCCCGAGGCTGAGCTGACAAGCCCTGCTAATCTGGGGTCAGACGGGGGAAGGAGAGGTGTTTACTTAGTAAATCCCAAATCAGGCCTGTCCTGGCCAGGCCTCTGGGGGAGTGTGCCCAGCGGTTACTGATTACCCATGCCCTGCTCCTGGGGGCCTCGGTGTAGCTCACTCACCAGCTCCCCCCCGCACCCCAAGCCATAGCCTTCACAGTGCCTCAGGTGTCACAGGGGTCTGGACTGCTCCTAATGCTTTGGGGCCAGAAATGGGCTGTTTATACAGCTTCCCGGGGCTAGAGGCTCCCCTCCCGCTGAGGTAGGGGGCCAGGGAGGCGGTGCTGAAGCACACCGGGACCCTCCCGGGGGCAAGCTCAGCCGGAGGACAGATGATCCTGAGCCATGGTGTTTGCACTGCGGGGCAGGCCTCAAACTAGGCACCAGGGGCTGGCTCTGAGGCCAGGGGCAGCACAGGGCGCCCAGCGGGCTTCGCCAGCCCCGGTGCCCAGAAGTGCACGCCAGAAGGGCAGTAAACAGGGCGCAGAGGAACCCGCGAATCCAATCTCCCTCTCCACACTCCCACATACAGACACAGTCCGCCCCCACCTCTAATACCACCCTCGGGGACCATAACGACCCCGTATGCTGTCCCTCCCCACCCAGGCCCTGGTCCCACCGCCCCACCTGTACCCAGGGAGGTCGCTAAGCCCCGCCTGAACTATTGTGGTGCTGAGGGGGCACAGGCCTGGGAGCCCCGGGCCAGCCTGCCTGTTACCTGGACCTACCACCGCCCTCTCGTGGCCTCAGCCTCCCCAGGGGCACCACCAGGGGTGGGAGCGCGACAGACCTCCCCCCGCCCCCCCCC
>NW_006288853.1:3678315-3695276 GCF_000327345.1 Myotis davidii
GCCGCCACCCGTAATCATTAACTCTGTCCGGCCGCAACCGGCGCGAGCGGTCTCTGCCCGCTTCCAGCCTTTTCCTGGGCGCACCGGTGCTGTGGATTGGAGCTCGGGGGTTACGTAAGCGGGCCCCACGGCGGACTGACGCGTTCGAATCCTGCGCTGCCCCTCAGCCAGCTGTGCCACTTACCCTGGGCGGGAGACTGCCTTTGTAAACACTCCTTATTTAGGGTTTGATCTACAGTAAATTGCACACATTTCAAGTGTAAAATTGGATGCGTTTTGACGTATGTTCGCTTCCAGGCAACCATCATCACGATGAAGATCATGAACATATCCATTATCCCTAAAAGTGTCCTTCCTCTTTCTTCTTCAGGCAACCATTGATCTGCTTCCCCTCCCTGTGGATTACACTCCATTTTCTAGAATTCGATGTCAGTGGAAATCATACAGTATCACCCTTTTTGTGCCTGGTTCCTTTCCCTCAGTACAATGACTGTTTGAGGTTCACCCGTGCAGGGGTGTCCATAGTTCCTGTCTCTGATGGCCGAGTAACGTTTATTTTATAGCATTACACGTGGCTATCCATTCGCTCGCTGATGGACATTTGGGTTGTTTCCAGTTGTTGAGCTGTTGTGAACTTCAGGTTACAAGTCCTTGCATAGATAGGTGCCTTCATTTTTCTTGGGTCAGTAGGAGTGAAGGGCTAGGCCACATGGTAGATGTATGTTTATAACTTCTTAGGAAACTGCCGCAGTGGTGACATCATCGCACACCCGCACCTTCGATAGGTGAGAGCTTCCGGTCCCTGGCCCCGCAGATGCACCAGCGCTTGGCTTGGTCAGTCGTTTTAATTCTAACCATTCTCACAGGTGTGTAGTGGTATCTCATTGTAGTTTTTAAAAATATATATATATTATTGATATTTTACAGAGAGGGAGGGAGAGGGATAGAGAGTTAGAAACATTGATGAGAGAGAATCATCGATCAGCTGCCTCCTGCACACTCCTACTGGGGATGTGCCTGCAACCCAGGTACATGCCCTTGACCGGAATCGAACCTGGGACCTTTTAGTCTGCAGCCTGACGCTCTATCCACTGAGCCAAACCAGTTAGGGCTCATTGTAGTTTTAATTTGATCAGTCATCCGTAATGACATGATATCCAACGTCTTTTCATGTGCTTCTTTACCTATTCAAATTTTCTGACCATTTAAAAAATTTAGTGTTTGTTTTCTTACTGGGTTTTGAGAGTTGTTTTGGATACAAGCACTTTAGCAGATATATCATTTGCAAGTATTTTCTCTTCATTCTCACAGTGTCTTTCAAAGAGCAAATGCTCTTAATTTTGATGAAACTCAATATATCAAATGTTTCTTTTATAGACTGATATTTTAGTGTTGCAACTAAGAAATCTTTGCCTGACCCACGGTCACAAAAGATTTTCTTATATGTTTTATGGTTTTTTGTTTGTTTGTTTTACATTTAGGCCTGTGATCCATTTTTAGTTAATTCTTCATATGCTCTGAGTTATGGATCCAAATTAACTTTATGCGTATGGGCATTGAATTGTTCCCTTCTCCACTGAATTGCCTGTGTGTGGAGAGCGGCTACAGCGTTTGGACAGGTTCAAGCCTCGGACTAATGGGAGGGCACGGTCCTCTCGTGGCAAAGCCACGTGCGAGTCCCAGCTTAAAGGGCAAAGCCCTCCCAGCACAATAGTAGCCAAAGGCTATCGTTGTAAGCTTGACCTTATGGTCCGAACCTGTGGTCCCACGTGGCTGAGTGATATGGGCTGCGGGAGGTGCGGCAAGTAAACAAAGCTTGATCAGGTGCATGTCATTGAGTCGATTCGAAACCCACGAGAACGTTGTAAACATCTTGATCACGCCCTTATTTTGCCTCATGGAATCTGGCTGGAAAATAAAGACTCGGCTTGCAGGCTGTGGTGCTGTTTCTCCATCAGAGAGGGCAGCGTCCGTCTAGCCACAGCTTTACTCTCTTGTCTGTCTTTTCTAATCCTTCACCACCACCCCCTCAGGTTCACCCATGGCCGTGCTGGCACAGCACACCTTTGTACACTTGTTTTTAAAAAATCAATGGGCCGTGTATGTGTGCGTTTGTTTGGGGAGTTTCTCTTCTGTCCCATTGATCTATATGTCCATCTGGATGCTAACACCACACTGTCTTGACGACGGTAGCTTTATAAAGCTGGCAGTCAGGTAACATAATATGAAAAACATTTTTTTAAAATTAACCTTCATCCCTATACTCCACTTTTACTTATGTCCCCACAATAGTGACCTTTCTAATGGGGTAATATATATTTTTGTTTGTATATGTTCTTCCCCAAAAAAGCATGTTGTTGTTTCACCTCTCTGTATTTTTTTTGTAAATTGTACTGTTATGTCATATCTCATTCCAGAATAGTTAGTGGACAGAATAGAATAGTGGATAATTCAAAGCAGAATAGTACATGAGCAATTACTCTTCATCTATGTTGCTATATGCATAGTTAATCTGTAGTTTCTAACTGCTACTTAGGTTCCTGTGGTGAGAATCCACCATGATTTATCGTCCTACCAGTGATGGACACTCAGATTGCTTCCAGCTCCCTGCCACTATGCCAGCACACACACACACACACACACACACACACACACAGACACACACACACAGAGAGACACACACACAAAGACACACACACACACACACAGAGTTAATTTGCAAAGTGATCCTGCAGGGAACATCTCTCTCAACTCGACAGCTCTCAGGCCTGTGGGAAGTTTCTTAGACAACGTGTGTACATGCATATCCTGTAAATCCAGCAATTCCCCCAGGGGTATGTACGTACCCGTAGCTAGTTCCAGATGCCGTCCATTGGCTGCACCAGTCCCCATCCCACTGCAGTGTGTGAGGGTTCCTTTCCCCTGCGTTCCTCACACATACCCACTCACCCTTGGCGTTATCTAGCTCTTTAATCTTTGCCAAGTTCATAGGTATAAGACGATAGCTCACTGTTTTACTTTGCATTTTTCTAATTACTAACGATTCTGAACACCTCTTCTATATTGCTTCTTAACATTTGGGACATAATGTTTATAAATTGCTTTTTAATATCCTTTGCAAAATTTTTAGAATTTATAGTGCTCCTTTTTTTTTTTTTAGTTAATTTGCAGGAGTTTCTAGCTAGACATTAACTGCTTGTCAGTTTTAGATATTGCAACTATCTCCTTCCATTCAGCCATCCGTGTACTAACTTCTATGTGGGCCTCTGTGGGCAGAAATCTTATATTTTGGTGTAATGAGATTTCTCCTTTCCCTCTATAACTTAGTGCTTTTAATGACTTATTTGATAAGTCCCCTCCCACCCTTTTTACAACAATATGTTCTTGCTTTTCTTCTGACCTTGTAGTTAGATAAATTTAGGACCCGATGTGAAAGGCCCCCGTTAGAGTGCAGTGTTCAGCTCCCGTAAAAACTGGGCGTCACCTCACGGCTTCTGCTTAGCGTCTGCCTGTGGAGGGACTGGGGCTTCCCAGGCAACGCTGCCCAGCAGAGACTGGCAGCGCATGGGACTGGGAAACAGTGGTTCGTTTTTATCAGGACACCACAGTTTGTTATGCAGCAATAGCTGACAGGACAAATAGATTCCTGAGCAAAAATGGGCACCTGGAAGTGGCGTGTTAAGAGCAACCTAAAACGCAGTATCAGCTTTCGACGGTGTGGGGTATGAGGCAGGAGGCAATTTTGAAACGCAGTGAGAGGGTTCTACTGCCGCCCAGGATGCAGAAAGCTGCGGAGTGTCGCTCCCACACTAACAAGGAGAAAAGCCTGGATATACTACAGAATCATCGCTTTTCTTCAGCTTGCCAAGGCACGGAGGTCACTTGGCAACGGAGTAGCCTGAATTGGAAGGGAGGAGAGGATGCGGACTAGCTCACCTGTGCCAGGGCTGGGGAGGGAGAGGGAGGACCTGTGGCCGAGGCCTCGTGAAGAGGGGGTAAGAAGTCAGCCACAATGTTAACACATTGTTGCAAGCCAGGTGTGTGCCTCCGGCCAGTGGAGTGGCTGGGAGAGTGTGCACACACTAAGAGCTTGCATTTATGGTGCGCAGGGGAGAGTGGGGAAAGGCAAGAGGTGGGAGTGAGACACACAGTAGGGGCAGGAGGGGATGGGTCAGCTGCTGCTGTGGGAAAAGTGCCAGACCCCGTCCTCCTCTCCAGACCCCTGCCCAAAAGGAGCAGAAGCCTTGAGCCACTAGGAGTGGGCCAGCAACCCTGTCACTTCCAGGGCTAGGGAAAGGCTCATTGTGGCTTCATTTCGGTAGGAGGGAAAGAATCCCTCTGCCTGGGGGAGGTGCAGAGAGCAGTTCTAGGTCAGGATCCTATACCAGTACCTTTAGAGGTCGTTATCGCGGGGAGGAGCAGGGAGCTCCCGCTAAGGGCTGCCGCAGATCACAGGCAGGCAGTCTGGCTACCAAGGGCTGGGGATGGGCATAGGATAGGCAGGAACACTGCAAAAGCTCCCGCCCTGGGACCACAGAGAGCCCACCCCTGCACCAGCCCCAACGGAGCTCTCAGCTGCAACAGCAGCAGCCTGCCTACCACAGGAGAAGGGGAGAGCCTGGAAGGACTGGAAAGGCCACCTGACAATGCCGTGCTGACAAGGATGAGGGATCACTGGGACTCCCCTAATCGCTGGTGGAAAACAAAACGGTTCAGCTCCTTCGGAAAACAATCGGGCAATTTCCAACGCAGTTACGCGTACACTTACCGTGTGACTCGGCAATCCCAGGCCAGGAGAAAGACCAGAAACTCTATGCAAATGTGCATGGCAGCGTATCTGGAAAGAACCTAAATGTCCCCCCGCAGCTGAATGAATGAACAAAGGGGGCCCATTCAGACACCGGAGTACCAGTCAGCAATGCAAGGGGACAGCCCGCTGACCCAGCAGCAGCACGGGCGAACCTCAGACACGTGATGCTGCGTGACAGAAGCCACACTCAGACGCTTCTCAGAAAACTGTTAAAAAATGAAATTGTGTGCTTACAAATATTACACACTGATGATGGGAAGAACTGTCCAGAGGGACGCTGGCTCTGTACACAGTGAGCCTGTGTCTCGTCTGTTACCCACACGCTTCTCGTCCGCGATGCCACTTACAGCTTCTCGCCCGCGCCTCTGTGTCACATGCTGGGTGGGTGGGCACAGTGGAGGCGGGAATGTTTCTGGAATGCACGTCTAGCACCAGAAGGGCTAGTAATGACTAACCTAGACATGGACGTGACTGAGAATCACGTGCATTTATCCCTCTAAATCCAAATTAAGTGTCTCCCACCTCAATTCGCCCATAGCCTGATCCCCAAACATGCCCAACAATTTACTGGAGCACAACCTACGTGAGGGTGTGGCAGAGGGGAAGTTGGAGTGAAGACAGGCTTAACCTACTGCTTGGCCAGGAGCCTTTCTGGCCGACCCCACCGGGGCCCTGACTACCCTTTGTGTGTCTCCTTCCTCAGCAGTCATCTCCTTTCTTTCCCTTGATTCTGAAGGATGAACAGTGGCACCTCTGAGTCCCCCATGTGGCCGCTATCTGCCCTGCACCTAATACTCCCTCAGCAGAGGTTTCCTAAATCTATGTGTGTGTGTGTGCTGGTGTTTTGGGGAAGCTGAGCTGGCTTCTGCACAACATATAAACTGTATTCAGTACTGTCTGCACTGACAACTCTGAGACTCTGACATTTATGTAGTACTTTTTTCTTTGCCAATCCTAAGTTAAGGAACCAAAAAAAAAAAAAACCAAAATAAACAAAATCCCCACCTTTAAAAAATTACCAAAAGAATACACGCTAATAATAACAACAACAACAACAAGAAGAGCAGGGATAAAATGACTGGGCAATTAAGGTAAAAACCGCCTTCTGTACCTTACTCTGCACCCACCAAAGTCACCGCACAGAGGCTACCATAGGAAGGAGGGTGGTGGCAGATGCTCTGAAGTCTGGCTCCTCCACTTGCCTAATTGTGGAATCTTGAGTAAGCTACTTATTCTTTTTGAGCCTCAGTGTTTTCATCTGTAAAATGGGATACTAGCTGCCTTGAAGGGTGTTCATAACGACGAGATGAAATGTCCCATGTTGAGCGTCTGCATTGCCACCGGTGTCCTCTCAACCCCACGCTGCAGGTCACCCGCACAGTCTCATGTCCCACAGGGGCCTCCCTCTGCCTGAGGACTGTCCGCCCAGAGCACGAGCTCGGTTCCAGACACTGGAGGTGAGACGGGGCCAGTAGCTCACACTCCACCAGTGAGGCCGGGCTCGGAGGTAAAGGTCTGCTTCCTCGCCCCTAAAAAAAGGAGTGTCCGGCAGTGTCTCGGGGTCCCCGTGGGATCAGCGTGTTGCCCTCAGCGACAGCCTGCTTACTGACACACGTTCTGGCTTTCCTCCTCCCCCACTGACCTGCCTGCTGTCTTATTTTTCTTAACTCAAGATGGTCTTTTTCTTGTTGATTTGTAAGACAATAGCCCTTCACTTACTATATATGTTGTGAATATTTTCTTCAAAGCTCATTTGCTTTTTAGCTGAGTAACATAGAGAGATATTTAAATTTTCAGGTAGATCTGCCTGCCTTTTCCTTTATGGTTTCTGGATTTCATGTCTTGCTTAGAAAGGACTTCCTCACCCCAAAAGGAACAAATATTGGTCTCGATTGCCTTCTAATATGTTGACAGTTGGTAAAAAGTGTCCAGATTTCCAATCTCTTTGGAATTTACTTTTGGACAGCATATGCGCTATAATTGCAATGACTTGTTTTCCAAGTGGCTAGACAGTCATCTCATACTATTGTTTTATTACCTTGGCTGGTCCTTCTGTCCCCACCGATTTGAGCTGCTTCTGTAGTAGGCCAAGTTCCCATAATCCTCGTGGCTTGGTTTCTGGGTGCTTTGTTCTGTCCCTTTGATCAGTCAACCCCACCCTGTTTTAATTACTCTGGCTTTACAGTGTGTTTTGATATCTGGCAGGTCAAGTCTCATCTCATTTTTCTTCTTTTTCAAAATGTTCTTGGCCATTCTTGCTTGTTTACTCTTTCAGATGAGCTTCGAAATCAGCTTGTCAAGTTCTATAAAAATCTCTTTGGGATTCTGATTGGGAATGCATTGAATTTATAGATTTAATTTGGGGAGAATTGACATCTTCATATTATGGAGCCTTCCCAGCCTCAAGCATGATGTATCACCCCATTTACTCGGGCCTTCTTTATGTCCTTCAGTAAAGTTTTATTGTGTTCCTCTGTAAGGTCTGGACATTTCTCATTAAGTTGATTCTTGGGTATTTTATCGTCCGGCGTGGCCATTGTGCATGGAATGTTTCCCCCATCACATTTCTAATGGGCTATTTCGGGGTGTATGGGAGGGGTGTGGATTCTGGTGCTATCTTGTCTCCAGTCATGCTGGTGAACTCTCTGTTTAGGTCTAATGTTTTCCGTGGATGAGCAGAACTTTGAACCAGCCGTGCCTGTCCCACGTGGGATGGGCCCCCTCAACGCAGAGAGCCCCACGCACCCGCGTGGCAGACATTGAATGCACCGACCTGGCTAGAGCTGCTGCGGGGGGCAGAGCTTTTGGCCAAAAGGTCCTTAGATTCCTTCCAGTTCTAAAGCTCTGCTGGTTCTTAGTTCTGGGTCCTGTGTCTGTCTTCACAGGCTGTCTCCTCAAGTGCGTGATAATCAAGGGCAACTTCCCTCCCCGCCCTCCCTCCTGTTTGGTTTCTACAGGCCACGTGCCAGGAGGCAGGAAGGAGATAGTGAGACGACAGTTACAGGTATGACTGCTTCACACCTTTGGGATGCAAGTAGTCACTTAAAATAGTCTCCACCTAAATTAGAATGTGGTAGAGGCCCTCCCCCAGTGGCTGGAAGGGCAATATATCCTCGGGGGTTCCTGCTCCAACCCCCTCCCTAGCAGTTCTGAACCCCGGGGCTGGCACCGGCTTCCCCTCTCGGTGTGCCAGGAGTCTGCTCCCATTCGGCTGCTGTCCTTATGTTACCTTGTTGGGTCCTGGGCTGTGTTTTGCAGCCGATGCTTATGCTCCAGCCACCAGCCCTCTCAGAGGGGCCCCAAAGGAGAACCCCTGCCCCTGGCAACCGAGGCTGCTCCTCCGGGGCCCTCTCAGCTGTTCTCCAAGGGCTCGAAGCCGCAGAGCCAGTGGTGAAACCCTGAACCCAGCTACCTCCAGCCCCTTCCAAGGCCACAGACCCCCCTCCAAGGTGGCTGCTCCGCTCCTCCACCCCCAACACAAACCCACCCACAAGGGGTCCAGACCACGTATTAGAACAGCGAGAGAAGTGGTTTTCAATGGGGGGTGGTGGTGGTGACTGTGGCAGTGATTTTGTCCCCCGTGGACACCTGTCACCATCACAGCCTGGGCCTCAGCTTGGCGCCTGGCTCAGACAGTCACTTCCTAAATGCCGTTGAGTGAAATGAAGCCTGGAAGACCGTGTAGGAGCCACCTAGGGTCCTGGGCACACGAGGAGGGGCCGCTGGTTTTCAGGACGAGGTGTCCCCTGGGCTACGCTGAATGCCTCCAGTCACAGGGCGCTCACTCCTTCTGCACAGAAGTTCTTGTTAAATATTTTTAATTGATGTTCAGAGAGGAAGAGAGGAGAGAGAGATAGAAACATCAGTGATGAGAGAGAATCACTGATTGGCTGCCTCCTTCGCACACTCGGGATTGAGCCCGAAACTCAGGGGTGTGCCCTGAATGGGAATTGAACTATGACCTCCTGGTTCATAGGTCGATGCTTAATCACGGAGGCACGCCAGCTGGGCTGCACAGAAGTTCTTGCTGATGAGTGAGGGCCAGGTGAGACACGGTCAACTGTCTGAGGGCCACAGGTGACTAGCGGCTGCCATATTGGACAGCAAAGGCCTAGACCAGTGATGGTGAACCTATGACACGCGTGTCAGAGGTGACACGTGAACTCATTTTTTGGGTTGATTTTTCTTTGTTAAATGGCATTTAAATATATAAAATAAATATAAAAAATCTAAGTGTTTGTTTTACTATGGTTGCAAATATCAAAAAAATTCTATATGTGACACGGCACCAGAGTTAAGTTAGGGTTTTTCAAAATGCTGACACGCTGAGCTCAAAAGGTTCACCATCACTGGTCTAGACATTAGAAATAGAAAGTCCTAGTTTCTCCCTGGAGGGGCACAGAAGGGAGCTTTTGGTGACAGAGGTAGAAACCAAACACACAAGTTCAGTTCTTCCTGGGGCTCTGCCACCCCGAGACCAGCGTCTTCTCTCAAGGACCCTCTAATCTAGGGGAGGAGACTGTGAACCTGAACACGAAAGCACTTCACAGTGAGAGGCAAAAGCACTTAGTGGAGAGTTTATTTTAAAAGCTACTGTATTTGGGAATCACGGATCCAGGCAGAAACCCACACAGTGGTCCGATTAGGAGCTAAAGGCAAGCGGCCTGTACGAGCAAGGGAAGGGGAGCGACCACACCGGTAGCAGGAGGCATTTCCGTTGGTGCAGAACAGCTCACAGAGTGATGGTAATCAGAAAGGAGGCTTTTTGGTTTGCGTTTGGTAGTCACCTGGTCATCATGACATCTGTTCCTTGTCGTCCCTGCAGACAGTTTGGGACACAGTGTTGGTTTGGGCCCAGCCCCACGCTGCCCTGTGTTAGCATTAGAAAGGCTGGAGCTGTGCAAGGCAGCTCCTCTGGGATGGCAGCTCTGGCTCCACCTGTTATTGTCATTGTCATGCCATCGAGCGGGCGACAAGTGCTATCACAGAGGCTCGTGGTCAGGCTGCGGCAGTGACACCGAGTGATGCTCAGATGACGGTGGGTGCACGAGGAGGGGATGGTTGGCGAGCCGTTGAAGATTCACTAGGGGCCGTGGGCCAGGCTGAGACAGGGTGTGCGTGGGGGCCTGTGAGCACTCCCTGCAGAGAGGGGGCCAGGGCAAAGGTCAAGTGGCCTGAGTGAGGGTGTGGCCTGTTTCTCAGGTGAGTCCTGGGGGGCTGGCTTAGGGGCCTTGTCAGAGTGGGGCCTGGAGGGGTCGGGAGAGGCTGAGGTGACAGGAAACATCTGCATGTTTCTTTGGCGAGCGTCCCTCATGGAGCCTAGTTCAGAGCTCTGCTTCGTGCCGGGTGGAGGGAGAAGTTAGGGTGACTTGGGCTGAGGTGGAGAAGGGGTTCCAGTTTTGCTTTCCGACAAGCCTGCAATGCTTCTTTCTACCAACAGGGGGCAGGGTCAACTCAGGAAATGAAATCCATTTTTGGGGACTTAGGTTGCTGGATGAAGTCCTGCATAGGTGAGCCCTTGTGATGCTCAGTGGATACTTCCTGGCTTCAGGCTTTGTGCTGGGCTCTGGGTGCACTAAAATGAACCACGCCTCTTGCAGCCCGTGTCCTGGGCCCCACGGATGGAGCAGTGGTCAGTGCTGTCAGGGTGGAGGCCAGAGGAGAAGAGCAGCTTCCCAGAGGAGGCGATTCTTGAGCTAAAGCGAGATGAGAAGTTGTCTACTCGGCTGGTAGGGCTGTGAGACGTCTCAGCCCAAGGGGACAGAACAGGTGCATGGGGGTGACACCTACTGGAGTGTCAGGCAGTCCCGGACACCAGGGCCATAGGTGCTGGGACCCAGGGAGGTGCAGTGGTGCTGTGGGCACAGCTCGCTGAGCGCCCCAGAGTCCTGCTACGGAGCTCCATCCTGGCAACCCTCGAAGAGCAGACAGAGTTTCTCTAAAAAGAAAATAAAAAATCTTTTTATGAAGAAAAATTTCAAATATACACCAAAGTATGTAGGATAATGAATTCCTATGTGCCCACCAACAATGATCCCATTTTTCACTTTTTCATCCATTCTCCCTCCACATTTTATTTTTTTATTATTTTTTAGAGGTTTTAAAAAATATATATTTTTATTGATTTCGGAGAGGAAGTGAGGGAGCGGGGAGAGAGAGAAACATCAATGATGAGAGAGAGTCATTGACCGGCTGCCTCCTGCATGCCCCACACCGGAGATTGAGCCCACAACCCGGGCATGTGCCCTGACCGGGAATCTAACCGTGACCTCCTGGTTCATAGGTTGATGTTCAACTACTGAGCCATGTGAGCCGGGCTCCCTCCACATTTAAAGCACTATAGAAAAGTTCACACACACACACACACACACACACACACACACACACACACACGTAGCACCCAGCTCAGCGTGAACAATTTGCCAAGCCTGTGTCAGCACCAGCCGGACCCCTCCCCCCACCCTCAGATTCTTCGGAAACAAACCACATATCAGTTCATATATAAATATTTTAAGACGTATTTCTAGAAGTTAGAGGCTCTTTAAAAAACACACAATGGCATTTCCATGATCGCACCTGAACCAAGTTCACAGTCATTCTTCAATGTCATCCCTGGGACGGACGGGTTCATATGCCCAGGAATGCGCAGGATCAGGTGGGCATTTAAGAAGGCGGCACTGGCAGAGGGTAGAGGAGGAAATGGAGGGGCCGGGGGCTGGAGCAGGGGCATCAGTTGGGAGACTTTTATGAGGATTTGGGAGAAAAGCAACCAGGACTTGAACTTGGCTAAAGCGAAGCTGTGGAGGCAGGAGCCGTGCAGAGCTTTCCCGGTGCCAGGCAGGACACACCTTGTCGTCATTAATCCTCACAAACGCCCTGGGAAGGAGGTGTTTATCTCTGGTTTACAGACGAGTAAACTACGGCTCAGAGGTTGAATTGCTGGGAGAGATACAGCTACAGATCACAGAGCTGGATTCAAACTCAGGCCTGCGCCTTCCCGAAGCCTGGCTCCTCACCCGGCAGCCTGGGCCACAGAATGGGGAGGAGGGCTCCGGGGCAAGGGTGTTACAGGAGCCTCTGGGATGTGAGGGGTGGGGTGTGGGGGAGCTGCCTGCTGTCCCAATCCCTGCTTTGTTGCCTGGTAGACCCCGAGTGGGGAGTGGGGGCGGAGTTGGTAGGCAGGGCCCCCTTTCCTAACCTGTGCCAGCAACACACCAAGGATTCCAACCAAGTCTCCTCCTTCTCCACTTTTTCTCTCCTGGTCCCCAACTCAGACCCCACCATTCGAGGCCCGGCCCTCCCTCCCAGTGCAAGCAGGGCCCCTCCAGGTTCCAGTGGGCTGGCCATCCGTTCTCTGTATGAATGTGGGAGCAAGCAAGGCGGGGGCCCAACTCGCAGGTTCCGGCCTTAGAGGCAGAGAGCACCTCACTGTGGGCATCTCTCAGGTTGGATGCAGAATCCAGCTGTGACTGGGCCGACCTAGTCAACCCTGAGGCTGACACAGTCACTTTGGGTTGACCTTGTAATATGCCCCTAGGAAAATATCTCGCTCCTCATATCCTTCACTCCCCCCCCCCCCCAGAACCCCCTGTCTGTTATCAGGATGGGTGACAGAGGGCTGCAGTTCTCTTGGTCACCACACCCCACCGGCATCCCTTTCCTGCAGGAGCCATGGGGAGGGCCCCGTCGCTGGGAGTGAGCACACAGATGCCCTGTTGGCTCAGTTTATAGGTCGGAGCTGGGGGTGAGCACACAGATACCCTGTTGGCTCAGGTTATAGGTCGGAGCTGGGGGGGGCAGTGGGGGCTTCTGGCCTGGGAGTCAGGGAGCCCACAGCCAGGCTTAGGCCCAGGGGCTTCTCCAGCTGTAGAATGAGGGCAGCACCTGCCTCGTGGAGTGGCTGCGAGGCTCCGGGGAGACGCGGCGGCACACTCAGTGGCAGGCTCTGGGCGCTGGGCCTGGTGATGGGCTCGCTTTATTCCCTCATTGCTCTGGACTTTCCGGCTGAGATCAGATCTGCTGTTCCTTCTACCCACCCTGCTACTTCCGCTCCCCACCCCCTAAGCCCACCCCAAACCCTATACAGCTGCCTTCTGGGGCTGCAGCCCTGTGTACCCCAGAGCAGCTCTCTCAGAGGAGGCCTTGGATCATCCTCGCATTAGTTCCTCTCCTCATCTTTCTCAATAATTAATCACTCTCTCCCTCCAGCCCCGCCCGTTTAACAGTTCCCTCCGCCCCACCCTGCCTCCCCTGCCTCCCAGGCCAGCCCATTCATCTTCATTAACCAGGGATTTGGCTGCCAGCACGGTCTAGGGCTAAGGCCTGTGGGGAGCTAACCCTCCCCATCCGAACCTCCCCAGGGGCACCCGGGGCTGGAGCCTAAGACCAGGGGCTTTGAAGGAAGATGCATATGGCCCATTGGGTGTCTCTGTAGCCAGGGGTGGGGAGGCTGGCGATCAATGTCTGTCAGTATCTGAATGGGACCCCTGCACACCCCACACCAGCCTGTACTGTGAGGGCTGCGCCCCAGGAGCTCCGGCTGTGGCTGCCCCGGGGCCAGAAGGGACATTAGGGTAGGACATGAGGATAGTCCTTTATTCAGTCAACGAGGAGACAGATGACCACAGGGGGAGGGACTTGCACAGAGGGCCAGGGCCCTGGTCTTCTGCCTTACCATGGGGTCTTCCCTCTGCAGTACGCCACTAGACATGGAAGGGGCGGGGCAGGCAGCCCCCACCCCTCACCCCAAATCCCAGAGGGGTTCTGGTGGGCTGCACTCTGCTGGCAGACCTCAGGCTCTTAGACACGCCAGCAACCTCAGAATCAGAGGGGGCCCAGGGCTCACCTAGCCCACCCCCGTCCTCAGATGGCAATTGTGGAAATAGAGACACGAGAGGGGAGCTATCTGCCCCGTCTGTCAATCAGGCCTCTCCACTCAGTCTGGCCACCTGTCCTTCAGTACCACTCATGGGCCAAGGGAGGGTGACAGCCACCCCAGCCGCTCCTTCCCGCTCAGTCCCCCAGCCCACCGCCTGCAGGAAGGACTGACAGGTGCTAGGCCCATCAGGGCTCCTCTGGAGCCTCTGCAGCTCCGCTTGGGGTGGATGGGGGCAGCGGCTGCCCAAGTTAGAGCACTGGATGGGGAGTCCAGAGCCCTGTGTTCGAGTCCTCTCCCTGCCCATTGCTGTGTGGGTTTCAGTCCCTTCATTTCTCTGAGCCTCCGTGTCCTCACCAGGACAATGGAAATAATTCAACGCCCCCTGCCTTGACCAAATGGTGTCAAGACAGAAAGAAAACACCAGGCAAGTGTAAGAGGCAGGAGTGTCCTGCGATGGCCAGAGAGAGGCCGAGAGATCAGTGAGTGTCCAGAACACGAGTGGGTAAAGAAGAAGACTGTGCATACTGACTCCGGCTCTATTGCCCATTTGCTGTGTGGCCCTGGGCAAGCAGCCTTACCTCTCTGTGCCTCATAACAACATGGAGATCAGTGCGTCTCCTCGCTGTGGGATTGAACTTCTGGCAATAGGGGGAAGCTACATGTAAAAGAGCTTTGAGATCCTTGGAAGCAAGGCCGTCTATAAACGTTAGAGGTTATTAACAACATCCAATAATCAGGCTGTCTGCTCACAAGAGGAATGACGCCCTGAAGTCGGGCAGGGAATCGGCCCTGTCAGCTGTCAGCACCGGCGCAGCGCCTCGCCGGTCCTCCTCTCGGGCGCCGAGGGCTAATAACCCAGTGTGTGTGTTAATGCGGGGCTTTGCCTCTGCAAACCAACCACTAATTAGTTCCTCCACGGGTGTGCCCGGGAGGTGGGCAGGACAGGCACCGGGTGATGAGAGAGCTGAAGCTCCCAGAGGGGGCCTACCTGGCCACCCAGCCGGTTCAGGGCGGGGCTGGGCTGGGAACAGAAAGCGCTCCGGTTTCTCAGCACCTACTAGTGCTTGTGTTGCTGACGTGGACAGGTGGGCAGATAGCGTGCTCTCTCTGGGCCTCAGTTTCCCCACCAGAGCTGCCCGGGCAGGAAGGTAGTGCGGCATCATGAGATGTGGGCCAGATCACCTCTGATTTGCTCACCCCCTTTCCTCCTGCCCTCCGTGATGCTGGGTGCTGGCACAGGAGGACAGACACTCCGTGTGCCCTGTGTCTTTAATAGTGAGCCTGGAATACCTCGGCATCCTCCCTGTGCTCACGGTCCCTTGGTGGGACCCAGGGCTCAGTAGGCCTGTTGCAGATTCTGGGCCTCAGTTTTCTCACCTGGTCACTGGGGTTGTGATTCCCACCCTGACAGGTCTGGGGGCCCAGACCCTGGACTCTGTGAGCCAGCTGAGCACTCACGGGGGGTTATTGTGCTGTGAGGCCTGGGCTCGGTTGAAGGGTGGAACTGAGCCCCAGGGTTACTGCCTGGGGCTGTTGCTGCATCCTCATCGGGGACTTTCCTCCCAGACCCCAGCTCCCTAACCCCCTCTCTTTACAGGACTGTCCTTATTCTGTCTCCCCCGCACCCACAACCTATTTTTTTAAAACATATTTTATTGATTTTTACAGAGAGGAAGGGAGAGGGATAGAGGGTTAGAAACATCAATGAGAGAGAAACATCAATCAGCTGCCTCCTGCATACCCCCGACTGGGGATGTGCCCGCAACCAAGGTACATGCCCTTGGCTGGCATCAAACCCGGACCCTTCAGTCCACAGGCCGATGCTCTATCCACTGAGCCAACCAGTCAGGGAGACCCACAACCTATTTTCAACCTTGGCATTGGGGGCGGTGAGGAAGGGCAAGCGGCCCAGTGGCGTCTTTTCTTCTCTCCTTTTCCTTAGTCTCATTTTTTTCTGCCCGGCCCACTAGTCTGTTCTGCCCGCGTGGCAGCTCCTGAAAACCCTTCTGTCCTGGCGTCTTTCCTTCAACCTCCGGCTCCCCTGTCCCTGCCCCCACCTCCCTCTCTAGCTGCTGCCCTCTCCTAGACCCCCACCCCCCTCCTGTCCGAATGGCCTCTCCTCCAGGTGGCAGCTCAGGAGCAGTGTCTCTCCATTGCTGGGGCTAATCGAGTGAACTCTCCGTGGTTGCAGCTGGCAGTGACTTTTCTTGTCCTCTGGGTCGCCTGCCCGTTTCTAGACAAGGCTGTGGGTGCCCCTCCACGCCTCCCACTAATGGCTAGTGTGAGCCTGTGAAGCAGGCAGCAGTGGGGGTGCCTGCCTGTGCCCTTCCACCTTCTTTGGCTGCCAATACGTGCATTTTCCTTGAACCCCCTCCTCACCTACCCACCTACCATCTCGTCTCAGTCCTTCATCCATTCATCCGTCTATTCACCCATCCATCCACCCACCCACCCACTCATCCACCTACCCACCCACTCATTCACCCACCCACCCATCCACCTGTCCATCAATCAATCCACACACCCACATATCACCCACCCATCCATTTGTCCATCCATCCATTCCTCCATTCATCCACCTATCCATTCAAACAGCCATCTACCCACTCATCCACCTACCTATCCATCTGTTCGTTGTCCATTTCCTCCTCATAACAACAATGATGATATTCATAGGTTGTGTTTATTGAGGGCTCACTTGGTGTCAGGCACCTTTCTAATCAGTGCACACATACTTGCTCATTGAATCCTCAAAACAGATCTGTGACGTGGGTAGTATTATTAGCACTGTCTTAGAGATGAGGAAACTGAGGTACGAGGGGTTAAGTAATGTCCAGGGAGGAAGTGGAGAGCCAGGATTCCTGTCGCTCAGGCCAGAGTCCTGGGAGTTGTCCTGCACATGCCCACTCTTCCTGGTCAGGCAGTCGCCACATCCTGTTGACTCTGCCTCCAGAGTTGCTCTCAAACTGGCCCCCTTCTCTCACCTGCCCTAACTCAGGCACCTGCACATCTTTCTGAGGTGATGGCACCAGACTCTCATCTCCTGTCTCCAACTCTGCCCCACCCCCATCTCCACTCAGGAGGAAGCCATCTGCAGGTGCACCGCAGCTGGAGGCGATTTGGGGTGACCAGAGACCCTGCTGGGACCTGCGGGAGCAGGCACCTGAGGCAGGGCAGGCCCAGGGGGCCCGGGTGCTGCTCTGAGGCCAGGCTGCTCCGGCCCAGCCAGCAAACCTGCCTCTGAGCCAGCATCGCCGTCCCATCCTGGGGAGA
>NW_006288853.1:3695902-3697808 GCF_000327345.1 Myotis davidii
CCCCCTTTCCCCTCCCCCTACTCACTCATCCTCAGCTTGTGCCTGGCTCAGCCTCCCTGATGGCACATGCGTGCTTGTCTGGGTCCCTGCCTGGGACTCCTGCTGGCCAAAGTGCCACCCGATATGCCTGGGTCACCACCTCCCAGAGCGTCATGGTCCCTTATGGACAGACAAGATGTCAGGGCAGGAGGCCTGTGGAGACTAGCAGGCTCTGTCACTTAACTTTACAAGAGGCTCAGAGAGGTTAAGCACCTTGCCTGTAGCCACACAGCAGGTCTGGAGCAGGCTAGGCCAGGACCATGGCCTTGTGGTGGCTGTCCTGGGCTCTTCTTAACCGGCTGGGAGACACTCAGGAACCTGAAACCAAATCAAAGGGCAGTGGCTCCCCGGCCGCTGAGCTCTGCAGGGGAACAAACACTGTGGGGCCCAGCATTTCCTCCCCAGCCCACAGCCCTAGACTCCTCTGTCGGACCTTACAGCCTGGTCCTAATTGGCCAGTCCAGCTCTGCCAACCCTCCCTGGTTCTCACAAGCCCACCTCAAACCTTGTCTCACTCCCTTCGCCCTGCCTGGGGGGCCCTCCCCCTGCCTGGGGGGCAGCCATCTCCGCAAAGGCCTTCCTGACCCCACCGCAGTGAGCCTGCCTCCTGACCCCCCCTAACCCTCGCCTTCGACTTCTGTCTGGCGCCCGGCACAGGGTGGCCCACGGTGGTGCCCACGGCGGTGCCCACGGCGGTGGTCTAGTGAGCACCTCCTCCTCAGAACTTGTCCACATGCACCTCAAGGCCTGGAGCTTCCAATCCTGGCTGCGCCATTAGCCCAGATGGCCCAGCTTTCTGGGCCCAGTAAAATGGCGATCAGAAAGCCCGTGGGTTTTGGAGTCAGGCAGACCTGGGTCTGAACTTCCGCCAGGCCGGTGTGGTCTCGCGGTGCCTCAGTTTCCTGGCATGTAAAACGAGGAAATTAAAACTCCTCCTATTTGAGGATGACTCAGGAAAACAGGGAAAGTGCTTGGGACAGCACGGAGCTCAGTGGCTCGCAGGACCGTCAGGGCTCCTCTCCCGTCCTCTCCCGCCTTGGAGTCTGGCTCGGGGCTGGGCACCCAGCAGATGCCTGTGGGGAAGCAGCCGGAGGAGACTGGCAACGGGGCGGGCTCTGCTGGGCAGCCAGTGACAGGTCCCACCAGCTCACAACTGTGCTGGAGAAACGGATTCAGCATTCACTTCCCGGGGGGAAGCTCTGCAGGGCTGGGAGGCTGGGGGTGCAGAGCGGGAGGGAGGAGCAGGAGGCAGTGGGGGGAACGAGGGAAAGAACACACACACACACACACACACACGGCTAGAGACTGAAGGAGAGGAGAGGAGAGTCACAGAAAGAGACTTGAGGGAGAGATTGCCGAGAATGAGACAACAACGAAAAGAGAGAGATTGGGAGAGGCAGAGAGCGAGTTGAGGAAATGTGGGTGGGAGGGAGTGACTGCAGCCCAGGGCCAGCAGCTGAGGGGCGGGCTGTGGCCTGATCCACGGGGCGCTGAGGACGCTTGAGGTCACCATGGTGTCCATACCTCAGATCTCCTGTCAAGAGAAGCTGCCCCACGGGACACAGTTGGATGACAGCTTCCAGCTGCTGCACCTCAGGACGTGCTGTGGCATTGGCTCCCAGTCCTTCCTCCTCCCGGGCTGCCCCTGGCGATGGCTGAGCACAGGGCGGGTACCGGAGCCAGGCTCATTTGCCCAACGTGGGACTCTTCCATGGGCAGCCTTTGTTGGGCTTCCCCCACAGCCTGGCTGAGACTGTCCCAGAGCTGCACTGAGTCTGGGGATCCTCCTCAGAAGAGCCTTCCTCCTCTTCCTCCTCCTATCCCCCTCCCCCTCCTCCTCCTCCTCCCCTTTTCCTCCTCCCCTCCT
>NW_006288853.1:3698851-3701093 GCF_000327345.1 Myotis davidii
GGCTCCTCACCCCTCCTCTCCCGCCTTGGAGTCTGGCTCGGGGCTGGGCACCCAGCAGATGCCTGTGGGGAAGCAGCCGGAGGAGACTGGCAACGGGGCGGGCTCTGCTGGGCAGCCAGTGACAGGTCCCACCAGCTCACAACTGTGCTGGAGAAACGGATTCAGCATTCACTTCCCGGGGGGAAGCTCTGCAGGGCTGGGAGGCTGGGGGTGCAGAGCGGGAGGGAGGAGCAGGAGGCAGTGGGGGGAACGAGGGAAAGAACACACACACACACACACACACACGGCTAGAGACTGAAGGAGAGGAGAGGAGAGTCACAGAAAGAGACTTGAGGGAGAGATTGCCGAGAATGAGACAACAACGAAAAGAGAGAGATTGGGAGAGGCAGAGAGCGAGTTGAGGAAATGTGGGTGGGAGGGAGTGACTGCAGCCCAGGGCCAGCAGCTGAGGGGCGGGCTGTGGCCTGATCCACGGGGCGCTGAGGACGCTTGAGCTTCGTGACAAGCAGGGCTGTCAGCCCCTGTGAGGAGCCAGCGCTGCTGTCGCCGATGTCCTCTGGCGCCCAGAGAACATCTCTGAATGCTGGGACCCTGGTGGCAGGGCCCCGGGGGCCAGGCAGGGCCATTTGCGACCGGCCAGAGGCCTGGGGCTAATGGAGGAGGAGGAGGGTGAGTGACCCGGGGTCCGAGTCTCTCTGGAATGCCCCCTCATCATTTCCCCGCTTTGGCTGGGAGGCCTCCAGGGTCAGGCCGCTCCCGCCCTGAGGAAGCTGCTGCGATGCAGAGAAGGTCGTCCCCTGGCTGATGCTTTCGGCCTCTGAGGCCACAGGGCTGCCCGTGGGGGGAGAATTTTAGGAGGTTTTCTCTGCACCCGAAAGGAAGTTAGGGTGTTTCTCTTTGAGCCTCTTACTTGATTTCCGCTCCTACTTTCCCCGAGAAGGAGATGCTAGGAAATTAATTTGGAATTTCCTCTAAAGAGAGCAGTTTTAACCCAAATCACTGTGATGGAATGACAGGCAGTGGAGCTGGTGGGGAGAGACTCGGAGGGGAGGCTCTCTCTGTGGCTCTCTCATTCCCTAAAATCTCTTCCTTCTGTCTTAATTGGAGGCTCTGGGCAGCCGGGGGCTGTTTCCTCTGTCTTAGCCCCAGTCAGGTTCAGTGACACCCCTCCCCGCCTTGCCTCGCGGACTCTGAGCCACAGAAATGGAGCAGTAAGCACAGCTTTGTACTCAGGAGCCAAGCGAGACCCAACTAAGGCACGCGTCCTGCCGGGGGTGGCTCGCTGTGCGAGTCACTTTGGGCAAGTCACTGCCCTCTGGGCCTCCCCTGGACTTCAAAGACTGGTGGTCTTTGAAGGCTCCTCCAGTTGTGGCGGTCGAAGGTTCTGGGCCTTTGACCCTCCTCAGGTTGCTGGTCAGCACCTGGGCTAAGCTCTGAGGGCAGCAGGACAAGGTGAATGGACACCAGATGACCGGTGGCCACAGGCCAGCCAGGCAGCCAGACTCTGTCACCAGGAAATCATGGGAGAGCTCTTGTGCTGGAGGCCTGCAGGCGCTCTTGTCCAGCTCCCTTAGTGACAGTTGGAGAAATGGGGGCTGGGTAGAGGGATGGCTTCCCCGAGTCCCTCAGCATGTCAGCATGAGGTCGGAACTATAAACAGGTCTCCCCTCACTCTGTACAATTGTTTAGTCTTGGGGATAAGTCCTGGTGGGCTCCCTGGTAGAGGTGAGAGCTAAAATGGGCTCTGAAAGAAAACATGAGTAGAGAGATGCCTTCCAGGGAGGAAACCCAGGGGAAAGGAAAGGAGTTGGGTTGTGCAACTGTCCGTGGCCTGTGTGCCCCTGCAGCCTGGGTTCTGGAAGCCTGGGCAAGGACTGGTGTCTGAGTTGACTGTCCTGTACTTGGCCCCTGGGGTGCAGAGATGGAGGACACCTCTGTGGCGTGGGCTGCCCCTGGGCCAGTGGCTGGACATGGCTAGAAACAACCCACGAAGCCAGGCTGATAGGGATGGTTGGTGCATCCCAGGCACTACCCTGCAACTCAGAATGGGCAGCAACATGTCATTTTAATGAGGTTGCAAATGTCCTCGCCACTTGGGAGGTTGATGGGCATGGCCAGCACCACCTCACTCACCCCTGGCCCCTCCATAGCCTCCTGAGGCTGCGGAGTGAGTGCAGAAGGCCCCGGGGCCAATCAACCAGCCTGAGTGGGGAGTGGGCTGGCCTCTGACTTTGGGCACCCC
>NW_006288853.1:3719799-3721235 GCF_000327345.1 Myotis davidii
CCTGGCGCCCAGAGAACATCTCTGAATGCTGGGACCCTGGTGGCAGGGCCCCGGGGGCCAGGCAGGGCCATTTGCGACCGGCCAGAGGCCTGGGGCTAATGGAGGAGGAGGAGGGTGAGTGACCCGGGGTCCGAGTCTCTCTGGAATGCCCCCTCATCATTTCCCCGCTTTGGCTGGGAGGCCTCCAGGGTCAGGCCGCTCCCGCCCTGAGGAAGCTGCTGCGATGCAGAGAAGGTCGTCCCCTGGCTGATGCTTTCGGCCTCTGAGGCCACAGGGCTGCCCGTGGGGGGAGAATTTTAGGAGGTTTTCTCTGCACCCGAAAGGAAGTTAGGGTGTTTCTCTTTGAGCCTCTTACTTGATTTCCGCTCCTACTTTCCCCGAGAAGGAGATGCTAGGAAATTAATTTGGAATTTCCTCTAAAGAGAGCAGTTTTAACCCAAATCACTGTGATGGAATGACAGGCAGTGGAGCTGGTGGGGAGAGACTCGGAGGGGAGGCTCTCTCTGTGGCTCTCTCATTCCCTAAAATCTCTTCCTTCTGTCTTAATTGGAGGCTCTGGGCAGCCGGGGGCTGTTTCCTCTGTCTTAGCCCCAGTCAGGTTCAGTGACACCCCTCCCCGCCTTGCCTCGCGGACTCTGAGCCACAGAAATGGAGCAGTAAGCACAGCTTTGTACTCAGGAGCCAAGCGAGACCCAACTAAGGCACGTGTCCTGCCGGGGGTGGCTCGCTGTGCAGCTTTGGGCAAGTCACTGCCCTCTTTGGGCTGCCATTGGATGAGGTTTGGACCAGGTGGTCTTTGAAGGCTCCTCCAGTTGTGGCGGTCGAAGGTTCTGGGCCTTTGACCCTCCTCAGGTTGCTGGTCAGCACCTGGGCTAAGCTCTGAGGGCAGCAGGACAAGGTGAATGGACACCAGATGACCGGTGGCCACAGGCCAGTGCATGAGTAGAGAGATGCCTTCCAGGGAGGAAACACCCAGGGGAGGAAAGGAGTTGGGTTGTGCAACTGTCCGTGGCCTGTGTGCCCCTGCAGCCTGGGTTCTGGAAGCCTGGGCAAGGACTGGTGTCTGAGTTGACTGTCCTGTACTTGGCCCCTGGGGTGCAGAGATGGAGGACACCTCTGTGGCGTGGGCTGCCCCTGGGCCAGTGGCTGGACATGGCTAGAAACAACCCACGAAGCCAGGCTGATAGGGATGGTTGGTGCATCCCAGGCACTACCCTGCAACTCAGAATGGGCAGCAACATGTCATTTTAATGAGGTTGCAAATGTCCTCGCCACTTGGGAGGTTGATGGGCATGGCCAGCACCACCTCACTCACCCCTGGCCCCTCCATAGCCTCCTGAGGCTGCGGAGTGAGTGCAGAAGGCCCCGGGGCCAATCAACCAGCCTGAGGGGGGAGTGGGCTGGCCTCTGACTTTGGGCACCCCTCCCCCCTCCCC
>NW_006288853.1:3721353-3726427 GCF_000327345.1 Myotis davidii
CCTCCCATCCCCCACCCCCACCTCCCACCTCCCACTCTGCCTTCTCCTCCTCCCCTGCGCATGTCTCCCCTCTGGCAGCTGATCCAGCTGTCCTTGAATGTGCTGCGTGGATGTTCCTCTCCCGATCTCTCCTCACATTGTTCCTGCCACCTGGACACCTTCTCCTCTCCCTTTAACCACCCACTTTCTTCTTTCCAGAATAGAGAGAAGCATTCTGCCTCCAGGAAGCCTCCTTGGCTGGGCCCGCTGTGACCCTGAGGCCTCTGGGGGCAGGGGAGCCCCATTTTGCTTGCTAAGCCCTGAGATCAGGCAGGGGGCTGCCTGGAGCCCGTGATGGAAGGATCAGTGAGGTGCATCCCGCGCAGCTGGAAGGAGTTGCGTGATTGATTAGTGATGTCTGCCAGGGTTGGGGCATGGAGGATGGGAGTGCTTATGTTTGCTTTTCCTGCAGAGGCATCTGGCCGAGTGGCCATTTATCTTAGCGTCTGTGCACTAACCTTTACTAATTTCTCTACCCAGGGGAGACAGAGCCCCTTGGCAGCGTAGCCTCCTGCCCGGGCTTCCTCTGCTTCCCTCACAGCACCAGGCACCTGCGAAGGCTCCACGAGCCCTAGTCAGATGGAGGGGCCGAGGGGCCGGGAGTAAATGCTGTCACTTTCCCTGGAGCTGGGAACCGGGGCCACCGGGCCTCAGAGGCCTTTACCGGGGAGGGAGCGGGGGGGGGGTCCCCGAAGTGGGAGGCGCTTCCTCAGGTCCTGGGAAGGCCCCCCTGGGGCTGAGGTGGCTGAGGCCCCTCTTAGACTCGTGGGGCTGGCCAGCATCCAGCCTGGCCCCAGGAGTCCCTGGGCTGCCGCCCTCTACCCCCCGATCCCCACAGAGACTCCCCCTTTTCTCATCTGAGGATCCAAGGGTGCTCATCCGTGCACCATCCTCCCACACGTGGCTTCCACTCCTGTCATTATTCTCTACCCAGGGGAGACAGAGCCCCTTGGCAGCGTAGCCTCCTGCCCGGGCTTCCTCTGCTTCCCTCACAGCACCAGGCACCTGCGAAGGCTCCACGAGCCCTAGTCAGATGGAGGGGCCGAGGGGCCGGGAGTAAATGCTGTCACTTTCCCTGGAGCTGGGAACCGAGGCCACTGGGCCTCAGAGGCCTTTACCGGGGAGGGAGTGGGGGCGAGGGTCCCGAAGTAGGAGGCGCTTCCTCAGGTCCGAGGGAGCGAGTGCTGAGAAGGCCCCCCTGGGGCTGAGGTGGCTGAGGCCCCTCTTAGACTCGTGGTGCCGGCCAGCATCCAGCCTGGCCCCAGGAGTCCCTGGGCTGCCGCCCTCTACCCCCCGATCCCCACAGAGACTCCCCCTTTTCTCATCTGAGGATCTGAGAGCGCTCATCAGTGCACCATCCTCCCACACGTGGCTTCCACTCCTGTCATTATCTCCCGTTTACAGATGGGAAAACGGAGGAACGGGGGTTCCCAGCTGGACCTCAGGGCTCACCCCGCAGGTGGGTGGTGGCTGGAGGGGTTCGGGCTCTGAACGCGGGGCGCCTCCGCTCAGGCCCAGGCGTGACGAGGAGGCAGTTCTCCCTCATGGACCCTGGTGCAGAGTCGGAGCCGGAAGGTCACTTACAGATGCTCAGTTCTGAGCCCCCCGTGATCCAGATGGAGAGAACGAGGCCCAGAAAGAGCCAGGGGCTGGCCCAGACCACACGGCCCCCTTAATGGCCAGGCTTCCTGGTCCCAGGTCCCGGGGGTGCAGAAGAGAGGGTGAGCTGGGCTGCTCATCCGCGCCCTTGGACCCTGCCCTTCCTGAGGAAGGGGACTCCGCAGGGCTCCTGCTCGGGGAGCCTGCCCTGGCCAGCATGGCACTCGTCTGTGCCTTTCTCTCCCCCAGGGGGACACTTGGTGAGGAAGGAAAGCCAGACGTAGGAGTGGGAGGCTGTGCCGCATGGAGGCTGGACTGGCCTGGGGCTCAGAAGTTTCTAGCGAGGCCACCGGTGCTCTGGGGCCTTAGAAGTCCCCAGTCCTTGCAGTGAGTGACCGAGATGGAGCGGTACGCACAGCTTTAGTGAGGTGGGAGCAGGCGTCCCTGCCGCCTTGTTCAGTTTCAAGCCACATGGGCAGGAAGATGGGAAGGGGAGCCTGGGAGTGAGCAGGACGACAGCCGCTGCGACAGAGGTGGGCTGTGATGAGATTGAGAGGAGGGTCGGGGCCGGACACTCACCCTGCCCCTGAGCCCTCCCAGCTTGGCTTTCCAGTCCTCCCTCCTCCTCCTGTCCTGCTGCAGCTGCTAATTCAGGCCCCTCGGCAGGGGGCGCAGTAAACAGCGGGCCCTCAGCCAGGTTGGCAGGGTGGTTTATCGGTTTAATTAAGCAGGGGCTGTAAACAGTGCCCGCCCTCAGCGTGAGGCCGCAGGGCCGGGCGCCCTCGGAGGGCAGCTGGCCAGCATTACAGTCCCAGCAGGCCCTGACCTCAGGGCAGCCGGCTTCAGGGACGCGTGGTCCCCGTGACTTTCGTCCCTCGTTCCTCTGGGCCTCTATCGGAGGTGACATTGCAAGTGGCAGTGTCAGCTTAATTAAGCCCGGAGCCTGTGCCAGGGAGAGCGGACCTCAGAGGACAGCGGGCAGAGGGAGCCCGGCGCCACCAGTCTGGATCCCACCTGAGCCACCTCCTCCTGCAGGTGCCCCACCTGGGGCTCGGGGAAGGCTATTGGTTTGTCCCTAATGATGGAGTAGAGTTCGGGGGCTCGTGGCTTGCTCACTCTTGCTTGGCATCTCCAGATGCCATCATGGACCAAGCATTTGCTGTGCCTGCATGAGAGGCGGAGTGACTTTAGGCGACCTCTGCCCTTCCTGCCCCCTCCTTGACAAGGAGCACTGCCCTGGCACACGGAGGCCTGGGCTGCAGCCGGCCTGGGCCTGAGGGCTGTGTGGCTGCCTCTGCGCCTTGGTCTTCCCGGGTGCGAGTGAGGGTGGGACTCGGCATTGCCCAAGGTCCCTTCTAGCTCCACGGCTGGTCACCGGCTCCTCTCCTGCCCGAGGTGCTGTTCTCATGCTCCGGAGTCTAGGCACTGAGCTGGGGGGGTGAGGGGTGGGGTGGGAGGAGGGGTGATTCCCACACCTGTAGGGTCAGCCAGTCCTTACACCAGTTCTGTAGCCTCGTCCCCACCTCAGAGATGAGCAGCTCATAGAGGTCGAGTGACCTGCTGCAGTTCACACAGCTCTTCAGTGGCAAAGCTTGGCTTGAGCCCAGCCATCGATAATGTTGGTGGATTTCCTTGGCTTCCCCCGCCCCCACCACCCTACCACCACGTCAGCCCCTTGTCGGTCACAGTCACCCCCTCTTCCCCAGAGCTCAAAGCTCACCTCCAGGATCATGGGGAGGCCCCGGAATGGAGGACAAAGATGTCACAGGCAGTCTTGGACCCTGCCCTTTGGGGAGGAAATCGAAGTCTCCAAGTTGGAGGTGCCCACTTGGAGTTGGCCACTCCCCACAGGGAGCCAGGAGGCTGGGGGAGGGGGTGGGGGTGCTGCAGAGTGGAGGGTGCAGGGGACATACCTCGGTGGCTCAGATGGAACAGGCCCAAGGTCACACAGTTTGAGTGGGAGTGTCTCTGGAAGAGTCTGGCCTGGCCTTCTGCTGACACCCACCCCCGGCTCCTTACACTCCTAGTTGCCTGGACCCAAGTGGCACCACAGGAATGCAGTGGGGCAGGGGGGTTGGGGACCTGCCCCACAAGCTTGTCCACAGCGTCTGTTGTCTGTCGTGTGAGTTCACACTGCCGGCAACATCTGCTTCGTCTCCCACTTCAGCGCCACCTGCCTCCCCTCTCTCTCCTTCTCTGCCCTCCTCCTCTCTTTCTTCTCTTCTCTCTCCCATTCTCTGAGACACTTGTATTTGGTCATCTCTGCCCATCCACTGGCAGTGCCAACCCTCCAGTGCCCAGGACCCTGTGGGGTATGTGAGTCGAGTGTGACAGGCTGGGCTTGGGGTCTGCACTCTGGGGCCTTTGCCATTCCCTGGCTGACCACCGTGAGCACCCGTCTCCACATCTGTGCACTGGGCAGCAGTCCTCCCCTCAGAGAGTCATGGTGGGGGGAATGAGGGCTGAGGACAAAGCTGGCACCTCCCAAGGCCCCTCTGCCCTGCCCCCAGGTTCAGAGTTATTGCCACTGTCATCCAACCTGCCCGTTCCCAAATGTGGGTGTGCCCAAGACTCCGGGCGGCCCTGAGAGGAACAGATTGCCAAGCCCCCTTCTCCCAGCACACTCTGCCCCCTCAGCTCCACCCGTGCTCTGTCCCTGCCACACTGTCCCTGTCGATGGTCATCCGCCTCTGGTGGATCATGACTGTTAACAGGCCGAGTAACAGATGGGCATCCTTGAGCCTCAGTTTGCACATCTGTTAAACAGGAAGAATGGGCTTCCTTCAGAATAGCTCTAAACGAGACAGCTCCTGTAAAGCCCCTGGCAGGGCCTTCCCCCGCTGTCAGAGGGCTCCACCAATGGGCTGACAGTTCTGGTTGAACCCTGCCAGGGTGAGAAGCTCACCCCCTGAGGCTGCTTGGAGCTTTGGGATGGGGTAGCAGGGGTATGACACCTTGGAATGCCTCAGGGTCTCTGCCTGCTCCAGCGTGACCCTCCTTCTTCTCCCAGAAGCAGGCCCTGCCTGCCCACAGCGCTGACATCTTCCCCTGGCCTCCTGCCGCGTGACTGGCTGAGCCCACGCCTGGCACCTGCTTTCTGCTGATTTACTCATCCTCTCTCACCTGAGCTGTTGCAAACGCCTCCAAGAGGTTGTCCCGCCCCTTCCTACTCCGTCTGGAGGGATTAAAACCCATTTTATTAGAGGATTTCTTAGCATGAAGTGGGGAGATCTTAGGTGTGTCGCTCAATGGATTTCTGCATGTGTATCCACCTGTGTAAGTGCCTCATCAAGCCAGACACAGAACAATTCCCACAGCCCAGAGGCTCTCTTGTGCCCTCTCCGGTCAATAGTCTCGCCAGAGGTGACTGCTAGTCAGACTTTAATCCCCAAAGTTGATTTCATCTGCCCCCGAGCTTCGTTTACATGGCGGCACT
>NW_006288853.1:3726475-3751977 GCF_000327345.1 Myotis davidii
CCTGTGAGATGCACCCAGTGAGTTGCACGGATCAGCAATTTCTCCTTTTTCATTGCTGTGTGGTATTTCATCGAATGGATGAGTCACTTATTTTTCCTCTCTATAGCAGATGGGCATTAGAGTTGCTTTCAGTGTTTGGCTATTATGAGCAAAGCTGCGATGACCATTTTTGAACATGACCTTGGGTGATCATTTGCTTTTATTTCTCTTGAGGTAAGGCCTGTGAGTGGCATTTCTGCATCATAACACAGGCACGTGTTTCATTTCAGCAAATACTGCCAAACAGTTTCCCATGGGGCCTAACCAATTACACTCCCACCAGCCATGTGTGAGTCTGGTCGCTCCACATTCTCATTCACATTGGGATTTATTATTTCCTTTTTAGCCATTTGCGTGCGGAGGGGACATCTTGGCTTCTTTCTGAGCCTCTGGGGACGACGGTGTTATCTCTGTCTCACAGTGGCCCTGTACCTCACCTGATGCTGTTCTCAACCAGCTCTTGAAGGTGGGGTTGAGGCGTGGCCTGATCGCCTCGGAGAGCCCCAGTTTACCCCCATCGACACAGCCTGATGGCTAATAACCCCCCCAGAGGCCAGGAGGGGAGGAGAGCGGGAGAGGGTGCCACGACCACTGGGAAGAGCACATTCACTTCAGGGACAGACCTGGGTCTAGTGCTGACCTGTCTCCAGTGTGCTGTGCTCTCACCTTCTAGGCCTCAGTTTCCCCTTCTGTGAAATGGGGAGAATAGTTCTTCCTTCACCTGTGTCTTACCAGGTGGCTATAGGGGCAGTGAGACATCAGGTGAGCATGTGACAGGAGCACAATTCGGATGTGCAGAGAAGCCATTCCTGTCTCCCGGGAGTCTCCGCTTGGGAGGGGAGATGTCACACCCACCCCTGGGTCCAGTGTGAGAACAGGAGGGGTCCGGGGAGAGGGCATGGAGCCGGAGGAGAGGAGGGAGTGGCATGTCCCAGCGGGGAAACCCACTGAATAGGAGCATCTGCAAAATCCAGGTGGCAGCTAAATGTCCTTTTCTGAATGTCCGAAGTCTTTTATAATTTAAATTGTTTAAATAAAAATAAATAAATAAAAGCACAGGCTGGGCTTTTGGTTGTGGTGGAGTCACTGCCTGTCGCTCCTTCCGGCACCGGCATGACCCGCGGGCCCGGTGCAGGGTGGCCCTGCGCTGCAGGTAGCGCTCAGCTCTGAGGAAGGTGCCGGCGGCCTGGGGACTAGCTCCCACCCTCCCTCGAGGCCAGCTGGCCCAGGGCAGGTGTGCGGTTGAGGAAGAGTGACTCAGTGCTGGGCGCCGCCAGGGGAGAGGTGCCCAGCCTGGGGGGGCGGAAGTGGGAAATGACAGCTGGGAGCTTGCCGACTTCGGAGGTCACAGCCTCAGGTCTCTGTTATTCAGATGAGGAGGCTGAGACCAGGGCAGAGAGGACTTGGTCAGGTCACGTGGCAAAGTCCTGGGCTCAGATCTCCCCTGGCCTCACGCGTGCCGGTGATGGGAAGCCTTGTCCTGGCCCCTCTGGTTTCAGAAGCCGGAAGCTGCCCAGTCAGCCCCAGGTTTGGGCCGACCTCCGTGTCTTCGACCTGGGCGCACAGCACGAGAGCCTCAGAGTCCCAGGCCTGCCCCAGAAGCACCCAGACGCCGAACGGGCGGCTCTGTGCCGAGCTGGCTCACCTGGCTCATGTAGTCAGTCAATTAGGCACATCTCTTCCCAGCTCTGATTCAGTGACTGGAGGCGGGCAGCCTGAGATCAGCCGGAGTATTTACACCACGGGAACCAGCAAATGCCACAAAGCAGAGCTTTGCCTGGGTGTGAGTGCTGGGCCTTTATCAGCACACACTGCCTGGGTCCCCTCCCCTCCCCCTCCCACCACAGCAGCTCCGCCTTGTATGTGTTGTATGTGTGGGGTCTTGGCAAGAGTACGCATCAGAGTACTAGCTAGCAGCCGTGGGCAAACTACAGCCCGCGGGCCGGATTTGGCCCGTTTGACATTGGATGCAATAATATTTGAAGAGGATTCTACTGCTTTAAAAAAATTTGAACCCTGGCCAGTTCATTCAGTGGTTAGAGCGTTGGCCTGTGGACTGAGGGTTGTAGGTTTGATCCCTGGCCTGGTTGGGGTTTGTGTGGGAAGCAACCAATCGATGTCTCTCTCTCTCTTTCTATCCCCGCCCCCCCCAACCTCCACTCTGTCTGAAAATCAATGGAAAAAATATTCTTGGGTGAGGATTTAAAAATGTTTTGAAAAATTATTGTTTTGGACCAATACATTTGTTCCCATTTTTCCTGGGTGTACCAAGTAAACAATTATGAATTAACCTGCTTTAACTTGTATGTTCTGAACTAACCTTTGAGTTCTGGGTTATCTGAGCTGACAGGTATTCTGAGCTAACCAAGTATTCTAGGATGCCTTGTATCTGTGGCTACCGTGTGTGTGTAGTCTGAGCTAATTAATGTCCTGAGACGCCCTGTAGGTTCTGGGCTCCCCTAGGCACCTGTTCCAGATAATCGGCAGGGGCTGGGGCCGCTCCCTGCCGCTCCCCGGGAGAAGGGATGTGGAACAGAGCTCCCGTCCCAGTGCCCTCTTGGTGGTTCAGTGGGGGAAGGAGGCCCTCCATGTTCCTTTTGATTACGGAGAACAGCAGAAGCTACCAGAGAGCTTGGAGCTCCTTAGGAGCAAGCACCATGGACGGACCCAGGAGCACAGGGGGGAGGAGGGACCCAACCAGCTCTTGCTTGGGTCAGGCAGGGCTGGCTTGGGCGGGGGAGGGACAATGGGCCGTTGTGAATTCTCGGGAGGAGGCCAGACAGTGGGAGGGCTCCCTGCACTTCCTGATTCTTTCTGCAGAAGGAAGGCAGGGACCTTGAGTAAGGCTTTGGCTCCACCCCCAGCCTCAGGTCACCCCTCAGGGAGGCCTGGCATTCATGCACAGCCCTGTGCCCACCAACATCACCCCCATCCACCCATGTGTTTGGGAGATGGAGGATCACCTACTCAGTTGGCAGATGAGGCAACTGAGGCACTGAGAGGGGAAGAGCAGGGACAGAAGCCCTGCCCCCAGCTCTGATGCCAGTGCTCCCTAGACTCCATGTCACCTCTGAGTGCTCAGCCAGGTGCCCCCGCTCTGCCCTTGGCCCATCATTTGCTGCCTCCTCAGGAGGCACTGCTCCTGACCCCTGGTGACCTCCCCTCTCCCCAAACTGAAGGTCTGATTTCTCGGGGATCTGCTCGGCCTGCTGGGGAGCAGCCACACTGAGCCGGACAGATGCAGCGACCGTGGCATCACTGCCCCGTTCCCACTGAGACAACCGGTGCTGACCGCAAAGTGCCATCCCAGCCTCAGTTAGGGACACTCCCCAGCCCCCTGCCCCATCTGGCCACATCTGTCCTTCCCACCATGTTCCACCCCCAACAATGAAATCTGACTCACTCCATCATCCTCCCTAGCTCCCGGGCCCCTGCTGTGGTGGGTGCTGGGCAGGGCAGGCAGATGCAGCCCTGTCCTGCACCTTGCTGTTCTGGAACCTGGACAAATGTTCCTCCTGCCACCCCCTCCACGTGCAAGACCCTCTCCCCACCTCCTCCAGGGAGCCTCCCCCCATTCCCTGCAGCTCTCAGCACAACCCCAGGCCCCTGGAAGGCTGCTCCTTCACTCCCTGGGTGTCCCTGTGGCAGCCCCAGGCACTCCCTGGGATGGGAACACTCCAGTTTCTGTGAGAAGTGGGCGCACTCCCTCGTGGTGGGCCTTCGGTCCACCGCTGCCTCTGGGAAGGCCAGCGCTGCCATCGAGGGACCCTCTCCTGTGTTGTCTGGGCGGCTGGGGCTGGCACAGGGGTCTCTATACCCACCAGGATACCGGACGGGTGGTGCTTGGGGACTCTGGGCCTCGGATTTAAGGTGGGCTTTAGGGTTTCCACACTAAAGTCACCAGCCTGACCTACTGTTTATGCTTGGTGTCTCACTCACCCCTCATTGCCCTGTTTGGCCAGAATTAGTTGGGGGACAAGTCAGTATGGAGGGTTCCAGGGTCCTGAAGGATGAAGGCCTGGTGTACCCCCACCCACTGTCCAGAAGAGGGACTCCTGTGGCCCTTGGGATAAAACCCTGACCGCCTCCTGAGGCCTTGAGGCCAGAAGGGCCCATCCCTGCCTCACTTCCAGTCTCGGCTCCCACCACACCCCCACCTCTGGGCCACGCCTCCCATCTCGGGCTGCTCTGCGCTGTCCCCTCTCCCCGAGTCTCCCTTCCCTTCACCTCCCCCAACACACCCCCTCTTCTTCCCGATAACACAGGCCCGTCTTCAGGAGCGCTGCTTAAACACCCTTCCTCACCGGGGCCTTTCTGTGCCTCAGACCACGCTGGTTCCACCTGCTGCTCGCTTTTGTGTCTCCCTCCGCTCCTGCTGTCTAGTAGCAATTGTGATTCCAGTGAATAATAAACTGTCTCCTAGGCCCGCCTCCCCCCCATAGAAGCTCCATGACCGTGGGGGCCGTGCCTGTCCTTGAATGAATGGGTGAGTGACTGTGTAAGACGCGACTGCAGGGACAAGAGGGGAAGCGGGGAGGCCAGCCAGGAGGCCTGTGTAGTGGTCCAGGTGGGGTGGCAGTGGGCCAGCTGCCCTTGCTTGGTGAATGTGAATGGCTGGCTGGCTGGCCTTCCTTGGGCCAGGGGGCAGCGGTGGAGGGGAGTTCAGGCTGATATTGAAGGCAGCACCTATAGGCTTTGCTGGCGGATGGATTGGATGTGGGGTGTGTGGGAAATATTTTAGCCTGAACAACTGGAGCGATGCAGATGCCACTGAGATGGGAAATCGACGGACGAGCAGGTTTTGGAGGGGAGCCTGGGGTCGCAGTTCTGAGCCCTTTCGGTTTGGGTCGCCTGTGAGGCTCTGGTGGACTGTAAACACTGTGGGTCTAAGAGTTTGGGGCAGAGACTTGGGCCAGAGGGATCCACTCTGGATTCGGTGAATAAATGAGAGGTAAAGGTATGAAATTAAACGAGCTCATGAAGGGTATGAGTGTAGACAGAGAAGATGTTCAAGGCCTACTCCCCAGCGCTGTTCAGCTTTAGGATCTGGGGCCACGAGGAGATGGGGGGCAGCCTTGTAGCTTGGGGGCCTGGTGGGAGGAAAGGAGGAGAGAGAGGTGGGCTGGGGGAGGGCCCAGGAGAAAGTCTGGGAAATGAAGTTTGGGTTGTGTTGTAGAGGGCTCTGAGCAGCAGCACAGAGAGAAACTGCTTCATTCTACAGCAACAGAGAGCATTAAAGGTTGGTGAGCAGGAGACAGACATTGTGGGGAGCTGGCACGGCCATGGCATACTCATGCCAGCTCAGCCTGGCTCAGTGACCCTGAGTGGGGACGGTGAAAGGATTAGAAAAGACAGACAAGAGAATGAAAGCTGGGCCTCGGTGGGACGCTGCCCCTCTGATGGACAGCGCCAAGACCCACAAGCCGAGTCTTTATTTTATAGCAGATGCCACGAGGCAAAGTAGGGGCGTGACCAAGATGTTTTGCTCATTCTCGTTGGTTTCAACCCTACTCAACTGCATGCACCCGAACTCTATCAAGCCCACATCACTCAGGCACGTGGGGCCACGTGTTCGGACCATAGGTTCAAGCTCACAGCGATAGCAGTTGGCTAATTGTACTGGGTGGGCTCTGCCCTCCAAGCTGGGACTTGCACTCTCAGTGCAATGAGAGGACTGTGCCCTCTCCTCAGTCCAAGGCTTGAACCTGTCCAAACACTGTAACCGCGCCCCATAAGACATGACAGCGTAGGCCCTGGGGGCCCACTCAGTGACTATGAACAGGAGGGCGGCCTGGAAGTAGGGACTAAGCTAAGCCCACGCTGGGGTCTGGATATGGATTTAGGTTTGGGGGTCACCTGGACCTTGGGTTTCAGGTTCCCTTTCTGTCAAGTGGGTAGCGATCTTAATCTTGCATAAGGAGGCTGTTTTGCGGGGACACTGACCTGCCCCATCTTCTCTGGGTGCCATGGCATGCCATTCTGACATTGGCCACTAGGTGGCAGCCAGCCCCCAGCAGCCCTGCCCACAGCCTTAGACTGGAGCAGGAGGACTTCGCTGTGGGGACCAGGCTCAGCGCTGCCCCATCACAGCCTGCAGTTTCCTGGTGGAGTCTTTCTCCTTTCACGCCAGCTCCAGTCCAGCCAGAGGCTTGGGGGCCTCAGAGCCCAGAGGCGAGGCCGTGAATGAGAAACTTACCATACACACTGCCCCTGTGGGCACCTCCAGGGCGGTTCTGTGTCAGGCATGGGCGCAGGGAACACCCTGTGTAGGGGTGCAGATGTAGCAATAAATACAATATTTGGAATATAATGATGCTAAAGTTATTCATAATTAATCGGAAATTCATATTTATCTGGCAAACCTGACTGCGGTGCTGGCCCTGATGGGGGATAAGATCAGCCACTCCCACATCTGCTCTGAGCACAAGGTGCAGGCCTAGGCTGCCAGGGCTGAGGGCTGGACCCAGTGTCAGGTCAGTCATGCCCCCTGGATACTTGTCCGTCCGTCCGTCCATCCATCCATCCATCCATCTGTGCAGCCAGCTAGCCAGCCAGCCACTCACCTGTCTGATTCACCTTCTGAGAATTGACTAGGCTCTGCGGTTGTAGAGACCACCAGCCACTGTCCTCAGTCTCACGGGCTCTACGTCTGTCCTTCCAGGCCCACCCACTGGCTTCTCTCTGAGCCTTTGCAGAGCCTGGCAGCAGACTCAGATGGGACCCTGGGCTCCTGCCTGCTCTGCAGGCTGTGCTCCCTGTGGTGCATTCTGGCTACACATACACTTCACTTGTTCCCTGGCTGGACCAGGGGTGGCCAGAGGGCCAGGGTCACTCAGTGTCCCCAAGAGTTTCAGCAGTTTCCCATTTGCCAGGTGGTCGTGTGCATGAGTGGGAGCAGGAAGGCAGGGAAGAGGAAGGCAGAGGAACAAGGGCTGAGGGAGGCCACACTGTTGGCAGGGCCTTCCAGGCGGAGACGTCACCCATCGCTCCTCACCTCCTGGAGCTCCAGAGCCTCATCTCTCGCTCCCTGGATGCCAGACATGGAAACTGAGTCCCAGAGAGGGGCAGCGATGGATGGGAGGACAGCGTTCTACTCCGTCCCAGCACATTTGCACCCTCCTGGCTCTGGCGTGCTCTAGCTCCTGGTCTCCGTGAGACACCCCCCGACCCCCGGGGCCCTCAGCCGGTCCTAGACTGGGCCACCTGCGGTGATGCCTGAGACATGGCCTCCTCCGCCCGCTTCCCAGGAAGATTCACGAGGCAGGTGGGTTCCTTCAGGAACCTGCAGTCTTTTTATCACCTCAATGGCTACAATGGCTTTTGTTTCCGGAACTATCTGTAAGACTTTAATTAAATCAGGAACCCGGCGCTGCCAGCTCCCTGCTGCTTATCAGCTTCTTAAGGCCGTGATTCATTACCCAGGACTATTTTTTTCGGTCCTGAAATAATCTTTAAAGGCCTTCTATCAGGGAGATTAAAGCCATAAGTCATACACGCCCAGGTGGATGCTTTGTTTTCTCTGTGCATGGCGGTGAGGAGCCACCCAGAGGGCTGGCCGTGGTGCTGTCCTGGCCTACCTACCCCTCGGGCTGCCCTCTGCTGCCAGGGCCTGGAGGAGGAGCAGGAGCCCAGGCGGGGCTCCCTGGCTGGGCGGAGCTTAGCTAGAGTTGTGTGTGCTGGGTAGCCTGGGAGGGTGGGGCATGGGTGAGGAAGGATCTCAGTTTTCGGCTTCCCCTTGTACAAGAGACAGCTGATGTCTGGGTTAGCAAGGTCGGGCCTGGCACCTAGCCTCCCTCCACTTCCATAAAAAAGATACAAAAATAAAAAGGGGGGGAGGGTGGAAGAGGGAGAGAGAGAGAGAGAGAGAGAGAGGGAGAGAGAGAGAGAGAGACTGACTCACGTAGCTCCTCTCTAGACCTGCTGCTTGGTTTTTCTCTTAGCCCTCCTTTGCTTCATGGTTTTTCTCTTTCCTTCATTTAACAAATGTTCATTGGCCCTGCTCTGGTCACTCTCTGTTCTGGGTACCGGGCCGAGCAGGACAGATGAGGCGCCTTTAGGGATACAGATACCACCTCTCTCTCTCTCTCTCTCTCTCTCTCTTCTGCCTCTCTCTCCTTCGGTCTTTGTCTGTCTCTCAAATCAGAGAAGCAAGCCTTTCTTTTCATGGGTGGCGGGCAGGATTGCTTCCTGGAGGTACTAGCAGTGGCCTTTGAGTTCATCTTGAATTGTTCACTGTGAATCTCCCCTGGGCCAGAGTCGGAGGGGACCGGGTGGTCTCAGTCCGGGCCTTTGAGGATGAATGAAGACCCCAGTTCAGCCTCTAATGGGGACAAGGACAACCAGGGATGTGGAGGAGGACAGTGGCCTGCCTGGAGGCGGGTGCAATGGGGTCACAGGCCAGGCTGCAGAGAGCTTGGGCCTGGAGCAAGCTCTGGCTACTAGGCTCTGAACCCCGGGTCTCAAGTGCCTGTCTCATCTCTTCTTGGGGTAAAACACAGGTGTGTGACTCTGCCACTGACAGACTCTCCACCCTAGGCCTGTGCCCACTGCCAAGCTCAGTAAGTTGCTAGTCACACCACGAGTGTCCAGGGCTTTGGAGATGCCACTGTTTGTGCAGTTTGCTTCGAGTCATCGCAGGCTCCCTCTGACTGTGGCTGCTGTGAGCACCTGGGGGCAGGCAGGGCTGTAGCGGGGGCGGGCTCAGGAGGTCCCAGCTGGGTCTAAAGTGGCCCCAGAATTGCACTGCACCTGCCAACGGTGAGGCCAGGGGCAGCCCCAGCCACCCTTTTTCATGAGTTGATCAGCAAGAGGGGTGCGTATGCCCTGGCCAGTTTGGCTCAGTGGATGGAGTGTCAGCCTGCGGACTCAAGAGTCCCAGGTTCGATTCCGGTCAGGGGCATGTACCTGGGTTACAGGCACATCCCCAGTGGGGAGTGTGCAGGAGGCAGCTGATCGATGTTTGTCTCTCATCGATGTTTCTGACTCTCTATCCCTCTCCCTTCCTCTCTGTAAAAAATCAATAAAATATATTTTAAAAAAGAGGAGTATGTGAAGAAGAAATTTCACACCTGGTTGTGGGGGACAGAGATGGGATGAGGAGAATCGGAAGCTGGGAACCTGGGGTGAGACTGGTCCCCTGCCCCCAGCAGGGGCCTGTGGCTGACTCTGCACCCAGCACACGGCTTTCCTCCTTTTTCGTGAATGTGTCTTGTTCTCTTCCACCTCCAGCCCTCTGCACAGGCTGTCCCTGCCTCCCTCCACCACTGTGACACCTGCAGTCCTCCATCCATCTGCTTAACCACCTCACCCCACGAGGCTAGATCTCTGATCATGCCCTCCTAGCCCCGGGCTGCCCTCCCAGCCCCGGGCCTGCCTCTAGAGCCCTGAGCAAACTGGAGCTGGTTTGGGCAGCGACCAGGTGGGGCAGGTTCCCCGTTGGAACCATCAGCCCACAGGGCTGCATTGTAGTTGTTGGGTCAGGGCTGGGCCGCTCTGCCTGGCACAGACCAGACACTCAACGAATGTTTGCCAAAGGAAAAGTTGAGTTCAGAGAAGGTTGGTGGGCCATGTCGAAGGGTCTTTGTCATGTGGAGCTCCCAAGGGGGGCTGCTCAGACCCCTGGTCCCCCAGCATGGCCCAGGCCTGGGAGAGAGGCACCCCCGCCCTCCGTGTCGGCCACAACACCAGGATCTCCAGGATGCAGAGATCCCGCCAGGGCAGCCCTGGGAAGGGACCAGAGCTGTCGCCTCAGCTCCTTTCTCATGGGGCCCCAGGAATGACTGGGCACAGGGAGCTGTGAGAGCCCTGTCCTGTTCCCAGGCCTCCAGGTCTCCGGGAGGCGGGCGGGGCTGTGGCTGTGGGGGTGAGACTGAGCTGGTGCAGTCTGGGGGCTGACAACACTGTGACCTCCTTTTCACTGAAGGCTGGCCAGGCCGGCAGACATTTATATAGTATTGATTTGTGTCGCACATGGTGACTTCAGTTTTTGAAGCAAAACTCAGAAATGTATGCAGAATTTTTCAAATCCAGGTCGTCCTGATTTTCTGTAACATCTGTTGCCAATTGTGTGTGTGTGTGTGTGTGTGTGTGTGTGTGAGTGTGTGTGTGTGTCTGGACCTGGTTAGACAGTGAGTGATTTTCAGGGGCTGTGGGCCGACCTGGGGTTTATTCAGGAGGGAGGGGGAAGGCCAACCATGGAGAGGCAATTAGCTTGTGACCCGAGTGGCAAAGATCTTTCCTTAGACTAAGCTGCTGGTATGAGGGCTCAGTGCACCTGCGTGGGAAGCGCTGTGTGTACGTTGCTTCTGAATTTTGCAACAGTCTCGTGGGGTTGTTGTTCATCTCCCATTTCACAGATGGAGAGAGAGAGAGAGGCCAGGGCGCTTCATCCATCCAGTCATTTGCTCAGTCATGTATTTATTTTTAGGGGGCTGTGTGGTGGGTGGGCCAGTGCGGGGAAGAGAGGGCTCCCCTGGAACGCAGCCCAGCAGGGACTACCCTAGGCCACCCACTCTGAGGCAGCTTTCCTCCCCCTGCGCCCTCCTGCTCAGAGGCGGGCCCCTTGATCACAGCCCAAGGGGTGACTGGGTTCCCAAACCAGGGAGCTGCGGTGTGGGGGAGGGGCCCTCCCCAGGCGGACCAGGCTTGGAATCCAGCCCTGGTCTGGCCCAGGCCAGGCCACCCTCTCGGCTCCTCCCTCAGGCTCCTGGCTGAAAGTGCAAAACCTCAATAGCCCTTCATCCTCCGCCTCCGGAGCCCTCCGACCCCAGGTGCCCAGGCCCTGCCTTGGCTACAGCCGGTGGAGGTTGTGTGTCATCCGTGTGGTGTCCCATGGCGGCAGCGGCAGCAGCGTGGTGGTGACGGGCCATCGGCGTGCTTCCTTGTGTCTGTCTGTGTTTCACGTCCGTGATCCCGTTTCTCCGGTGAGCTAGGGGAGAGGGCGTCATTCCCTCCACCTTTCTCAGCCAGGGAGGCCGAGCAGCTTGCCCGGTGGGGGTTTCTGTGTACACGTTCTGCCCGAGCTTCCTGACCTGACATGGGGCAGGAAAGCAAAGGCAGCAGAGGCTGGCAGCTGGAAGAGCAAGCTTTTGGAGTCACTATCTTGTTGTTGAAACCTCAGTGCTCTGAGCCTCAGTTTCCTCCTCTGCATAATGGGGCCAATGAGAGCCCGCCTTCTGTGGTTCTTGTGAGACGGGTGTGCAAACCCCTGGCGCACACGGCACAGAGAAGGTCGAGGTAAAAGATGACGATGAGGAGGAGAGCACGGTGGCTCTTTCTCCGGAAAATAAGCCAAGAAGCTTGGGAAATGCCCCGCCGGCCTGTGCTCCCATCTTCCTCCCCAGAGGCATTCGCTCCCGCCCGTGTGGTAGGCCAGGAGTTACGGAGTGGGGGGTGGGGGTGACCTGTGTCAGGGCACCTCTGCAGCCCCCCCTCCTCCTGTATGACTGGGATAGGCTGAGCTGCCCTCTCCCCCATACTGGGGCCTCCCAGGGGCTGGAACGAGGCCGCGGGTGTGAGAGCTCTTGGAAAAGTTTGGGAAGATCGGCACTTCCAGGACTACTGGTGATTGGCTCCGTGTTACTGCTCAGGCGACGAAGGAGAAACTCCGCCAAAGGAAGCCTCCAGCCCTAATGATCACCCCTCGGTGAGGTCCGTGTGGCCGCTGCCTCCCCCGCCCCCGGCACCTGCCCCTGCGCCCCCGCTCCCTCTGCTCCAGGGATCTAGCTGGTCTTTTGCTCTCTGAGACCCTGGCACCTAGTGCCATCGCTCCTGGAAGCCATGGTGCTGCCAGCTTGCCGGGTGACGGCTCCCACCTCAGATTTTGTGTCAAATGGCTGGGATGGTCAGGAGGGTCCATGAATGGACATGCTGGCTGGCATGCAGCACACAGCGGGTGGTTAAGACATGCCAGCCCCCACTTCCTGACCTCCTCTACCCAAGCCTTCCCTTCCTTAAACATCAGCTTCCCCATCTCTTGGGTAAGGGGGTCGGAACTTGAAAGGATGGCAACGCATGAGGGCGTCCTTGAGGCTGCCCCACACGCTCCAAGGCCAATGGCCAACTCGCTGATCACCTGGACGCAGCCTCGGAATCCTTCACCCAGAATGCAGGGACCTCAACCAGCCAGTCCATGGAGGGCTTGAGCTTCTAAGGATGGACGTCTAAGGGCCACATCTGTCCTGATGTGGGCAGCTCAGGAACTCCACGAGGGGAAGGATCTAGGCTTGCAGTGTGAGAGGAGGGGGAGGAAGAGGGAGGAGGAGGAAGGTGCCCAGACCTTGCTTCCAGAGCGTTCTCGCCCTGCGGGTGCCCTGAGGCTCAAAGGCTCCTGCTGGGCAGAGACCTTTTAGGTTTTGCACCCTTTACCCTCAATAACCCTTGGCCTCCAACAGCCTCCAGCACCTGTCACGCCACCCTCCTTTCCTGAGGGCCTCCCTGGTGCCAGGCCTCGAGCTGGGTGTGTCCGTCTGTGACCTCATAGCCTCACAGCCCCTGGCATCCCCTGTTATGGACGGAGGCAGAGGCTGGAGCGCCGTGACTCGCCGGCCAGAGGCTGCACCGCCAGATGGGCGCTGAGCGGGGAGGGCGCCCATCGGCTCCGGCTGGGTTCACCCAGGCCATCGGCCAGGTCCTTGACATCATGCGAATTCTGTAATTTGTAAACGCAGCCGAGTGGCTTTTACAGAGGAATGTCGGGAAGTGATAAAATATATCTCCTACAGATTTACCGAGCAGCTGACTGCCAGCAGCTTGCCCCTCCTGCTTTCTCCAGGAGCCACATGCAACCAGAGAGGGGGCCCGAGAAGGCTTTTGTGGCCCACGGCCAGGCCTTTCATCGGCTTTTACAAGACAGGTTTATGCGTGGAGGAGACCGATCGAGGCGCAGGGCGGGAGGGAGAGGGCTGCGTTCAGCTCCGGCTCAGGCGGGAGGGTGACAGCCGGTGAAGCCGGGCAGCACAGCCCCTGACCTGCTCCCTGGACCGCAGGCTCGCCCTCCCTCTGCCTGGGGCCTTGGGGGAGGGGGCATCCCAAGGCAGGGCCAGAAACCTCTCTCTGCGTCCTGGTTTTGCTGCAGACACGCAGTGTGGCTCGGGCGAATTACTCTCCCTCACTAGGCCTCAGTTTCCCATCCCCAGTTCAGAGGGTTGGATTGGAGCAGTAGTTCCCGACCCCCACTGAGCATCAGGACAAACCCGGGGGCCTGAAGGAAGGCTCTGCCTCCCCAACCCCAGGGGTCCGGCCAGTAGATGCGGGGAGAATGGTGAGGGGTCCCCGTGACCCTGAGGGGCATCCAGGAGCTGAGAACTGGAGGGTCTCCGCGGGCCGTGGCCCAGTTGGCTGGTGGGTTGGGCAGGCCGCGGCACTGTCTGCAGCGGGAGAGGGCAGGGGTAGCATTTAAGACAGCACAGGGTCACCCTCGGCCCAGGCACAGTGGGGGCGGGGAGGCGCACTCCGGTCCACAGGTGCACTGGGGAAGGCATAGAGCCCGCCCAGTGTCCGGGGTGTCAGCTGAGAGTGTGTGGAGCCGCATGGGGGTGGGGAGCGGGGAACCCCCTGGGCCCTTCTCTCCCTGTGTTTAATCCACTGCCAAACCCTACAGGTTTACCTCCTGTTCATGTGCAGAGTCTGTCCCTCTCCCCATGACTCCCGCCATGCCCTTGCTCTGAGCCACGGTGGCCTCTCTCGGGATGACAGCGGTTGCCCCACGGTCCCCACCTCTATCTCCCCCGACCCCATGCTGACTGTTTTCTATGGTGGCCAGAGTGAGTGTCTCCCCACAAATCAGGTCCGGCCGCTCCCTTTGCTCTTAGGGTGCTCTCCCCACTGGCCCTGCCTTTAAGCCTCTCTCTGCTCCCCTCCTGGGGGCCCTCTCCCTCTTCCCCCTTCACCTGGTTCAGGGTGACACTGAGCCCAGAGATGGATCACCCCCGAGAGAGAGCACAGCCTCCAGACCTCCCTCCTCCCCAGAAGCGCAGCTGGCGAGGCTGTGTGTGTGCAGGAGATGGCAGCCCCGTAGGTCAGAGAGGTACTGTGTGGGCGGTGTTGCCTCTGGCATCCAGGACAGGGCCGCTGGTCATAGGCACCAGTTAATGTGAGAGATCACAGGGGCCAGCCGCCGGGGCCTGAGGGGACTTGCAGACAGAGGCTGTCTGTAACTGTGGGCCCTGAGAGGGTGTGAGGACGGCAGGGTGGGAGTGGGCTGCTGGGTGGTCCTGATGTCCACTCTCTGCTTGTCATCAGGACCTCAAGGCTGGACAAAGAGGAGGCGTGCAGACAGCATGCGGGAGGAGACATGCCCAGATGCCCCTGGGGTGCGAGCTCAGCCTCCCCGTGTCTGCAGAGCAGTGGCCCAGGATGAAGGCAGGGGACGGGACGGGAGAAGCAGCCCCAGGAAGGCAGCTGTCAGCCGCTGTAAGAACTTTCTAGCACTTAGAGGTGCTCCTGACAAACAGCGGCCTGACGTGGTGGTGGGCTCGCGGGCCCTGGTGCGCGTCAGCAGGGGCTGGTAAGAATGGCCGAGGGGGAGGCAGGGACGCTGCATGGCTCTCAGACGCTTCCTCGCCCTCTTTGGTTCCAATCTGGCCCCGCCATGCCTGAGGCCACACAGGGCCTGCCAGGAAGTCAGCGTAGGGCGACCCACTGTCCTGGTTTGGCCTGATGAAGGGGTTTCCAAGGAAGTAGGGTTCTCGGTGCGAAAACCAGGACAAACTGGGATGTGATGGCCACCCTACTAAAAAATGTCTGTGGGAATGCCCACCCCCACCCCGGGAATGTAGCCTGAGCAGCTGGGAGAGGCAGACACGCAGCCCCGGGCCAGGAATTCTCTGTGGTGATAGGCCAGGCCAGCTAGAGGCCTCTCTCACTTGTATCCCTTCTCTGGGCCTCTCTTTTCCTTTCTGTAAAATGGGGACATCAGTGCATGAGTGGCCGGAGAAGTGACACCATGGTTTTCTATCACTCTCTGACATAGGAGCAGCACCCGCTTTCTTCTCCGTGGCCTGAGGCCAACCTCCAGCCTTGCGCTTACTTCGGCATTTGGGGGCGGAGCGGGGGAGGGGAGGGCAGAGGAGAGGGCAGAGGTGGCATTTAAGACAGCAACAGTCCCTCCCTTGGTCTCAGCTGGTGGGCAGAGGGTCAAGGGCCCGCCCTTCACCAGCTCCCTGCATTGTGCCTGCCCCAGCTATCTCGGGCTGCTCTCTGTCCCCTGCCTGCTCCCCCCACGCCAGCTTCCCTGCTCCTCAGCAAGAAGAGACAGGGAGAGCCAGTGGGTGGGTAGACTGAGATGGGAGCCTCTTCTTGCTCAAGGCTGCGCCTCACCCTCACCGTGAAAGGCAGACCCAGAGTGTGGAAGCCCCTTCGAGGCACAGACATGGGTCCTCCTGTCCCTCAGCAGAGTGGGGGTGGGGAGCAGACAGGCCAAGGAAGGGCAGCACGAAGCCCAGGAGCCGGGCAGCTCAGTCCTGTGCCTTCCTCAGCACTGACCTTGGGCTCCTCGAGGGGCGGCACACCCTCCTTGCTGCCGTTTGCTAGTGGCTCACATGGCAGAATGTGCCGCTCTGCCCTCTCAGACGAAGGCAGGGGCTGAGTTTGCACACGAAAATCCAACACAGGGCTAGAGTTGCACAGCTTACCAAGGGGCTGGGCCTCCAGTCTTGTTCTTTGTCACACACTCCCTGAACAATATGCACATTTTCTCATGGCTTCCACACGTGAGCATGCGCGAGTGCATGCACACACACACACACACACACACACACACACACTCACGCATGCGCACCTTCATCCGCACAGACACACTTTCCGACATCCCATGCACCCTCATACCCCCATGCCTCCACATCCTCATGCACGCACACACGCACACCTCCACTTCTAGAGCTACCTTCTGAGGGAAGGTGATGAGCGATGAGGAGAGGTGGTGTGTCAGGGTGAAACATTGCTGGAGAGGCTTGCCCCCGAGCACCAGTGGGACTCAGAGGCTCTGGGGAGCAGCAGATGGGCACCAGGCCCTGGAGGTGAGGGGTCCTGCTCCTGCCCAGGCCCCAGCCGGCTCTGTCTCCTCTGACTGAGCCCGCAAAAAAGAAATGCCAGGGGGCCCTGGCTCCGGAATGTCACCAGACTTGCTCCCCCTGCACGGCCTGGGGCCTGGTTCCCGCAGCGCCTCAGCAGTCCCAGTTCCACCTCCCTGACACTGAGCTTTCGGCCTCTTTAAGATGCCGGAGGAAATGAGGTGGGGAGAGCGGAGGGGACTGGCCCAAGGTCATGCAGAAAGCAAGAAGAAACCAGATCTCCCCGGAGAGGCTGGAGGCGCCCTGGAAACAGAGCCTCCATCCATCCGGAGTCGGCTGTGTGCCTGCCCTGCCGGCCCTTCCCACCCTCGGCCTCAGCCACCCTCTCTGGGCACCGGTTTCCTCCTTTGTCAGCAGCAAAGTCTGGCCAGGCCATGCCTCTCAGGCTTTGTCCGGCCTCCATGGCACCGAGAGATCTTGGGCCTCACGCTGTGGCTGCTGGACTGCCAAGCTGTGCCCCGTGTGGGCTGGGAGGGATCCTGGGGCCAGGGTACCTGCAGGCAATCCTGACCAGCCCTCCTGACAGTCCCTGTGCTGCAGGGCCCCTAGCACCCCTGACTGGCGTTCATGGGCTGCTCTGTCCCCTGGAAGCCCTGGTGAGAAGAGGGAGGAAGCCCCCAGCCGGTGCTCAGGCCCGAGGGCCCTATGTTAGAGCCATGACATGAAATGTTTGGTAGGCGCCTGTGCATGAGGGAGAGCTCTCTGCAATGAACAGGTTTCCTGGGAGGGAAGTCAGGTGGAGCCAGGGCCCCAGCTCAGGCCTCTCCACCTCCCCCTCCCCCATCACCCAGGCTGGCCACCCCCTCTGCTTCCTGCTCAGCCTTCTTGCTCTAGTTCTGGCCTTGTCCTCAATCCTAAGGCCAGAGAGCCTGGCCGATGGTCTCCACCCCACTGGGCCGAGCCCTTGGCACCACCCCACAGGATTGGCCCGGGCTGCCTAGGGAGGGCCTGTGTCCATCCTGCTCCACTCTGCACCCTCGGGGGCTGGGCGTGTGGGCAGGACATCATAGCTAGACGGCACGTGGGTGTGGCAGGCACCCTGAGGGCGTGGCAAGGCCTCCTGGAAGAGGGCAGAAGGGGCTCAATCCTGGAGGAAAGGCGGGGATTCAGAGAGTGGTGCACTGGATAGCAGAGCCAGAGTGAGTGCACCAGGTGAGAAGGGGTGGCTGAGGGTTCAAATCGGTGGGAGGAGCAGAATGGGAGCCAGAGCAGCCGCCTGGGCAGGAGTCGCTTGGGAGTTAGAGACTGGAACAGGCTGTGCATCCCCTCGCAGAGGGGTGGCCGGTAGGCCAGCTGCTGTAAAGGGGCCCGGGCGTGCCGTGGGGAGGCTTCTGTGGTGTGTGTGGCACAGTCGGGGTGAGGGGTGAGAGGAGAGCGAGGTGTGGAGACAGCAGGCAGAGGCTGCTTCGGGGTTCACAGGTGAGAAGGGCCCGGACCCCTGCATGCTTTGCACACCCGAGATGGACAGCGGGTGGGGCTGCCCAGCACCTGGCTCTCCTGGGGTCAACAGTGTGAACCGCTGCTGCCACAGCTCTCGTGTGAGGTCACGCTGCATTAACAGGTGACATCTGTCCTGCTCTGCTCAGACCACAGCCAGAGGGGTTCCCTGGGACAGACGTCAATAATCTGCCCGGTGTCTCCTGGAGGAGAGGGCGTGGTGCCCGGCTACAAAACCAGGCCGGGAGCAGGGTGACTGGAGGAATTCTGGAGTTGGACTCGGAGGGAACTGGATGGTTGTTCTCAAACGTTTGATGGTCTGTCCCAGGAAAGAGGAACTCTGCTTTCCCTGGGCGACGCCGCAGGCAGAGACCGCTTCAGAGGTGGAGACGGACAAGAGGCGACTTTCAGCTCAAATGAGGTTCCTGGTCGGTGCTGACCCCCAGGGCTGCTGGAGACGCAGACAAGCGTGAGAGTCCTGTCGCTGGCAGTCACGCAGGCAAAGGATGGAGCTTTGTCATATCTCTGTCACATCCCAGGGACCCAGAGAACGTGGCGCCTGGGACACTGAGAAATGCATGACAGGATCCCCTGGGAAACGCGGCTCAGACAAAACACAGAGGGAGCCGTGGCACAAATGGCAAGAAGTCCCAGGCTGGCCCCACCTTTCTGAAAGAACGGGCCCAGCAAAAGCTGCCCAGCTGTGACATGGGCTGCCTGATGCAGTGAGCAGCCTGTCCTTGGAGGAATGCAACTGAGACCAGATGACCTTGGGCAGGGTGCAAGGAAAGGGATTCCAGCCTCAGGCATGAGGAGGGGTTGGGTGTGAGCAGACGACCTCTGCGGTTCCTTCCAGGCCCGAGTTCCTTGGCGGAGAGAAACCCGCAGAACTCTGAGCGGCACACAAGGTTACGGAGGACAGGACGGAGCGGAGATCCCAATATAGCCGGTGGGAGGGAGGCGGCAGTGGAGGGAAAGTAGGTCCCCTGAACAAATGAGGTGGGGCACGAAACTAACGAGGCTGGAAAGGGCTGAGCTCAGGGACGCGTTTTTAAAAACTGTCTTTTAGCAAGAAAAACGAGGGACAGGAATTTGGGCAATGACGATGTAATGGAGGCTGTGAAAGCATCTGTAGATTGCCAGCCAATTGGCAGAGAGCGGGGTCTTCTGGAGGGCAAGGAAGGGATGCAGATCAGCGGGTCTGGGGTGACCCCTGCGAGCCGTACCTGGTAGAGAGGAGCTGGAGATGGAGAGCAGGTGACAGCATTGGGGCAGCCACCTCCTGCCCACATCCAGAGGCTGCCTGCGCTCCAGCCCTTTAGCCAGTCATTCTGTTCCTCATCCCCTCTCAGGCCCTGTGCTTAACTAGCCTAACCTACACTGCCCTCTGCTCATGCTGTTCTCCTCTCTAGGGCAGGCCCTTTCCTCCTGTCCAAAGGGGGCTGGTCCAGAGGACTGCCAAGGTCCTTCTGCTCAGACACTGGGTGGTCCCTTGAATGGTGAGTATTGGGGCTGACTGGGGCACCCCAGGATGCCTGTACCCATGTTTCTTGGGGAAGAGTAGATGCTAGTGCTTGTGTGCCTTGTGTGCCAGGGCAGTTGGCCATGTCCATGCCTGTTCTCAGCTGGCCTCGGACTCCCTGGGGACAGAGCTCTGTTGGATTTCTTTCTGGTCTTCCCAGCCCCTGGTCTGATACCATGGACAGAGGGCATGCCAGATGGATGGATGGATGGATGGATGGATGGCTAGGTTGCTAGATGGATGGGTAGATGGTTGGGTGGATAGATGAATGAATGGTTCGGTGGGTGGCTAGATGGATGGATGGATATATTCTATCTGACCACCTGGCAATCTGGCAAAGGACATAGGTAATTGTTAAAACAATTCTGACCTTCACTGGGCAGGGAAGGTGGAGGAAGAGGAGGGGATAGGGAAGGAGGGAGAAGAGGAAGCAGAGGCTTCTAGCTCAGGCCTGAGCTCCTGGGTCGCTGAAGAAGAGGAAGACGCCTTTCCTGTCTCCTCCTAGGCAAGGCTGCTTGGCACTTGCCACTGGGCTCTGCCAAGAGGTTACTGAGCTCTAGGAGCAGGTGCCAGGAGGGGAGCTAACTGTGAGAGTTGTTAGGCGGGGCTCTCAGCCAGGGGTTCCCTGGCCTTATGTTTGGGGGAGTCATTTGGGGTCAGAAGAGGTGGCAAGGGCCTGCGTTTGAACCTCTGGACTCCTGTGCTATTGCATGTGGGTGGGGGACCTGCTGCCACCAGCCTGGGGAGGCAGAGGCGTCTCAAGGCCCAAGTGCCCTGCTCTGGTGGCTCCACAAGCTCCTAAACCCCAAAGCTCCACAGCCCCCACTGCTATGGCTCAGGGCTGAGCTGAGCCCCCCCCCCCCACGACCTCCCACCCCAGGAGGTAGGAGAGATAACCAGCCCAGGCACTAGAGTGCAAGGCCCCAAATGAGTCCCCACTCCCTGGGGACCTGCTTCTCCTGGGACTTCTGGGATGCTGAGCTGGCAAAGACTACTGCCCACTGGGGAAAACCCCAAATGATGTCATGGTCCAAGCCTTGAGAGCCCCTCCCACCCAGTCAGATCCTCTGGTCCCACCCTCCTGGTACAGGGGCCTGGAGGCCCAGAGAGGGGAGGGGAATTATCCAAGTGCACACAGCACAGGAGAGGACAGAAGACAAACAGCCCCCATGAGCCCGAGTTTTCTCAAGGCAGAGCCATGGCTCCCCTGGGACAGCCCCCACTTCCCTGAAACCTCCTCCCCTCCCCCATGCACCTCTCTTCTCCAGAGAGCGGTGGGAAAAAGCTGGGGGTTGGTTAGGACGATGCTGAGCTGTCGTCCCAGTTGCCAGGTCTCCCGGGCTTGGTCAGTAGGCAGGCCAGGAATGTAGGACAGACAGCTCTCTGCTCTGACTGTGCCGGCCCTCAGCAGTCAGCTTCCCCGAAGCCCTGCCACAGCCTCCTCCCTCCCTGGGATGTGGAGGTGGAGCGGGTGGGCTGGAAAGGACCCCTAGGGCTGCCTCTTATCTGGCCAGGGTGACGCCTAGGAGCCCAGGCCACCCCAACAGCTGTGCTGTGGGCCTGCGGACGGTCCTCCTGCTCCCTCACCCAGCCCTGCCAGCCAGCCCCCCTCTTCCCAGCCCATCCTGTGGCCCTGCACGGTGACCAGGCCCTGGAAGAGGTGCCGCCAGCTGGATTCCTCCGGAGCTGCGACCAGGGCCCCAGAAAGCAGGGGGCGGAGGCACTAGAGGCAGCAGGGCCGCTCCTCCAGGAAAGGAGATGGGAACCTGGGGGCACGGGGGAGCCTGAGACCCAGCAGCCACTTCACACTTTGCCTGTTAATTCCAGATCGATTTCAGACCCAGTCTCCAGGAGGACCCAAACCCGAAGCCCCCCACCCCCCGTCCTCCTCTGGTTTAGGAATTGTTCTTAAAGCCCAGCTCTCCCAGCTGCTTTGGCTCAGCCCTTCTGCGGAAGAACAAGCTTCGGGGCTCAGGGTTCTGTGCAGGGAAAATCTTACCCCGAAAGGAAGTGTGATGGGAGGGGAAATAAGAAGGTTTTTATCTCCAAATCTCCCCTATACCAAGATGCCCAGATGTCCATAATTCCACCATTACAGAGTCATTCCTTTGGATGAATTAGGTCAACAGCCCAGCTTCTGGAATATGGAAGCTCAGGAGAAGGCACATTTGTTAGGGCTGTGATGTTCCAGGTCCATGAGAGTGAGGCAGCGGAGGGCTCGGGGCATCAGGAGAGCTCTGTGTGCGGGCTGGGGAGGAGGGGGAAGTATCAGGGCTGGGGGCAGAGGAGTAACACCCAGGGTTGACTGGGTCCTCAGGTTCACTTCCCCAAGGCACCCTGATTGACAACCCAGAGACAGCTGCACTCAGGCCTGGACCCCGGTGATGCCATTGAGGGGGGGGGGGTCTCCAGGAGCCAGGCAGGGCACAGGCTACTTGGGGCATGTGTGTGTTCTGAAGAGGCACATGCCAACTTAGTAGGAGAGCCCTCCCTCAACTGAGCTGTGCCACAAAGTCTGCCGCGGGTAGAATGAGTGCTCCGTACCTGGAGGCATACAAGCCGAAGTTGAGGGCCACCTAAAGGGGAGGCTGTAGAGGAGGTTTATGGGAGTAACAGTGGTATCCCGAGGGTACTTCCCACTGCAGGGGGTGGGGTGGGGTGGTGGTGGTGGCTTTAAGGCTGGCTTTGTGGCAGAGGAGGTGAAAAGATGGGGGAACTCCCAATGGACAGGTACCCACTGAGTCCCAGCCCTGAGCCAAGAGCAACCACAGTCTCCAATGTCCCCATAGTCATGCGAGAAGGGCACGATTAGCTGCCTTTCTCAGATGGGGACATTGCAGTGCACACGGTTAGGTGACTTGTACAGGGTCACACAGCTGGGGCTCAAGCAATGTCTGCTGCTTCCGGGCAGAGGGGTCCAGGCTCAGAATGGCATTGCTTCAAGTTTGAGGAGGCTTCTAGGAAGCTAGGAGGGCTGGACTGGGGCGGGCCAGATGCCAGGGCGCCCTGAGCTCAGGCACCCCACGGCCGAGGAGGCAAGGCCGTGGTTAGTTCTATGACCTGCTTATGTCAAAAGCCAGGCACACCCAGCCCGGACCGCTGGCCTGGCCTCTCTGACATCCTGCCTGCGCTCAAAGTCCCGCCGTGGGAGCGGGCCCGTGACAGCTCTGAACACCTGGCTGGCTGCTGCTCACAGCCACTCCTGTTTTGATTCCCCCCATGTTCCTGGCATGTGATGGGTCCTCAGTTAATATTTGTGGAAGGAACCAAAGACCTTGTATGCATATATGCATAACCTTGTATGCATAGATGCATAACACAGACAATAGGGTGGTGGAGGCCTGAGGGGGGGGTGGGTGGGGTGGGGAGCTATAACGGGTCAATGGGAGAAGAAAAGGGACAGATGTAATACTTTCAACAATAAAGATTGTAAAAACGTATATTGGTTGAGTGAGCGGATGTCTGAGTGAATTCCGCTCCCTGGCTCAGGAAGGCAAGGACAGTGAGCTCTTCCTCCCTCTCAGAGGAAGACAGAGGGAACTCTGGGACCATCTCGGCCCTTGCTCTGCCACAGCTGTTATGTGGCTCTTGGTGAGTCGCTTGATGTCTCCGTGCTCAGATCCCTGGGAATGGCGCTACCTGGGGAGAATGACCAATGATCTGCAAGTGCTGGGGGATACAGTGGGCAGGGTGCTGCCTCTGTGGCAGGTGCCTGCAGGGTGAGCCACAGCGGCCATGGGAGCCTCTCTGCTTCCTCCAGGGTTGAGGCTCACACAGGGTAGAGCACAGTGGAGTCCTGAGGGACTGGGTGGTGGGTGTCTGGGGTCTGGGGCTGGCTCCAGCAGTAGCTGGGAGCTCACGCTGGATCCTGAGTGAAACATTTAATCAGGGGCCAGGCAGAGCTGAGGCTGAGTTCTCAGACAGGGTCAGGCGTGGGCTCCGAGCCTGGGCCTGACCTCAGGGCTTTAACCCAGGGCTGGATCAGAGGCTCTCTCAGGGCGGGCAGCGTCAGCCTGGGCCAGGGCAGGTTCCTCTGATGGGAGCCACTGGGAGCTGCTCTGCTGTCCTCGCAGCACCAGCCAACCGAGTGGGTGGATACGGCAGGCTTTCTGAGGGCATTGGACTTAGCGGTGTCCTCCTTATCCCCCAGGTGTCCTCAGGGAACCTCAGGGCTACTCGGAGACTCGGGGACCATTTCTTCCTGCCTGTGCGTTGTGGGGGTAAGTGCAGGAGACCTGTCCAGCTAGCACTGACTGTCCAGACATTGAAGGGCGCGTGCGCCATCATCATTCCTCACATTGCACAGCACTTTATCTTTTATAAAAACCTCTCCCTACCAAGGGTCTCTTCACAGTTCTGAGAAACAAGCATGACAAGAGATGATGCCCATTTTACAGATGAGGAAAACAGAGGCCCAAAGAAGCTAAGAAGCTCACCCAAGACCACTCAGGAGGTAGAGGCAAAGAGACAAAGCTGGAAAAGTCTCTGACTTCCTATCTGATGTGCCACCTCACAGCTGCCTGACTGCCACCGGCCCTGGGTGCCCTTCTCGGTACACCATCCCCAGGCACTCATGCCTGTGACCCTGCTGCCTACTGATGCCCTGCAGAAGTCAGCAAGCCGAGCCTGCCCTGCAGTCCTGTGAGCCTGTCCAAGTTGCTGCAGTCATCAGCGCTGACATCATGACTGCATAAAATTAATTTATTTAGTTAAGGAAGGTGTTAATTAAGAGTTGTCTTTTATTGTGTCTTTGCAGACAGCTTTCAGGGGCTTCTGAGTTGTCAGGGCTGGTGACAGCAAAAGCTAATGGCATCACAAGTTATTAATAGAATGATTTTAGAAGGGGAAGAAGCAGGAGCTAGGAATGTGGGAAGGAGGGAAGAGGTTGGGGGAGGGGAGAGGATGGTCCCCTACTTTCTTTTTCATAAGTGGGTTCCCTCTGCAAGTAGATCCAATCACAGGCATTATTGGGAGATTCGGGGCTCTCTGCTAGGCCTGGGGTGTCCATATTTGTTGGTGGAGATAAGACACTGAGAAGGTGAGTGGACTATGTGCCCACCCCTGCTCTGCCGCTGCCTGTGCCCTCACATTCCTGGTGAGGAATGTGCCCTGGGAAGGTCTGCTCTATCACAGGGGTCTTTTTTTTCTACTTGCTGGGTTCCCTTACCCTAATCGTGAGCATCTTGGGGTCCGGAGAGTGACTGGCTTAGCTCTGGGTTCCCAACCCCTAGCCCAGAGCTTGGAGCATCATGAGAGGTTAGCAGACATTTGCAGAACGAATACGGGGTCACTGGTCCCTCAGTTAGTCTCCAGGTCTGGCCTTGTTGCTGAGAGACCTTGAGTGTGGGAGGGAAGCATGGGGGACAGACTCTCCCAGGCCCCCACGCCCTCCCATCCTCCTCAGCCTGCAGCCCTGGAGCTCCCCAGTGGGGGAACGGCTAGATCCTTGCTGATGAAGGTGGGGCAAATGTGCAGGTGTGGACAGCCGCGTGCGGGGAAGTCTTGCCAGGATTAGAGTCATGGATGGGAAGCTTCGATAACTTCAGCACGAGGATCCACCATGGGGACAACTGGGAAAAGAAGACACTTAAAACGATTTCAGCTACACAATGGTGTCTGCAAGGAAGCCACTTGGTGCAATGGAAAGAACACACCAAGGAGCTCAGAACCCCAGGCCTGTTCTTGGGAGGATGACCGCTCTTTGGGCCTTAGTTTGCCCATCTGTGAAATGGAGTGACTGGGTTAAAACTGGCAAAGGTCCCTTCTGATGCCTGATGAGCTCCACACCTCCCTCCCGCATCCTGCACGATCAATCTGGAGGGCACCACCACATTCTAGGAGACATGCTGGGCCCTTTGATGGTTCTTATCTTGACTGCTTACAGATCCCCTGGGAGGAGATACTTGTATTAACCCCCTATTAAAGTTGGGGAAAGTGGGGTTCAAGTAGGAAAACAGGGGCTATGTAACTTGCTCAGGGTCCCAGGTGGGCTTAATCTAGGTGGGTGCTTTTTCCAGAGCTTGAGGTCATCTCCATTGATCATCTGGGATGGATGGGTACAAATGAGAGCCCAGTTTAGATGCTGGCTGACAGGGCAGAGAGGGCTGAGGGGGAGAGGCACTCATTGGGCCCAGCCGCTGGGCCACTGGAGCAGGGCAGGGACAGGCTCTGAGACCGTCACAGAACCAACCACAGCCAGCACCGTGAGGCCCCGAAGCGACCATCTGAGCTCTCTCATCCCCCCGCTTCTTCCTCTCATCCCACAGACAGCTCATCATTCAACATACCTTTATTAGGAGGCTGGCCTGACAGCTAAAGATGAATGAGCTCAGCATTTAGGGGAAGAGGTGGCCTCGTAAACAGAGAAGTCCCATGATGAATCACAGGGACAGGGGTGGAGGGGGGCTCAGGTCTGGGGGCTCCTTGCAGGAGGG
>NW_006288853.1:3752574-3758757 GCF_000327345.1 Myotis davidii
ACTTCCTGTTCCCTCTGCAAGTAGATCCAATCACAGGCATTATTGGGAGATTCGGGGCTCTCTGCTAGGCCCGGGGTGTCCATATTTGTTGGTGGAGATAAGTCCTGAGAAGGTGGACTATGTGCCCACCCTTGCTCTGCCGCTGCCTGTGCCCTCACATTCCTGGTGAGGAATGTGCCCTGGGAAGGTCTGCTCTATCACAGGGGTCTTTTTTTTTTACTTGCTGGGTTCCCTTACCCTAATCCTGAGCATCTTGGGGTCCGGAGAGTGACTGGGTTAGCTCTGGGTCCCCAACCCCTAGCCCAGAGCTTGGAGCATCATGAGAGGTTAGCAGACATTTGCAGAACGAATACGGGGTCACTGGTCCCTCAGTTAGTCTCCAGGTCTGGCCTTGTTGCTGAGAGACCTTGAGTGTGGGAGGGAAGCATGGGGGACAGACTCTCCCAGGCCCCCACGCCCTCCCATCCTCCTCAGCCTGCAGCCCTGGAGCTCCCCAGTGGGGGAACGGCTAGATCCTTGCTGATGAAGGTGGGGCAAATGTGCAGGTGTGGACAGCCGCGTGCGGGGAAGTCTTGCCAGGATTAGAGTCATGGATGGGAAGCTTTGATAACTTCAGCACGAGGATCCACCATGGGGACAACTGGGAAAAGAAGACACTTAAAACGATTTCAGCTACACAATGGTGTCTGCAAGGAAGCCACTTGGTGCAATGGAAAGAACACACCAAGGAGCTCAGAACCCCAGGCCTGTTCTTGGGAGGATGACCACTCTTTGGGCCTTAGTTTGCCCATCTGTGAAATGGAGTGACTGGGTTAAAACTGGCAAAGGTCCCTTCTGATGCCTGATGAGCTCCACACCTCCCTCCCGCATCCTGCACGATCAATCTGGAGGGCACCACCACATTCTAGGAGACATGCTGGGCCCTTTGATGGTTCTTATCTTGACTGCTTACAGATCCCCTGGGAGGAGATACTTGTATTAACCCCCTATTAAATTTGGGGAAAGTGGGGTTCAAGTAGGAAAACAGGGGCTATGTAACTTGCTCAGGGTCCCAGGTGGGCTTAATCTAGGTGGGTGCTTTTTCCAGAGCTTGAGGTCATCTCCATTGATCATCTGGGATGGATGGGTACAAATGAGAGCCCAGTTTAGATGCTGGCTGACAGGGCAGAGAGGGCTGAGGGGAAGAGGCACTCACTGGGCCCAGCCGCTGGGCCACTGGAGCAGGGCAGGGACAGGCTCTGAGACCGTCACAGAACCAACCACAGCCAGCACCGTGAGGCCCCGAAGCGACCATCTGAGCTCTCTCATCCCCCCGCTTCTTCCTCTCATCCCACAGACAGCTCATCATTCAACATACCTTTATTAGGAGGCTGGCCTGACAGCTAAAGATGAATGAGCTCAGCATTTAGGGGAAGAGGTGGCCTCGTAAACAGAGAAGTCCCATGATGAATCACAGGGACAGGGGTGGAGGGGGGCTCAGGTCTGGGGGCTCCTTGCAGGAGGGATCACTTTTCGGAGCACGGTGGTCAGGAATGTCTTCCCTAGAGGAAGTGACCCTTGAGCGAAGCCAGGAAAGGTGGGTAGCTGTTCGCCAGGTGGAGGGGGTGGGGTGTGTGGTGGGCTGCCAGGTGGAGGGAGCTGTATGGGCAGAGTCCTGTGTGAAACCACCTTCTGGCTGAGGCGTATCCTGAGGAGAGGTGGGCACTGCATGCCAACTTAGAGACTCTGGGTATCACCCGGAGGGCACTGGGGAGCCATCAAGGGATTTGATTAAGAAAATGGCATCCACACCTTGATCAGATCACCCTGACGCTTCCTGCTCTGGGTACAGAGGATGTTGCCGAGAATGGGGAGGATTCTTCTAGGAGCAGACCCTGAAACCTGTATCTACGTGCAGGAATGTTAGGAGGTAAAGAAAGGCAGCAGGGCCATTGTCAAGCCGGGTACCGTGGGGGTGAGTGGAGCCCTGCCCTGCTGGGGAGCTCTGAGAGCTGGAGCAGGACCAGCGCCTGTGCTGAACCACCCACGGAGTGAGGGAGCTGGGGTGTTTACCCACCAACTTCCCTCAGTCCTCAGTGGAAGGCTGCTCCCGGGAGGTGCTCATTCCCTGGCATTTCTTGGCTTCCCTATGCATTCAGCAAAGAGGATCCCAGCAGTCAGAGAAAATCCGCAGGCAAAGAAAGGAAGATGCTGGCAGTTGGCAGTTGGGCCAGCGTGCTCTGAAGTGGTGAGGGCGAGGGGATATGGATGGAGCACCAACAACATCTGCTGCAGTGACCGAGCAGGGAGAACTTCCTAGAAAGGAGGGGGAGGACAGGGGTCAGTTTCCACTAAGTCTCCACCATCCACCACCTGGCTGAGGAGGCCCAAAGGTCAGCTGCTGATGGAAGAATCAATTCCATGTGCTCCTTCATCAAGGACAGCCTAGGACTGGACCTCAGACAGGAAGGAAGGAAAAATTCTGTCCTAAGCTCCAGCTCTGGTTAAATACAGATCTGAGTTCAAGTGCGGATTGCCATTCATAAGCTATGTCCTTGGACAAATCACTTACCACCCTTGAACTTCATTCTTCTCTGAAAAAGGGGGAAATAATAGTACCTCTACCATGGGATTGCTGTGATCAAGAAGCAAAATAATGCGTGGGAAGTGTATAGCCCAGTGCCTTGAATACATTGTGTGCAATAAATGTTTGTTATCATTACTAGAGGCCCAGTGCACACAATTTGTGCACTGAGGGGGGGGTGTCCCTCAGCCCGGCCTGTGCCCTCTTGCAGTCTGGAAGCCCTTAGGGGATGTCCGACTGCCACAGAGTCGGGAGAGGCTCCTGCCACTGCTGCTGCATTCGCCAGCCGTGAGCCTGGCTTCTGGCTGAATGGTGCTCCCCCTGTGGGAGCACACTGACCACCAGGGGGCAGCTTCTGTATCAAGCGTCTGCCCCTTGGTGGTCAGTGTGCATCATGCGACTGGTTGTTTCGCCTTTCGGTCAATTTGCATATTGGCCTTTTATTATATAGAATTATTCCAGTGCTTCATACAAAAGAGAGAGGGGAGATACAGGTTTGCAGAAGACACAGCCAGGTTACCAGCCCAGAATAATTTTCAGTGACCCATGATGTCTTTGGGAGTTAAAGAACAGACTCTGGTAGCATTTGTGGACTTTGTGAACTCAAATTGAGCCATTGGCAAGTGACTGTATATATTTCCTCACATAGATACTGCTTATGACACTTACTTCTTTGTCTGTGACACCTGTTTCCCCAAGAACTCATGATCTTGGCATCATTTTATCTTCCCCATTCTATCTTCAGACTGCCCCCGAGACAGATTTTGAGGATGTGGAGCAGAGGGAGGAATGCTGAACAAGGAGCCTTTATTCTAATCCAGGCTCCAGAAGGAAAGTCAGATTCCTCATCTGGAATGTGGGGACAAAGCCACATAATCTCTGTCTTCTAGGATTGTTAGAAAATCACATAAGGTTATGATGGGGGAAAATCATGAATGTGGAACTGCATTGAAAACTACCAATCACCATCCAAAGTCAACACCAGGGACAGAGAGCTGGGACTAGAGCAAGGTGGCTTGCTTCTTGACCTCAGGGCTTCTTCAAAGGGTCTACTAGTAAGTAATCATGACCATAGAGGAAGCCATGGCTGGAGAAGCCATAGATGATGTTTTGCCACATTAAAGATGGCTCAGCTGGGCCTCTGGGGGAGGCAGCCTGGGAAGAAGAAAGGGTGCCTGGGAAATTGGTCCTTGGAAGAGACCCCTGAAGTTTCTATTCGGGGACATCAGTGAGGATGTTCTCAGGTGACTCCTGGGGGTGGTAGTGGCAGAGGCAGAGAACTGTGGGATTGGTAGTTATTAAACCAGGATGTGGGTGGTTATCTGAGAAGGGTTATAACCAATTGGGAACAGGTTTCCTCATTTCCTTAAAGATGCAGGGACATGAAGGATGTAGCGAAAGGGCTTCCTGTCCACACCTAGTCCCTGAGGCCTGGGAAGCTGGCCAGGTTGGCAGCACCAGTGGTCTGCAGGAGGCCATGTGGATTCCTCTTCTCTCTGACTGTAGCCTGAGCCACTCTGGGGTTAGTTTGGATCTAGCTCTTGATCCCAGCCAGAGCAATGGTCAGTTTTGGTGTTCTGCGATGTGAAGTCATAGTGGGCTGGAAAGATTGTAGGGCTGGGCTGGGGGCCCAGGAAGAGGAGTCTCTGCTTATACAAGCAGCTCTGGACCTGGAATCCCATAATTCAGGGAACGGTTTTCACTGTTGCCCAAAGAAGGGAAGTCATGGGCCCCAGTGGAGCAGAGAGAGGAAAGAGCACACACCCCATCTTGGGATGCCTGGGTGGGATGTATTCTTTAGAAGGGGCCAATGATTTCCCATAATGCCAGTGGTGGAGAACACCAGGTTGATGCATTGACACCCTCTCTGACTTCCCGTGGCTCCATAAAAGATACCAAAATGGACAAGTCCCCACTTAGATTACAATGGCTCTTGTGGGGCTGTTTTCCTTAGGGAATTCCTCTGTGACTTCTTGATTGGAAAGGTACAGTGATATTGAAGGAGGATTCTTAGTGCTTTTTAGAACCCCTGATGTGCCTGAGAAAGTCCTGCTCTGAGGACCCAGGTCTCATACATAGTGGCTTCAAAGCCGTGGAAGGCAGTACTGAGAAGTTCTTGTTTAGGTTCAAGTGCTATTTCCATTTTAATCTATCTTCAGGGACCCAGTCAAATGGGTTCCCTGGGATCTTATTTTATTTTCCAAAGCAAAAATGTATAAAGAATTGGTTTATTTTGTAATTTAAGTGAAAAGCCTTCCAATTTGTGGCTTTTCCAGTTTTATTTCAATAGCTTACATCCACCAAACTCTGAACTCGGACTATGCCCTGTGAACTGAGATCACAGAGGCCAGTTTGGGAAGACAAGAGTCGTCGCAGCCAGAGGTTTAGGGGAGGAGATACAGGGTTGCTTTGGGGAGGCCAAGAGAAGAAAGCCAAAGGATGGCAGTGAAAGGAGGATCACCCAGTGGGCTGGAGAGAGGAAAGGGGAAAGATAAGAGAGAGAGAATAAGTGAGGAAAAAACGAGACGTGTGCAACCAGATGTGGAGACAAAATATGAGGGACAAGAGAGAGAGGGAAGCAGAGAGAGGGAGATGGAGAAGGTGAGGCAGGAGAGGTGAGGTAGAAGAAAGGTGAGTGCAGGACGGGGCTGCGGGCATGAAGGCTCCAAGTTCAGGCGTCCTTTCTCCACCAAGCATCTGCACAGCAGATAAACACAGTACAGCTGGGCTTTTTTCTCTTCTTAATTGACATCTTTGAATCTGTCCCCGCTTGACAAATCAGGCCATTTATTATTAGCGATGACAGGGATAAATATCACAGGCATTCATTTTACATCTGGGCCCCCTGATAATAGAAGTCAACACACCAACCCCTCTCCCCACTGCTCCTTGCCCCCTCCCTAGGGCTTCCTAGCAGGGAAACTGGGTGGCCAGGAGCTGTCCGGAGCTTTTGTGGTGCTAAAAATACCTATAAATCCTCTGCAAGTGGGAGGTTGAGCAGGTAGGAACTGTCCACTGTCTCAGTGGTGCTGAAAACCACCCTCTCTCTGGCTTCAAGGGGAAGCTGGGCGGCTGGGAGCTATACCCAGCCTGTGTATAGCTGAAAGCATCAATTGTCCCCAGAGAGGACAGAGATCCCAGGACTGGGCTGGCAGGAGTGCACTCCACCCGCATAGAACACAACTACTCTGGCATGGAGTGAACAGTGGCTTAAATTTACTATGCCCAGCCCTGGTTCTAAAAATCCTGGCTGACTTTAAGTACCTCCTTTTCCCTCTCTGGGTCTCAGGCTCCACACCTGTAACATGAAGGGTTGGATTAGATGTTATCTCAAGGCTTTCCCAGCTCCAGCCCTTTCTGTTACAAAAGTCTTTAATAGATTCCCTCTTTTTATAGAATTAAGTTCTAAATTTCTTAACCAGACCCTGAAGGCCCACTGTGACCACTCTCCACATCCTCATACTATTCTCATTCCAGCCAGAAAAACCTTCCCTCCGGTAGTGTGTGCGTGTGTGCGTGTGTGTGTGTGCGTGTGTGCGTGTGTGTGTGTGTGCGTGTGTGTGTGTGCGTGTGTGTGTGTGCCTGTGTGTGTACCATGATGAAACTAGATGAGTTTTTAT
>NW_006288853.1:3759050-3765136 GCF_000327345.1 Myotis davidii
AGAGAGAGAGATCCTTTGCCATTCCCACTGCCCGACTATCTCCTCTGACTCTCCATTCCCAATCTCTGGGAAAGCTGATTTCTGAGCCCCTCCTTAAACAACAAAGGTCTTACACTCAGTGTGATTTCATCTGATTGTGCCAGAGTCTTGAAGGCAGGCCTATGTCTTGTATGGCTTTGCAGGGCCAGGGTTGTGCTGAGTGGGGCACAGTGGCTCACCAGTTTCTCATGACTGTGTGCAAGGGACATGGGAGAATATTGGGTATTTTGACCCATCAAGCTCTTTTGATAGAACTGCCATGGCTCTCTCAAGTTTATCAGTGAATGAACAGTTACTTTGAGAGGAGGTTAGCTTAGGCTGTGGGCCACTCTCTGACAGAGAGTCTTTCTGGGGCTCCCACTTCATGCTGGCACTCATGGGCAAGGTTGCATTCATGCAGATGCAGAGCCCTGTCACTTCCTCTTGGAGTGGCAGAGACACGCCAGACTGGGTACACAGGCCTCCTTCTCCCTGTTTGCTGAGAGTCTTTAGGAGATGACCCTGCACTCTTGTTGTATAGCTGTTATGGCCGCCTGAGCTCCAATTTTAGGGACCTTTCAGGGAGCTTCCTAGTCACAATTCCCTGGGAGCCCAGACTGCTCCCTGGATAGATTTTTTTCCTTTGGGTCAAAACACTGGAAGATCCAACATGATTTTATTAATGGACATGAGAAGTCTCCTGCACAGTTACAATTCAGGTATGTTGCCTCTCCCCCTGGCTTCTCAAAACCAAGGGGCTTCTATTTGTTGGATTAAACAAGCAGGTGGGGGAGGAGTGACTGTCTTTTCTCTATTAAACCCACAGGGAACTCAAGGTCGCCCAGAGGTGGGCATTACACATCCCCTCTCCATCTCAGTAGAGGAGGTAGAGTCATCTCTTGGGCACCTAGCAGAATCCTTGGGAAGAAACCTGCCTCCTTCCTGTGCCCATTATCAGCCCAGATGCCAAGGCAGGACTTGGCTTCAACTCTGCCTACTGCCCATTGCTTGGCAGTGCCCCTGGGATCATGGCTGGCAATAGAAGTTCTGAAATAGGGAGTATTTGTCAAGAAGTGGTTTAGAGGGGGAGAGTCACGTTCATTAACTGCTCTGCTTGTGTCTCACAAACGTGATCCATGAACCTGGTGGCCTCAGGACCTACTAGCTCTTCCTTTCACCTAGATCAGTGGTCAGCAAATGCGGCTCAGCAAACCGAGGCTCTCGAGCCACATGGGGCTCTTTGCCCCCTTCAGTGTGGCTCTTCCACAAAATACCGACTTCTGCGCATGGGCCACAAAGTTTCAATCGCACTGTACTTGCGCGCCCATGGTATTTTGTGGAAGAGCCACACTGAAGGGGCCAAAGAGCCGCATGTGGTTCTTGAGCCACGGTTTGCCAACCATGGACTTAGATCAGTGCTTCTCAACCTTGGCTACACATTAGAATCACCTGGGAATCTTTTAAAATCCTGATTTCTGGGCCCCATCCTCCAGGAATTCTGTTTCTTTGTTACTAATGTTGTGGCCCCACCCCATAACAAAGAAACAGAATTTCCGGAGGATGAGGCCCAGAAATCAGGATTCTAAAAAGATTCCCAGGTGATTCTAACGTGCAGCCAAGGTTGAGAACCACTGATCTAGATACACTGCTATCTTCTCAGGACCCTGGAGTTCCCTCATGGAACCTTATAATCTCAGCGATCAAGGGGCTTGGAGATGATCTAGATACTAGGTCAACTCCTTCATTTCAAGATGGACAAACTGAGGCTCAGAAAGGGGAAACCAGTCGCACAACGGAGAGGGGTGTCTTCAAACAGCTCTAGCCTCATGCTCTTCCTCCTGATGCCAGAGGTGTTTGCATTGTGATAGACTTGTGGAGGCAGACGTGCCTCAGTGACGCCTCTAATGGTGGGGCTCCAGGCATGGTGACAGGTGGCGAGGGAGCTGTCTGAGATACATTTCAAGGGGATGATGCCTCCTGCCTTGCAGAGGAGGCCCATGACCTCTGGCAGGAGAACTGCCCAGGGAGGGAAGGCTCAGGTTGGCCCCTTAGAGACTGACCAAAGGGCTCTGAGCCCTCCCAGGCTGGTGGGAGCGGGAGGCCTTCAGTCATCTCTGCACAGGGGACGGGTGGCTGGGGAGGAGCTAATGAAGCTGTCTTCCCACCGACACACCAAGACAGTGATGGATGGCTCATGGGGAGAAGGCAGGTGTTGCACATGGCCCATTGGGCAGGGTAGAGAGCAGCACGTCCCTCAATGTCACTGAGGGTCACAGTGACTGCTGGCCCTCCAGAGAGGGGGTGCATGGGCTATGGGGCACAGTGAACGGGATCCCGGAAAGAACAGTGCCTCCCCTAGCTCCATTTGTGTCACAGACAGATGGAATATCAAAGTTAAAAAGGATAGAGCAACCATATAGTCCAGCCTGCTCATTGTCAAAGCAGTGATGCACGGGCCCAGAGAGGGGTAGCAAATTAACCAAGGTCACACAGCAAGCTAAAAGCAGAGATTCCTGTAAAAGTCCTTGGTGGTCCAGGAGGCAGAGAAGAGAAAGAGCTGCATCACTGTATCCCTGTCCTCACTTACTGGAGGCTGGAGAAGGGTATGGTCTTAACGTCTTGCCTAGCATTCGAGGCCTTGATGTTCTGTTGGCACCTTCTCGTCCTCCCCACTCTGTAGCCCACGCCATCTGCCTACCTCCTCCAACCTCAGCTTTAGCTCATGTCCCCTGTGGGCAGGTTGCCTTCCAAGCCCCACCCGTCTATCTGTCTGATGATCCATAGAAAACCCAAAAGCCCTTTATAGTCACACATTTTACTCAGCAGTTTGAACGAACCCTGCACAAGGTCCCCACCTGAGCGGCGTTCCATTATTATTTAGGGAGGACCTCCCCGAAGAAATTTCTCTTCCACGGCAGCCATTCCTGAACTTATTGGAAATACCTCTAGTATGGATGCCAGAGGACTTCTTTCCTGGCGCGTGGGGAACAAGTCAGGGATTGAAGGAGAAAATGGCGAGAGAGTCTTGGCCTCTAGAAGCCTAGAGCAGTTTCACCCCAGTCCTGGCCGCTGGCATTTTCACTTCCCACTGGTCCAAGTGGTCAGTCTGGCCTGGGTGGGCCTGTGGGATCTGGCAGAGAAGGCAGGCCCCAGATGTGGTTGCTCCCTTCACCTCTGTTAGGGACTCCACACCATTGAAAGTGCTCTTGTCATTAGCTCACTCAACGGCTGCCACCTCGGCCCTGGGTGGTGAGCGGGGAATCATTAGCTCCATTTCCCAGATGAGGACACCGAGGTCCAAAGAGGAAAATGACTGGCGAGGGTGGATAGTAGGTTATTCATGGCAATAAACATTTATTGAGCACCTACTATGGCAGGCACTGTACTAGGTGCTGGAAATAGGGAAGGGAGTGCAGCAGACCCCCTCAAGGGCCTCCCAGAGGCCAGGTTCTTACATCGGTGGGTGTCTGGCCACTGAAAGGACGTGCATTGACTGGAGCAGTATCTTGAGAATCTGCCCCTGAAACTCAGTGCCCAGATTTGTACCTCAGAGCTCTCCCTCCTGCCCCTGGGGCTTCCCCCCAAACTCATCTACAGCATCCTTGAGGGCACCACCCTACCTCTGATGCTCTGTCTTCAGCTCCCCACCTGCCATGCTTCCCACGTTATCCACCATTGACATGAACAGAAAATGGAAGGAAAGAACAAAGAGGGAAATCTTCACCCCTACAGCCTCTTGAATGAGGGAAGGAAAGACAACCTTTCCTCTCCCCAGTGTCCTGCTGCCTCTGGCAGATAAGTGGAGACATCCAGCCAGTCTAGGGTCAAGATGTCCCAGGGTCTGGGGAGTAGAGGGCCTTCCTTCGTTGGGATGGCAGCACAGCCTCCTCCCTCCCAACCCCACTTTGTGCTCCTCGTTGTCAGCCCACCAAAGCCAGATTTGTCTTGCAAAGTGGCATCATTATGGACGCATCAGCCTCCTCTGGACGTCTGCACCCCTCCCACCAGCCCATCCAGGCTCGATTACATCTGAGGCTGTCTGGGGTAATTAAGTGACATTAGGACGCATCCCCCGCCGTAATGCAGTGTTCAAAGCCCTGGGCTCCTGCATTCTGGGAGGTGGTGCCGCGCCAAGGCCGTGTCTGCCTAATGCACCGCGCTGTGATTGCGGCTAATTACTCCAAAGGCAGGCCTCATTAGTGGCGGGTTTGGTCTGGAAGGTGGAGAGCAGGCGGCCTCTCCCCATCCCCCAGTCCACGAGGTCACAGCCTGGTCTCCCCTCTCCCTCTGCAGGCCCAGCTTGTCTTGCTCTGCTATTCTGGCTGATTAGAGTAGGGCAAAGACATTGCCCAAAGAGGGCTCCAGGGACCTTCAAGAACCTTCTGACTGCTTTATTCAATAGGGGGAACTGAGCCCAGAGGGGAAACTAACTTGCCTAAGGTCACACAGCACAAGTGAAAGGGGCCATCCTTGCTAATCTGCTAGGCTCGGAGAGGCGGTGATGGACGGAATGCACGATGCACAACCCAAACCCATCCGGATCCAGGGCTAGTGGAAGAAAGGGCTCGGGGTGCCCAGGAGAAGAGCAGGATGGATGCCTACCTCCCCGACCCTGAAACACCATGTTCTTCCTCATTGTGACCCTTTTGCCTGGGATGCTCTTCTGATGTCCTTCACAAGCTATCTCCTACCGTTGATGCCTTTCACCCTTCAGGCCTCACTTCCTCCAGGGAGGCCCCTCACCCTGAGCCTGACTTTAGTGCACCTCATACACACTCCCAGGGTACTCTCTACTTCCCCATCTCAGCGTGCATTCCTGGGAGTTATCAATGCCCAATCATTTGTCCACACTCTATGTGACGACAAACCCAGAAGGGGCAAGAACCAAGAATTTCTTGTTGGTGTTGGTCTCCCCAGTGCCCAACACAGTGCCTAGCTCATAAATGGTTTCGGGTAGGGATTAGCAGAATAAAAGACACAATGATTATGGCCATCTGACCAGTCTAGTGACCACCATGTTAGTGATCCCTTACACCTGGGAGTTTCTCATACTTCCCATCTCTCTTACTGTTACATGACTCCCTCCCGTGACTCATTCCAGCCACCTGGAGGGTGACAGAATAATCTTGAAGCTGCAAGATGTTGGACCAGAGGGTGAAAGGAGCCTGGATCTCTGAGTCACTGCATGGAACAGATATCCAGGAATGCTGTCAGACATTGATCAGATTTTGTATAAATGAGAAATAAACATTTACTGTGTAAAGCCACTGAAATCCGGGGGCTATTTGTTAGAGCAGCTAGTGAAAATTGCTATATAAAGAGATTAAACTTCATGGGATGCAAATAGGAAATGACTTTATTTTTTCCAATCACTGCCTTTAAACTTGATCCTATCAAGTCTTCTTTCCTTGTCTCTTGATAACATCTTAGATAGAGTCCATAGTTTGGGGTCACTGTTGGTATTAACAAGAGCCTCATTTTAGTAATTAGGACTCACTTTCAGGGCCAGTCCAGCTTCAGTCAACGCTTCCGTCTCACACTCAATGTAAAACTTCTCTCTTCCCCTCGGCTCAGGTCTGTCTGACCCATGACTTGGTGGCTAAGAATAAAGAAAGCGTCTGTTCTTTTCACATTCCTACCACTTGCTTGCCGTCCTGCTGCTGGCTCCTCCAGGGTCAGGGCCAGGGAGGCAGAGGAATAAGAGGAAAAGGGACCTGCACTGTCTGAGGATGTAGTGCTGAGTAACCTCTTGTTATACCTTCCCCCGCCCTGTTCCTGTCACCTCTGGTGCATCCCAAATTCATTGGATCCTCACACATCCTTACTACAACAAATGGGAGTGCAGGCTGCCCACCAAATGCCCTATTGTCTCCTGTACCAAGATAGAAACTTGATAGGCCTTGGAGCCAACACCCAAACCGAGGGAGATATTTTGTGTCACAAAAGGATTCTTCCAGAATTCACTAACTTGAAGATTGGCTAGGTGGAGAGGTCAGAGTGAGATGAATTAAAGCAAAGGTCGATAGTCTTTGTAGGCCATGGACTTCATGGAGAATATGATGAATGCT
>NW_006288853.1:3765174-3770917 GCF_000327345.1 Myotis davidii
TGCTACCTGGCCAGTGTTGCTCAGTGGTTGAGCATTGACCTATTAACCAGGTCACAGTTTGATTCCCGGTCAGGACACATGCCCAGGTTGTGGGCTAGTTCCCAGTAGGGGGCGTGCAGGAGGAAACTGATCAACGATTCTCTCTAATCATTGATGTTTCTATTTCTCTAACCCTCTCCCTTCCTCGCTGAAATTAATAAGACACATACTTTTAAAAATGCATGTACCCATGTATGAATGGTATTTTCCATGACATTTTAGAACATCCATAGAGGTGCGTGAAATCTCAGTGAATTACCTCTGAACCCAAGTGCTGGTTCCCTCTGCAGTCTGCATACTTCATCGTGGACCCCTTTGGAGACCCAGGCCTTTCACTCTCTGTTCCTTGCCCAACACCCTCCTCAAACCCTTGATAGCACCCCACCTGGTAGACGTACTCTCCCCAGCAGGCCATGAAGTCCTCCTCCACATCTTTGCCCTGTTGCACCTCCTTCCAGGGACAACTCCCTTCTTGATGTTCTACTGTACAGGCCCAGCCCAGTCTTCATCTTCTCTAGGAAGCCATCTGTAATGGAAGAATTCTAAAGTGTCTTCCAAGATCCCTGTCCCTGGCTACTTAATTAAATATGGATCCAGTTACTGCTGTGAAGGGACTTTGCAGATAGAATTAATGTTATAACCAGTTCACCTGAAAATAGGAAGGTGATCCTGGATTCTCTGGTCTCAATGTAACTACCGGAGCCCCTGAAAGCAGAAGGGGAAGGTGGAAGAGCTGGCCAGAGAGATGTGGGGGAAGAGGAAAGCCTTGGAGAGATGAAGCCGAAGGGAGGTCAGAGAGATTCAAAACACGAGAAGGACTAGACCTCCAGTGCCGGCTTGGAGGATGGAGGAAGGGGGCCATGAGCCAAGGAATGCAGGTGGCGACTAGAAAGTGAAACAGCTGCCGAGAAAACAGGGGCCTCAGTCCTACAACCACATGGAACCGAATCCTGTTCACAACCGGAACAACTTTGGAACAGATTCATTCCGAGAACACGGAGAAAGGAACACAGCTCTGGCAACACCTTAAATCTGGTTTGTGAATCTGAGAGCAGCGGACCAGCTAAGCCATGCTGTCCCTGGACTTCTGACCTACAGAACTGTGAGTTAAAAAATGTCTGTGATTTTAAGCCACTAAACTTGTGGTCTTTGTTAGAACAGCAACAGAAAACTAAGACATCATCTGTGATGGATTAAATAGAGCCACAAAACCTTTGACCTTCCTATTGACTGGTGGGTGCATTTTCCCTCACTTGAATCTTGGCTAAGCAGCCCGTGACTGCTTTGACTAAGGAAGGCAGCAGAAGTCAAGTGTGCCAGCGCCAGGCTCAGCCTTCAGAAGCACTGGCAGCCCACACCTCGGTTTCTTGGAGCCATGAGCTGCCATGAAAGAAATTTGTCTATGCCAAGACTGCCATGCTGTGAGAAAGCCCAAGCTAGCCACATGAAGAGGCCACATGGGGAGGGAGGGATACCTGGCCAGTTCCAGCCCCCAGCCATTTGGGTCATCCAGTGAGACCACAGACATCATGGAGCTGAGACAGATCACCCCTTCTTTACCCGGCCTCAATCTCTGATCCGCAGAGCAGTGAGCTATAATAATAGCAACAACTTGTTCTTAAGGCATTAAGTTTTATGGTAGTTTGTTATGCAGAAATGGATCACTGAACAGCCGTCCACGACAGTTCCAGTTCCCAGGGATCTCTCTCTTCTTTCAACACCTGGAGTGTGAGCACTGCACATGCTGGAGCCAGAAACTGATGTCAACGTGAGTAGCACGAAGGTGTCAGTGTAGGGGTCGGCATGTTTCCCCTGCCCCGAGGATTCACCCTGTTCGGCAGGTTTCACTCGACACCCGGAAGCCCAGGAGGTAGGGAAGCTTGAGGACCCACAGGGATAACTCAATGTCCCCTGAGTGTGCACCTGCAAGCCAGTATCTGTTGGACCAATGGAGCCTGTTCTGTGCTCATGCCATGGCCCAGAGCCCTTCCCACGTGCCTTGCTGATGGACCTTTCTCTCTAGACTCCTCACCTCGTACCACCAACAGGAAACTTCTTCCCCTGTTGGTGGCAGCTCAGTTGGAGAGAAGCCACTCCTCTCTTTGGACATACCCAAGGACGGCTTTACCCACATCCTTGTAAACTGATGGGGCCCTCTTTTCTTGCTCCCATCTCCCTTGGAGTCACCCTTACCCACCTCGAGAAAATAGAAAATAATGATTTTTTCCTACCAGCCATGTCCCCAATGCCCAAAGGTTAGCAACTCTCCTGATTACACCTCAGGTCACTCCCAGGAAGCAGTGCAAACTAAGTAATATGCAAACTAAGTAATATATTTGACTAAACCCAAAGACAGCCACCGGTCTTTGTGGCCATATGTGGTTTTGTCTTCTTAAAGGGACCAAGGACTTCACTGTCCCACGGGACCCAGAGTGAGGCTGGGCACGAACGAAGGTTAATTAATAAAGGGCAGTCAGTATCTCTGAAATAAAATTGTGATTCCAGACGTCAGAGCTGGGAGGGTTTTTCAATCCTGTTTTGGGTTTTTAAACCTTTCCCAGCAGGTACCCTTGGCTCAGATGAGATCTGATTGGATGCTGCAAGGCTACTCTTCTGGTGTTGGGGCAGGGGCAACTTTCCCCTTTGACTTTCCCCTTTGACTTTCCCCTTTGACTTTCCACCAGCCTCCCAGCATCTCTGAGGCAGCTCCAGAGAGCCCCGGGGTCCACAGAGCACAGTACGAAAGCCATGGTTTCATCCACCGCCACGATTTTATAGCAAAGGAACTGAGGCTCAGAGCGGGTCTGTGGCTACCCTAGGATCACATAGTTCAGGCGTGGGGGACCTTTTTTTTCTGCCAGGGGCCATTTGGATATTTATAACACCATTCTTGGGCCATAAAAAATTATCAATTTAAAAATTAGCCTGCTATATTTGGTCAAACATTTAATGAACTCACCCCTAATGCCTTGGCAGGGCCTGACCAAATGATTTTGCGGCTTTATAAGCCCCACGGGCCAGGAGTTCCCCACCCCTGAATAGCTAATGAAAATGTTGGGACTAGAACCTCATGTCCTGGCACCTGGCACTTCCTTCCACATCCCACTGCTCCAGAATTGTAGGTGTGGAAAGAGGTAGAGGGGTCTCTAGGTCAACACCCCAGGATGCAGGAATAATTTTGGCAGGCCCTCTAACGAGTAGGACAACATCAGCTTGCATACCTCCAGGGTTGGATTGCTTACCACTTCCAAGGCAGTCCATTTAGTGGTGAGATTGTTTTCATTCTTAGAATGCTCTACATCTTATGTGGAGCCCAAACACACCTTCTTATAACTTCTCACCCCACATTTTCAGAATCATCATTTATTATATATACTAGAGAACAGGAATCCCATACCCTGACCCAGCTCCTTGGAAATCTAGAAGTGGCCTTGTGTGTGTGTGTGTGTGTGTGTATACACGTATGATGGGGACTGCTAGGACCAGGACCAGAGCTTGAATAGGGTAACCAGGCTGCTAGCTAGGTAGAGCCAGGCTGCCATGAACATTCAGCAGAAGGAGGGAGGCAGATGAGGGGAGGGCCACTTGACCACTACCACATGTGGTCTCACCTTCATAGCTTCACCCCTCCCAGAGAGCACAGTAAGGCAGCCATAAGACTTAGGAGAATGAAGGGCATTGATGGAAGGGAAGGGAGGCCAATGCCATGACTTGAAGAGGAAGGAGAGCTTTGGGACCTTCCAGGGACAGAATTTAGCATCACTAATCAGTTAGGGTTTCCTAAGCCCTAGGGTGGGCTAAATAGACAGGGTCAATTAAATAAAGGAATTCATTACTAGAGATATAAAACATATTCTCTTGGCAAGATAATAATCCCAGCTAAATGCAGCGTCATGTTATAGAAAGAATGTCATCTTAAACATCTGAACACTTTGCTTCAACTCTTGTGTCCTTGGGCTGTGTGTCCTTGGGCTATCTGGGCAAGCTCCCTGCACTCAGACTCCACATTCATAAAATGGACTTAACAGCCACCCTGCCCAGTGCATTGTAAGTGGTGACAAAGTGCTGTTCCTCCCCACAGTACTAACATTGGCCTTCACTCTAATAGGCACCAAGTGCGTTGTTGGACTTCAGAGACTGTTGAGCACTGAAGGGATCATAACGATCATCTGCCCATCCTTCCTTTCTCCTCTCATGGTACATATGGGGAAGGTGGGTTCTAGAGAGAGGCCTCTGTGAGTAGCTGTGCACCCAGTAGGGTGGCTATTGGCATGGGGTTGGGGCACATCCCAAAACTCAGGCTGGTTCTGACTTAGACCAGATCCTTTCACTGTGTGACTTGATGGGGACCAAAAGTCCTTGAATTTTCAAAATGACTCCCCTCTCCCTAGTGTAGTCCCTAGACTACTAAGGAGACAGAGATCCCCACAGAGCCCATATCTTGGGTTTAGAGCAGTGGTTCTCAACCTTGGCTGCATATGAGAATCACCTCAATCCTCTGGAATGAGGCCCAGAAATCAGGATTTTAAAAAGATTCCCAGGTGATTCTAATGTGCAGCCACGGTTGAGAACCACTGGTTTAGAGCATCATGTCCACAGATCTCCTGGAAAAAGGCAACATTGCCTGAGCAGGACTGCATGTAGAGACACTTAGCAGGAAACAACTGACTGGATTATATAGACTTCTGCAAGGTTCTAAGTCCCTGGCCTCCAGAACAGGTATGTTTTGAAAAGTACAGAAGAGAGAATGGCTCAACACACAACGGTCTCCACTAGTCTATTTTACCGTTACTCTGCCACTGGCCCCTGTGATGCCTACTGCCCTCCATCCTCAGGCAAACCTACTCCGAATGGTCCCTCAGCTGTCAGGTGTGATTATTTAAGGGCGACCCCTTAGGACGCAGAGGGGGCCTGACTGGGAGGTCGAGGGGCCAGTCCAGAAGGATTATTGCACGTTTCCCAAGGCAGTTGGGGCAACACACATGCAATCACTCCTTTCCCTGGGGCTTAGCCTAGCTCCATTATAACAGCACTGAGAAAGGAATAGGGCACAGACACATAAGACCATCGCTATGGCCCCCAAACATCAACTGAACCCCCTCCAGGACTTGTCCCACAGGGGCAACTCAGCCCACACTCAGCCCAGCCCCACCAAGCTCAGCTCCCTCCATCTGTACTCATGATAGCTTAACCCCATCTTTCACTCTCAAACCCACCCATTTTATCCAACCCAACCCAACCCAGCCCAACCCAGCTCTGCATAATTGGAAGTAATGGTGCCTACACAGCCAATGGGCACTGGTGTGGTTAAGTAGGTTGTAACCTGCAGAAAGGTCCTGGCCAAGAGCTCTGGAGGGATCTCTGTGGAGGGGCTATCATATCCCTGTTGCTCCTATGCCGGGGAAATTCTGCCTTTTAGGGGATGGGGAGGGGCAATTGGGCTTAGTTATCCCTCCAGACACACTCACATACACAACACCTCTGACTGAGGCCCTCTACCTCCACCTACACCAGTGGTTCTCAACCTTCCTAATGCCGCGACCCTTTAATACAGCTCCTCATGTTGTGGTGACCCCCAACCATAACATTATTTTCATTGCTACTTCATAACTGTAATTTTGCTCCTGTTATGAATCGTCATGTAAATATCTGATGTGCAGGATGTATTTTCATTGTTACAAATTGAACATAATTAAAGCATAGT
>NW_006288853.1:3771028-3776548 GCF_000327345.1 Myotis davidii
GAATCATAATGTAAATATCTGATATGCAGGATGGTCTTAGGTGACCCCTGTGAAAGGGTCGTTCGACCGCCAAAGGGGTCGCGACCCACAGGTTGAGAATCGCTGGTCTAGAGTCTCAGTGGGGTTGGGGGACAGTCAGGTGCCCGTGTGTGTGTGTGTGTGTGTGTGTGTGTGTGTGTATGTGTGTTGCCAGGGGGTGGTCCATGGCTTGCCTTATATGGCCTTTCCAATTCACCAAGCCCTTCACCTGAATCCTTTTGTTTGAGCCTTTCACTGAACCTGAGGCGTTTAACCCATTTCACTGGTGAGGGGACAGGCTCCCTTGTGCAAGGTCCCGTAGGGGCTAGGGCAGAGCTGGGAGCAGGACACAGCCCTCCTGGCTCCCGAGCCTGTACAGGCTGCTTGCTCCCTCCCGCTGCCCTGGGTACAGAGAAACCCTGCAAGTGTCCGTTGATGCTGTGGATTATAATTGTTCTTTGTCTTGAGTGAGAGTGGCTTGTGGGCAGTCGGCATCACCAGGGAAACCATGCTAAACGTTCTTTCTCTTCTCTGTCCTTCCTCACACCTGCTCCACGGCTCCCCTGCTTCCCTGCACTTTGAGCCCTGTGCCAGGCTGGGTTGATTCCAAGCAAGGGAAGGTCTCTGTGAATAGGGTGGTGCTGGAGGCCAAGTGGAGTGATAGGTACAAGATGGCTGGCACAGAGCAGATGCTCAGTAAGTGGTTTATCAGAAGCACCCAAGGCATCTCCTTTGGTGAGGGTGGGATGGGCAGTGGCATCTCCCAGGCAGCACTTTCCCAAGGTCCACCATCACCTGGGAAATCACCTCCAATTCTGCTGTTTCCTGGCCGTCTCACTGGCTGCATCCACTTCCTGCCTTAGCCTTCTCTAGCCTTACAGTGCCCGAGGCTCATCACGTCCACTTAGATTCTAAGTCAGCAAGGGCAGCGGAGGTGCCTGTCCTCAGGGGCTATACCCTTTGTAGTGTATAAGTTACCTCTCAGGGTCCCACCCTAGGGGACCCCTGTCTTTCCCTTCTCTGGTCAACCCTTCCCCTCTCTGGGACTCAGTTTCCCCATTTGCACAATGATGGGATTGCTCCTTCTAGTCTCAGATCCCACATGTCCCTGCGGTTCGTCTGCAACACCCCAGACGAATGCAGTTGAAATTTTTGGCTTTTCCCTTCAGCGGGGGCCGGGCTGAGTTAGCCCCACTCTCTGTAGGGTGAGCAAGCCCCATCCCACCCGCCAGCTTGTGTTGAGTTGGTTTGGCCTCTCAGAGTTCCATCTCCTCTTCTGTCAAATGGGAAGAACAAGGTCAAGCCATGCAAGGTGAGTAGAGCTCGCTGGAGACTGCGGAGCATCGGAGAGAAATAGCGGAGTAGGGGGTGGGTGAGGTGGGGTAGGGGGTGGGTGAGAGCGTGGGCACAGGAGTCACGATACTTGGATTCCAAGGTGGTTCTTCATTTCTAGCCAAATCATTAGTTATACTCAATAAGGAAACACTTACTGAGCACCTACTGTATGCCAGGCCGTGTTGTAGGCACTCAAGGGGCAGTCGTGAGGAAGGCGGGCCTAGCTGCCTTGGAGCTGCCTGTCCATCGCTGAGTTGGCACTGGAGCTGAATGGGTGTGGGTCAGTATGTGTGGGGCTGGGGGTGAAGATCCGAGGATGCCTCCCTAAAAGACAAAGAACCGTGACGCCCTGCCTCAGAGAACCAGGGAGTGGAGGCGGTCAGCATTCTCTCCTCAGGGGCTATACCCTGTGCTCTGCAGAGCCCTGGGGACCATGCCTGGGGGGAGCAGGGGCAGAGCCGAGGGGCTCCGGGCCTCCCACGCCTACCCCAGTCCATGTGTCCGGGTGCTGGATTCCGCACACTGTTGTGCTGAGTGAACTCTGCAGTCACGGGAGGTTAGAAAAGTACCGCTCAAGTTTAACCCTCCTGGGCGTGCAGGCGGGAAACTTGGGGCCCAGAGGCCTGGCCCAACCTCCAACCCTGCCTCTGAGTCTGGCTCCCGGTCAGGCCGAGCACCCAGACCCTAATGGACCCCTCTCCCTGCCAGCCCCACGCGGCCAATTGATTAATAACGACATATTTGAGACGGTAGCACAAATTAATTTCTGCATCACGCCATTAGTGAGTAATTAATTTCTTTGCTCTGGGAAATGAAGATATCCCCGACGAGCGTGTTATCTGAATCTATAAAAGAGGAGAAACGCTGAACAGGCGACTCTATTAATGTGAACATTGATTTTCCCCATGTCTCCCTCTCTTGTGTGAGGACTCCTCCTCCCTTACCCCCTCACTTTTTTTGGTGGGGGCCCTTGGAGAGGGAGAACGCTGCCTCTCAATACCTGAAGCCGTAATCAAAAGATCATGTGTGCTCACTGCAGCCAAATAATGTCTTTATTGGATGCTGTTAAGGATACGGTTGCTGTGGAAACACAGGATCTCAGCCCTCCAGGTTTGGATGCCAAACCTGAACCGCGCATTTTTCTACAAGCTGCTGGGGGGCTGGGGCTGCTGGGAAGAGAGAGACAGCCAAGCTCTGAGGTCATGCGGTTGTCTTCACGTGGCCCCTCCTTCAGGTGGTGGCTGTCTCCTTCAGAAAGTCCTCCGAGATTCACACTTCTCCATGTGCCACCCGCTTGCCCCCCACCTCCACCCCACCGTCCTGTTTCCCTGCTGGCCTGACCTTGGGGCCCCTAGACCAGACTCCTTCACACAGTTCCTGGACTGTCTGGGTTTGCTGTCTCTGCTCTAACATTCCTAGCTGTGTGACTCTAAGCAAATTACATAGCCTCTCTGTGCTCCATTTTTGTCTCTAAAATGGGATACTAGTTCCATTTCTTAGGCTGATTATGAGACTCTAATGAGATCACGAATGTGAAATGCTTAGCGTAGCGTCTCACCCGGGGTGAGTGCGGATCAATGAGAAATATTATTATCATGCAGGCGGGTGTTGGGGGTCTGCCAGGGGCAGGAGCAAACTGGAGTCAGATTTGATTGGGTTTGTGGCCTGCCTCTGGCAGCTGTATCCCTGGGAAGACACAGTGTCTCTGACCCTTAGTTTGTCTTTTAAATGGGGATGATGCCAACTGCCCAGGCAGAGTGACCATGCCCTCTGGTCTGTCAGGACAGGCCCTATTTGCACCTGTGGTCCTGGTATATTCACTACACGCGCACAGAAATGACACCTGTTTGTGTCACAAACAAGAGGCCCCTGAGTGTTGGGCTCAGAGAGGACCCCATGCTTCCTGTCCCCGGCTATTGATGTTGCAACCACAACTGGTCCAGGTTTGGCCCAGAAGTGGCCTCATTAGCTCATATTCCAGGCCCCTGGGGACAACCTCCTGCAGGCCTCTGCTCTGAGGTCAGAGACAAAGGGATGAATTCGAGACAAAGGCTGCTGGCCCCCTGCCTGGCTCCAAACACCAGCTCTGGAGGGGCACTGTGGCCCCTCTGACCCAGCTCAGCTCCAATTAGTGCACTGGGAGAGGGGTCTGGCAGGGGCCTCCGGGACACAGCTTCCTGGGGCTCCCTGCACATCCCACCCCATGCAGGTCATCAGCCCTGACCCAGAGGGACCAGCTGTGTCCAAGCCTCTGCCTTGTCCCCAAGCTCATTAGTGCCTTTTGGACCAGCGGCCTTCACATGTATGCGGCCATGACAGTGTATCCTCTGGCCACCGCAAACATTCCTCCTCTAAGGCTGCATGCGGGACGTTTGAAGATCAGACAACCACAGGCCACTCAGGCTCCTTACCTGTGAAATGGGCAACATCCTCCCTATCTAGTTGTTGTGAGGTCACACTTAACCGTGTAGGAGGAAGGGCTCAGTGAACCCAGTGCTGTCCTTAAGGTGGGTGGCGCTGAGTGACTTCCAAAGCCATGTCTGTGAAGCCAGATTGAATCTGTGCTGGTTTCTTTGGACACCTGGCTTCCGTGTTATGGTCAGGTGTCCACAGGAACAACAGAACTCCACCCATGCATGTGGGCAGAAAGGCCATTCTCAAAGGCCGAGGAGCCTAAGTTGTTGTCTTGGTCCCGGGAGACTTTGTGCCTGGTACCTCAGTTTCCCCATGCACCTGAGGCATGCTGATGCCAACCCCGCTTCTCTCAGGTTCCTGTGAATCGCTGGGCAAAGGATGAGGTTGCCTGTGTGCACAGCCAAGACGAGCCAGGAGCACCAGCCAGTACACTTGGGTTCTGAACCTCAGCTTTGCTCTTTTTGGCACCAGGGACCCAGCCAAGTCATCTCACCCTCTGGCCCTCAGTGTCCTCTTGGCCAAACAGCACTAATATCGATCCCCCAGTCTGCGAGGATTAGTAGTAAAGTGGGTGAAGTGCCTGGCTCACAGTAGGACATGAAAAGCACAGCAACTGTTATTATTATCGCTTTTCACACTGATGAGACTAAGCTGTTACCCAAACGAGAGGCATCATATGTAATTTCATGCGAGAGCTGTGCACCTCCGGGCGGATTTGGGTTTGCTGCCCTGGATTGGAAGCATACTGGCTCTGGCCTTTAAGTAACCTCATCAGGTCCTGCCTCCCTGGCCTCAGCTGTGGGGAAAGGGACTGGAATTCAAGGGAATGGGGCTGTGGACAGAGAAAGGGAGAGGAGCACATGGCTGGCCCTTGGCTTCATGCTCTCTTCCCGTCACCTGAGAATGGTTTCCCCAGGCACTGGCTCCTAGTAGGCAGGTGAGCTGGGTAGGCCCACTACGCTCAGCAGTGATTGTTTTCTTTGTTGCTAACAGCTGGAACCAAGTTTCAGTTAAGGGCAGTGGTTCTCCAGGGATTCTTGAGGTCCTGAAAATTTCCCCAGGGACACATTCAGCTCTTAGCTGTGAGCTCTGATGGTCCTCAGGCCCTCACAAATCCCCTCCCAGGGGCCCGGGATGGAACAAGAAGTGGGCAGGGACAGAATGGGGCCCCGTGACCTGTGGTCTCCCTGAGGTGTGAGTGCAGGCACTGGAACTAACCAAGCTGGTCATAAGGGGATTAGAGTGGGGCTTCTTAGGGGCACCGGTGCTACAGGCTAGGTTGGTGGGGGTCCGGGCTGGTTGAGACGGGGTCACAGAGTCAGAAACTCAGTGACTGCTCCGCCTCTCCCAGCCCCCTCCCTGGGAAAGCAAAGTCCTGGAGCTGGAAGCTGATGGCAGGGGAGGGGAGAATAGCCTGGAGCCGTGGTCGGCAAACTGCAACTCCTGAGGCACATGCGGCTCTTTGGCCCCTTGAGTGTGGCTCTTCCTAAGCCTTAGGAGTACCCTAATTAAGTTAATAACAATGTACCTACCTATATAGTTTAAGTATAAAAAATTTGGCTCTCAAAAGAAATTTCAATTGTTGTACTGTTGATATTTGTCTCTGTTGACTAATGACTTTGCCGACCACTGGCCTGGAGGAACCAGCCTTGGCGAGTCTAGTAGACTTTCTCAGGGGAAGCGATGGATCAATATCCAAGGAGCCTGAGACAGCTGACATGTGTGGGGCAGAGACTGGAGATAAGAGCACTA
>NW_006288853.1:3776611-3805141 GCF_000327345.1 Myotis davidii
TCTGTTGCTAAATCCTAAAGTGTTTGGATTGAGAATGAAACTCTACAAAACCAAGAAAGAATGCCCAGGACGCTATAAATTGAACAATTCCCAAAGCTTATACAGGCTGGGGGACATTAGGTTCTTACCAGTCAGAATGGGCATCTCCAGAGCGGGTAATAGGCCTACACAAGCTCGGAGGAAAGAGCACGCTAGACGCCCCTTAGCTAAGCTTGCGCACAGACTGAGAATCAGGCCGATCTGCAAATAACCTAACTGCAAACCGAAACAAAGCCCAACACTCTTTTAAGGACTCCAGCAAGTTGAGCCTTCTCCATCTTGAAATTCGCAAGTCCAGCATCCAATAAAATATTGCTTGCGATGGATTTGGAACAGTCCCAACTTGTTTTACAAGAACAGTATTATCCTGAGACCAAAACAGATAAATGCATTAAGGTATCTGAAAAATTCAGACCAATATCCTCATGAACATAGATGTGAAAATTCTTAATATTGTGGTGAGTTGATTTAAAAATCTATTAAACAATTAATACATCATGAGCAAGTGAGATTTATCCCAGAAATGCAAGATTGGTTCAACTTTTGAAAATTAACTGATGTAATCCACCAGATTAAGAAATAAACTTGAAAAACCACATGATCACCTTCATAGATACAGGAAAAGCACTTGACAAGATATAAGAGAACTTCCTCAACCTGATAAAGGGCTAATATCATAATTCACGGTGAGAGACTGCATACTCTCCCCATAGGTCAGGACAAAGCAAGAATGTCTACTTCTTTTCAACATCATATTTGAAGACCTAGCCAGAGCAATGAGGTAAGAAAAATAAATAAAAGCACCTAGATTGTGAAGGGGGAAATGTCTTTATTTGCAGATGGCATCATTGTCTACATATAAAATCCTAACAGAATATGCCAAAAAAATTCTAGAACTCATATAAATTTAGCAAGGTTGCAGGATAAAAGGTCAATATACAAAAATGAATTCCAGCCCTGGCCAGTGTGGCTCAGTTGTTGGGTGTCATCCTATGTACCAAAAGGTTGCCAATTTGATTCCCAGTCAGGGCACATGCCTGGGTTTTGGGCTATATCCCCAGTGGGGGGCATGCAGGAGGCAAGTGATCAATGTTCCCCCCCCACTGGGGGGCATGCAGGAGGCAAGTGATCAATGTTTCTCTCTCCCTCTCTCTCTAAAAATCAATTTAAAAATCTTAAAAATATACCAATTGTATTTCTTTGTACTAGCAATTCTCTGAAAATCATAATTAAAATCATTTATAATAGTATAAAATATCTGGAGATTAATATAACAAAATATGTGTAATATTTATATGCCAAAAACTATAAAATTGATGCAAGAAATCAAATAAGACCTAAATTAATAGATATAACATGTTCAGTACTAGAAGACTCAATATTGTTAAGAGGTTAATTCTTCCCAAATTATCTATAGATTTATTGCAATCCTAATAAGAACTGTAGCATGCTTTTTAAAAATTAAATCTTTATTGTTGAAAGTATTACATATATTCTCCTTTCTCCCCCATTGGCCCCTTCTAGCTCACCCCTGCCCTCTGCCCCCTGCCCCAGTATAGCATACTTTCTTATAAGTATTGATAGGCTGATTTTAAAATGTATATGGAAATTTTAAAAATTTAGAATAACCAAAACTATTTTGAAAACGAACGAAGTTGGATGACTACTCTACCATGTTCAAGACTTACCAAAAAACTACCATAATCAAGACAAAAGCATAAATGAAACAAAATAGAGACCAGACTTGACCCACACATATGTGGTCAATTGATTTTTAAAAATAGACTTTTTTTTTTTTTTAGCAGTTTTAGGTTCACAGAAAATTTGAGTGAAAAAAAGATTTCCTATATATGTACCCCCTGCCCCACACATTCACAGCCTCTCCCTTTGCTAACATCTCCAACCAGCCGGGTACATTTGCTGTAATCAATGAATCTACATTGACACATCATCATCCAGAGTCCATAGCTTACAGTAGGATTCACTCTTGATATTGTGCATTCTAAAGGTCTGGCAAATTTATGATGATATGTACCCACCATTACAGTATCAGACAGAATGGTCTCACAGACCTAAAAATCCCCTGTGCTCCAGAGGAGCTGAAGAAGTTTGGTAAGAGAGTTCTCATGGGGGCGGGGTCATCCGGAGATGGGGGTGGGGCTGCAGCTGTGGGAAGAGCGCTAGACCCATAGTGGAATATGAATTGGGACAGAGAAGAGGTCTTTCTGGAGGGAAAGCTGAGGGTACACTAAGGAGGACCCTGTCATAGTCCAAGCCTCCTTTATGGTTTTTATCCTCAGATCCCTGACCCGCACCTCCAATACCGGGCCAGGGAGGCTGTGCCCTGGGAGGATTAACCCAGCGCTGGAGTGGAGCAGTTTAGGGTTTACACCTGCCCACAAGAACCAATTGGGCACACGTCCCCACACCACGTTCAGTGGTTTCAGTTTGGCAGCTTGAAATCAGCTGTGGTGGGAATATTTACACCATGGCAATTAGCAAACACTCCAAATCAGGGCATTTCCACCTCTCCCTGCTGACAGGCCAGTTGTTAAACATCAGTAACATGGTCCTAGAGAGCACCAGCTGCTGTGCTGTATTTCTGGCCACTAGGTCGTTTGCCAGGCAAACAGCTGCCCTCTGAGGACAGAGTTGTGCCAGCTGCCGGCCCAGAACAAACAATTTCCAGGTAGACTGGTTTGCATGTTGGGAGCCATCCCAGGTCCAGGGAAAGTGGGGGGGCTTCCTAGAACCTCCTCAGGCATTGGGACACCCCCTCCCCCAGCCCATTCTCATACAGCCTTTGGGCAGCTGGAGGGATTGGTGCTGGGCATTATGCCCTTTTCGCATTTAAAAAAACAGAGCCTCAGGGGTCAGGTGATTTACCTCAAATCATTCCATTCAATTTTCTAAAACCACCACCCAGCTGAAGAAATCGTGCATTTCCAATGCCCCAGACGTTCCTCTCTCGCCTCCGCCCTGACATTTCCCTCCCCACCAACTAAGCCGCTGTTCTCACTTCTATCACCTTAGTTCAGTTCAGTCTGAGTGAGAACTTTATATAATTGGAATCAGGAGATCCGTTCTCATCTGTCTCACTTCCTTCAGCCAGGGTGTCTGTGCGACTGGTACGGCATGTGTGCAGCGGCAGTCCACACTGTTACCCACTCTTCTGTTTGTGGACATGTAACTTGTTCCAGTTTTCCCTATTGCACGCTGTTGCTCGGAACTTTCTAGGATATAGATTTTAGAGACCACATGCACGCATGTCTTCCGGGCGTGTGCCTAAGTGGCACTGCTGGGTTTGGGGATCAGTTGGTGAAATTTCGATGGAATGAATAGCGGTTGAGTCCCTTTGGTGTGCCGTTTCCTGAACGAGGCTCCTTGGACTGGATAAAACTTCTCTGTCAGGGAGCTCCCTGCCTGGGAGGGGAGGGGGTGTTGGGGGTAGAGTGTGGAGCAGACACGTTCAGCAAAAACCAGGTTGAAAAGGAGGTGCCAGCAGAGAGGGAAGACCAGGCATGGGGGAGGGTCACAGTGCAGGGACAGCCTGTCTGTGTGGGAATCTGCGTGCGGAAGTGGCAAGGCTGGAGGAAGCGGCATCTGAAGGCTTGGCAAAGAGTAGACGGAGATGGAGGATGGAGGGCGGGGTTTTCAGGCAGGGCACTGCTGGGCAAAGGTGTGCAGGCAGGTATACCGAGCGAATTTGGAAAAAAGTGGGTGTTCCATTCCGGCTGGAGAGCAGGTGGGTGGGCAGAGCAGGAGCCAGGTGGGCCGACCACTAAGCAGGGCAGCCTTGCGGACAGGCCCAGAAGTGTGGACGTTTGTCCGCGGGGCTCTGGGAACCCACTGAAGACCTCAGTCAAGGGCAGCCTGTGGGGAAGGGTGGGGGTATATCCGGGTGGGCAGTGCTGGATTCAGGGAGTACTATCAATGAAGTTTGCATTTGGTAATGGAGGGAGTGGGGAAACAGGAGCGATTGGAAGGAGGCCCGCAGAGCTTGGACCCCACAGCAAGCCCCTTCGTCCAAACTCCCTCACCAGAGACCCTCCTCCGCAGGGGGTCTGGGGGCCTGTAGCTCTGAGTGGCCCCAGGAGGCTGGGCCTGGGCCAGGAGCTAGAGCCAGGCTGCCCCTTGACCCCTCCTGCAGTCTCTCTGGGGCAGGAGAAGGGGGACTGGGCAGCATTCAGCTCCCCTCTGATGTCTCCATCAACCTCCAGTCTGGGATCGCTTTGATTGGTGCCCCTTCTCTGAGGGAGCAAGCTCTCCAGGCCCATCTCAGAGGTGGTAAACTGAGGCAGAAATGACGAAGAAAGGGTCCAAGGAATTTGTCAGGAATAAGGAGCTTGGGTCTCAGTCCCCCCACTGTCTTCCCATGCTCAGGCCTCTTCCACGTGGACAGGAGAAGCATGTGGGGAGAGAGCAGAGAGAGGGCCCCTTTTCCCTGACCGCTCTGTGACGCCTGCCCCTCTCTCCACCCTGAGGCCGAGACCTCCCTGCAGGAGGCACAGGGCTTATGTCTGTGAGAACCCACTCCATGAGGTGCCACTTCTGGATGAACTGGGGGAAGGACAAGCAGGGGTGGGGGCGCAGCTCGCTGGAGCCCAGGTCCCAGTCCCAACGCCTCCTCCCTCTTCCTGGGAGATCCCGGGGGAGTCCCTCCCTCTGGGACCTCAGGTCTCCATCGATTTACAGGGTGAACACTGGCCGATCCCTGAGGCCTGGCCTCCTGTAGTCCCTGGGGGCGGGGAGCTCCCTTGCAGGGCGGGCTATGGGATGGTTAAAGAGATGACGGATGGGAGAAGCCTTGAGGAGCCCAGAGCGCCAGGCAAGTGTGAGGGAAATTAGCAATCACCCCACTATTGACACAGCAGCCTCACGATTTATTACAGGCTTGATTATTAATGACATTAATAATGCTGACGACACCACCCGCTGCTCTGCCAGGCTTTTGTTTTCATTCAAAACACACTCCCTCTGTGGTCCTCCCTCCTCTTTGTGAGTGCTCCATTTTTCCTCCTGATGTAAAGTGGGTAAACTGAGGCAGGGAGCTGCTGTGTGACTGATTAGCCAAGGTCAGCGAGTACGTCAGCTCCGCCAGCTCCCAGCCTGAGATTAATACCGCCAGACGGTCCCTTCTTGCCCCCGCTTGTGTGTTGCTGGCCCCACAGCCCTTTCCGGTGCGTCTCCCCCACCCCCGCATCTGGAGGGAACCCAACAAGCCCGGGACTGACGATGGATGACAGGCCACCTTCTCCGCCTGCTGGCTGTGTGGCCTTGGGCAAGTCGTGCTCCCCTTCCCCCGAGCCTCAGTTTCCCCATTGGCACACGGGGGCACCTAACCCTCCCAGTGTCGTGGTGAGGGCGAAGGACTTTGGTGGAAGTACAACTCGGGGTCTGAACATTGTCCCGGCCTTGGCGCTGTACCCAGGGCTCTCCCTCAGGCCAGCACTCAGCTGCAGGGTGAGCACCGACTTCCCCCTGGGGCGGGGCTGGAAAGTGTCCGTGGCCTCCGGTGCCAACTCTCCAAACGCTGTGTTGGGGGCCCTGGCCTGCCCCCCATTCCCCACCACAAGCTGAGTGATGAGTCAGCCAAAGGCTGGCCCTCCTCCGCGGCCTCCCGGGTCCCCAGCCCGAGTGTGGAGCTGCTCCCAGTGCCTGGGGCTCTAGAGGAGAGGAACTGTGCACCCCCAGTAGGCACCTGAGCAGGACCCAGTCCCCTGGCTGCCACCTGAGCAGGTGAGAGTCATGGAATGTAGCTCCCAGCTTCCACTCCCCCGATCCCATTTCCTCCGTCCCTCTCCACGGAGCTCAGAGCTCGCTGGCCAGAGCCCCAGGCCCCGCCTACAGCCCTTCCGCTGCTGCCTCCCCGTGGCCCACCACTCAGCACATCCGGTTCCTCTCTCCCTTTTGTGGTCTGTGCACCAGCCACTGGCTTGGGAGGGCCTCGATGGCCCCCACTCCCGCTGCCACGGGGCCTTGTACACGCTGTTCCCTCTGCCCGGAATGCCTTTCCTCTCTCCCCAAACGTCACCCCCTTATTCTTTCTATCTAATCACAAAGGTCACTTCTTCTTGAAAACTTTCCCTGACCCCTCCTGGGGCCGAATCATTTATGCTCCTCCCTTCATGTTCTGATAGCTCTCGTGCTTCTATAGGGCCCCTGTCCATGTGCACACATCTCTCTATTTGTTTAAGACCCTCCCCTCGGTGCCTGCCCCCTCTAGCGTGCCCGTACCACGAGAGCTCATGTGGAGAGCGGCTACAGCGTTTGGACAGGTTCAAGCCTCAGACTAATAGGAGGGCACGGTCCTCTCGTGGCAAAGCCACGTGCAAGTCCCAGCTTAAAGGGCAAAGCCCTCCCAGCACAATTATAGCCAAAGGCTATCGTTGTAAGCTTGACCTTATGGTCCGAACCTGTGGTCCCACGTGGCTGAGTGATATGGGCTGCGGGAGGTGCAGCAAGTAAACAAAGCTTGATCAGGTGCATGTCATTGAGTAGATTCAAAGCCCATGAGAACGTTGTAAACATCTTGACCACGCCCTTATTTTGCCTTGTGGAATCTGGCTAGAAAATAAAGACTTGGCTTGCAGGCTGTCTCTCCATCAGAGAGGAGTGTTCCACTTAGCCCCAGCTTTATCCTCTTGTCTGCCTTCTCCATCCTTCACTGCCCCCCCACCCCCACCCCCTCAGGTTCACCTATGGCCGTGTTGGTGCGGCACAAGCTCACATCTAGCTCAGCCTCGCACCGGCAAAGGATTCAATGAACTAATGCAGTGCATGTTACCACTCCTACTCTCCAGCTTGGAAACTGAACCATATGAGGGGATTTCACTGGGCCTAAGTCCAAGCTATTAGAACCACAACATCATAGTGTTAGGTGCCGTCTGCTTCCACCCACTACCTAAGGACAGGCCCCTGCTCACAGGCACTAATCCCTGCTCACCTGTCCCCAGGACGGGAGTTTTTCTCCCTTAAAAGGCAGCAAGGGGAGCTGGTGGAGGTCCTAATGCTGTCCCTGCCCCCATCTGTGAGGCCTGGATGTCGCCAAAGCCTCTCCTGTCCTTTGCGCTGATCACTGGGTCAGAAAAAACTGTGCAGCAAGTTTTGGCCTCCGCTGGCTGAGCAAGGTTCCATGTGCACGTCTCCAGGCTCAGCATCCAGAGTGACTCCTCCTGGACTCACTCTCCCCTCCATGCCCTCTTCCTAATCCCTATATATCTCTCAGGGGTGGTCAGGCCCCCCCTCCTCCAGGAAGCCCACAGGCCTGGTCGCGCCCTCGGCCTGAGCAGTCCGGGGCTCTCCCTGTGCCCTATGGGAACGAGGAGAGCAGAAAGAAATGCAGGGACCAGTTTATCTAACCCCTCATTTCATACATGATTTACAGAGGGGGGAGGTGACCTACCGAAGTCAGACAATTGATTACCTGCTGATTTGGAACAGTGACGCCATTTTTAAAATTTTGTGTATTTTCTTTGTTAGTTTTACCATCTTGAGAATGAGGGAAAACGAACCACCTCAGGAAACATGGTAATAGACATCGAAAACCTTTTTAGAAGGATGCCTCCTTTTGGGCCGAAGGAGGCAAGCTGAAGTGGGTGCAAATATTGATGTTCACAGATGCCCATCACAGCCTTGTTTGTGAGGATGAGAAACTGGAAACAGCTTACAGATCCAACGCAGAGATTGCTTAAATAAATGATGGTGCATTCATGTGATGGAATACCATGCAGCCATTAAAAATGACAGCCCAGTAAAAGGATATTTAATGATGTGGGGAAATGTTCGCAAGATACGGTGAAGAAAAAACGGCAGGTTGCAAAGCAGCACGCTCCCTGTGCCTCTGGCTCTGCTGAAACAATTATTAAAAGAGAAAGCCCAAGGTTCCTGAGATTATTTATGATATTGTTTCGCTGCCTCCCAGACACAGCCTCATTAATTCCTATTTCAGTGTGGCTCAGCGGAAAGCACGCGAAGTTAATGTCTAAAGGCCTGATGCTGAGTCTCTAGTCCATGCTACTTACTGATGGGGCAACCTTGGAGCTGTGGGCCTCACTTTTCCTCATCTGTAAAATGGGGATAGGAGTCCTCCATTGGAATGATGTGGAAAGGATTTCAAAGATGGTGTGTGCATGTGTGAAAGGCCTTCATAGATTGTACAGCAAGCATGTCAAACTCACAGCCAGAGGGCCGCACGCCTCGTTTAAATAATGCTTGTTGTGCAGAGTTGTACAAATATTGAGAATAATGGGTATATTATTCTCTAAGCTGAGGGCTGTAAGAGGTAACATTACTCCCTGTCACTATGCCTTCCTCACCAGTGTGCACCGAGACCCCAGGCCTGCCCCTCCAGCTCCCTGGGCACCTCTGCTTGCCCTAGGCTGAGCTCAACATCGTCACAGGGAGAGGGGAGTCTCTGTGGGTGATGCTGAATGCTGGGGTTGTATGGGGTGTTCCAGCAACCCCGCTTCCCCAGCTCCTGCAGGACCCAGGGTGTGGCCACTGCCTGCAGCGAGCACACCAGGAGTGGCTCTGAAGCCAGGGCCCCACCCGAGACCATGGCTCTCAGCACCCAGGCCTGCCTTAGCGCCCTCCTCTGACTCCTGGGGCCGTGAGCAATGGGCTGTTGCTGGGCCACAGGGGCCTTGGGCCGGGCCAGGCTGGGCTGCCCAGTTCTGGTTTTTGGCCGATTCAGAAGCAGACCCCAGGCCTGGCTCTTCCTGTTGGCCCTTCCCAGCCAGGCCCTCAGCCAGGGAGGGACTTCCGGGCAACTCAGTCAGAATTCTGCGTTCCTTGGGGGCATTCAGAGGACAGACCTGGGGCACCCGGATTTTTCTCTGGTATCCATTCTCTTCCCACACACAGTTTCTATGCTTCTACTGCACTGGCACCAGACGAGAGGCTGGAATCGCGGGTGTTTTTGGTGCTGGCTTTTTATTTGATGGGAGAGGGGGTGGGCAGATAAGAGCTTTCAGGCGCATGTGGGGGGGCGGTCCAGGGTGGTGGAAGGATGCTGTAGAAGGTGCTGCAGGGCCCCATGCAGGGTCCCTTTCCCCAGAGGTCTGCCCATTCCCCGCTGCCGTCCCGTGACCAGCACATACAGCCCCAGAGTCTCCTGTGGGCAGTGGAACAGCCACTGGCAGAGCTGGGAGGGCACCCGGCACCCCTTTCCAGTGACTTCCCAGGCGGGGGATGGTGAGGGGAGGGGAGGAGGGAACTGAAGCCTGGCCCCTGCCTCAGGCAGGACCACTTCCCTGTGTGATGATTTGCTCTCCAGAGCCCCCCAGTCCAGCCAGGCTGGGCCAGACCTGCCCCCCGCCCCCGCCCTATCCTGTTCCACCCCCAATGGGAGTTTTCCTGGAGAACCACCCCTCTGCGCTCTGTGGCCCTGAATCCCTGCCTCAAGCTCTGCTGGGCAGGAAGCTGACAAGAGACAAGGGGATGGGACACGCTGTGTCTAAAAATATCTAAATGTAAACTGTGTAAACACTGCTTGTGAAGGCTTAAATAGAATAGCCTCCAAGCATATTGTTTTTGGAGTGAGAAAATAACTTGGATGTAGCAGAAACCTCAGAAAGACTGGATTGCAAGTGAAACCTAGTCATTCCCCAGGTGAATATGCCTGGCAGAGCTGACATGCATGCCCGGCAGAGGCCCTGGGTAGGACTGGTCTGAAGGTATGTGTGCTGTGCACAGAGACACCAACCCCACTCTGGCATGGTGGGTCCAGGGGGCACCTTGAACTCCAGCCTGTGGGACAGGGAGCACTGCCCAAGCCGGTGCCCAGCAGGCAGCCCAGGGGCTCCTAAAACCCACAGGGAATCTGCTGGTGACAGGGAAGGGCTGGTGCTCAGGCAGTGCCAAGTGAAATCCATTTGGCTCTGTCGCTTCATATCGCCTTTCAAATCTCAGCCTCTTCCAGGAAGCCCACAGGGAATGCTCCCTTCTCCAAGCGTCTCCTGCCCTGACTGTCAGCAGATTTACAGTCATGGCTCAGATTTGAGCAGCTGGGAGCAGGGGTGCCTAGAGGAGGGGACTCTTTTTGGACCCCCTGTGTGCTCACAGTAGAAATTAGATCCCGGAGAAAGGCACACCTTCAGGGTGAGAAGACTTGGGTCATTCCGCAAGCCTCTATTCATCCTTCATGTCACCATTGTAGATTGCCCCCAAATCAGATGTTATCCTGTGACCATCTTTGCTCCGAGGGCTGGAACTCTGTCGGTCTTGTTCTCTGCTCCATCCTAGCGCCCAGTACACAGCCTGGCACATAGAAGTTGCTCAATAAACACTTGTTGAATGAAAGAGGCTCCGAGAAGTGGCCTACACAGAGTTAAAGCGTAGAGGCTCCACTCAGGCAGGGTCCGAGTCTTCCTCACAGCGGCACCAGGACAATGGCCTTCAGTGGAAGGAGGACAACAACAGGAGCCTGCCCCGGATAACGAGGGTCCCAGGGTGGCAAGGGACAGAGGCTCCCTGGGGCTGCCCTCAGGGATGAGGGTTATTGGAGAATATCTGTAGTCATGACGGAGGCCAGGATTCTGCTGGAATAAGGCAATGACACCAGCTATCACTTACTGTGATCACTTACTGTGTACAGGCACCAGGCTAAGCACTTTATACACATTATTTTGTATTTGTAAAGAATGAGAGGAAACATGGTTAATGCTCACATCCAGCCCTCGCCCCAACCCATCCTTATTATGTCAAGTCTTGGGGGAAGGGCCATTCCAGGCCCTGACTGTCAGGGACTGACTAGTGTATGCTGAGGGGATAACTCCTTCCTTTCCCTCCCCAGTGAGGGCTGAGCCGAGATCCAAGCCGATCCCCACCTTGGATCCCACTGGCTTCAGCTGGCAGGAGTGAGGGGAGGTGATGTCATTAGAGCAGAGGTGGGAGCCTCCGTGAGTGGGTGTCCAGCAGGAAGCAGATGGCACACTCCCGGGGGCTATTTGAGGAGAGTTCATGGGAGCAGCTTATCAGGGTCTGAGCGGGATTAAGGCAAGCCAGCAAGGTGATATAATACCAATGCCACCAACAGTGGGAGCTGCCGCCCTGGCCTGCGGGGCAGAGGTTTTGCACCCGTGCAGAGAAGCTATAAGAACTGCCTGATGGGAGTTATGACCTCAGAGAGGGGCTGGGCCCAGGAGCACCCCACCTGCACCCTCTCTCATCATCCTCTGACCTCCTGGGAGATGAGTGGGCACTGTCCAGCTGGAGGGCATCACTGCTGGCTGGTTTCTTGTGTTCCTTGGAAAACTGTTCCCCGCCTGGCCTCTGGCCTCCTGCTGATGCTCCCAGTTCCCGTGCCGCCTTCGAGGAATCCTGCTCTGCTTCAGTTGTCTGCAGAGGGTCCTGTTGCTGATGTGGGGGAGGAAGGGACCCTCCTCTACCCTCAAGGTTCTTTTGTCTGGTCCAATAACCAAATAAACACGCACATATTAGCAAGAGAAGATGACCACATTGAATTATGTACCTATGTATGGGACCCTCACATACATGATAGAGCCAGAGACCCAACATACGTGAGAGATCCAGGACAGAAAGGGAAAATGAGGTATAGCTGACATTCCGAGCTAAGGATCACCCTCAGAGGGGAGGAAGGTCGTGGCAGGACCATAAGGAGAGCAGATGTTCAGTCATTAGTGGTCTGCCCGGCCTGGTATAGCCAGGTCAGAAAAGGTGATGTCTGATCATCTCTTTTTATGGGTAAGGCCCCTAATTCAAATTCTTCTAGGTAGTTAAGTGGGCACAGAAATTTCTCGAGCCCACAGGGTCCTGGTTGCCTCAAAACACCGTGTATACCACAGAGACAATCTTGGGGTGACTGGTCTGAACCCTACACTTACAACCACAAAATCGAAAAGCACAAGCTTTTATTACTCCCTTTTAACAGGCAGAGAAACAGGCTCCAAAGGGCTGTGTCCTGCCTGAGGGGAGAACACACAGAGGGGACGTGGCCTGCATGAGTCGGGGGGTGTGAAGGTTGGTCGCCGTGCTTAGCTGCAAACCCCCGTGCAGTTGGCTTTTCCCAGATCTAGGCTGTTGGGGTCCCAGGCGGCGAAGGCCCCGGGCTATCTCCTCACTCCCTTAGCAGCAGTTTGAGGATCATGACGTGGCGGCAACAGCCTTATGTCTGCTTTTCTCCACGTCAGACTGACCGCTTTTTTCCGGTTGTGAACTGACTATTGGATCAGATTGTGACCCGGTGGCTGGGGAAGGGAACCATGTGCTATGAGAGATGCTGACCCTGCTCATGGGACAGGTCGGAGCTTGGCAGTTCAGACTGAACGGGCAGAGAGCTCACGTGGTGGTTGGGATGGATGCTGGGAATTACTGTGGGGCAGAGACAGAAACATGCAGGAGCCGCAGGAGGTGGTGAGGATGGAAGGCCGAAGGCTCAGAGGGCAGGAGTTGCCTGCCTCACCTCTAGGCTCGGACAGTGGCATCCCCCAATCTCACACAGTCTCCCAGGCACCCCATCTGGACCCAACACCCCCATCCATCACTGGGTAAAAATCCCTGGCTTCTTGCATTAAGCAATAGGTGCTTTGTGGGAAATTACCTAAAGTTATAATCCAATTATACAATAATTACATTGGGTTGGCTCTGTAACTATAGCATTAATTAATTTTGATGGCTCCCATAAATTATGCAGGAGATGGATAGTGGGGAGGGTGGTTTCTGTCCAGAGGGTGGGAAGGTGAGCCGGGAAGCCCTTCGTAGCCCTGGAGTCAGGATGCCCCTGAGGGGTGACGGCAGAGGGGAAGAGTGTCCCCAGCCCACCCCACCCCCCAAAGCGTAGGCTCAGGACTGGGTGCCACATTCAAGGTCAGCCACCCGCAACTCGCTCCCTCTATGTGCTTTAACCCTCACACTGGGATTTGAATGGCTCAAGTACACAAAAGCCAGTACCTCTAAGGCAGCACCACATGGCGTAGGGACAGCACAGACTTCAGGACTTTGGCCAGGGCGCGCCCCAGGCCCTGTCACAACCTTCAGCCTTGCCACCTGGACAGGGGCAGGGCCTCCGCCGCATACGGTGCTGTGAGTCTGTAATGTGAGTGTGCAGCCTCCAGCCCAGTGCTGGCAGTAGGACTGTAACCTGTGCCCCAGTGTGAGCCACTTCATAATCTTATATTTTCTAGTGGCCGCATTAAACAAATACAAAGAAACAGGTAAAATTAATGGTAATGCCATGTTTCATTCCCTCTGGTATGTCTAAAGTTATTTTGAAATGTAATCACTATCAAGTCTTAATGCTACATTTCACGTGCTTTTTAACACGCGAAGTCTTTGTAATCTGGTGTGTGATTTACATTCACTAGGACATGCTCCGCAGCCGCACGGAGGTGGTGACTGCTGAACGGGCAGCAGAAATGAGCGTGTGCTTGGCAAACGGTCGACACTCATAACAAGTCTGTCCTCTTCCCAGGGATGGTGATGGGAGAGGCTGCCACACCTTTCCTGAGCCCGCTGAAGCCTACAAGGCCTGTCCCCCTCTTCTTCTCTGTGACAATCATTCGCATTGGGGTGTGGGGAGTCACCCAAGTCTCCTGGAGCCTGAGTCTTGTTGGTTGAGTGCGCCTGAGTCATGAAGCCCTATCTTCCAGCTTTCAAATATGTCTCACCAGTGCCATCTCCACCTGCACTCGGACAGTGATCCGGCCACCACTGTCTCTCCCTGAATCCTGGACCGCCCCCCGGCTGCTCCCCGCCTGCTACCTGCTCGCCACCAACATAGATTATAGCATCAGTTGGGTGGTGTCGTGGACTCGTGTCTTGGTTTTGGTTACCCCCAAATAGAGGTGTGACAGAGCCTTGGGAGCAGGGAGCTGCCTGGGAGGTGATCCCAGGAAGCATCATTGGTGTCTCTGGAGAGAAGGGGAGGAGGAGGAGTGGTTGTAAGAGTGCAGAACTGAGGGGTCAGCTGTAAGCCACGGGGCTCCCAGTACATGCAGACCGCCTCTCAGGATTGTCCCTGAAAGGATGGAGCCCTGGCACACTGATCCTCGGGCTCTGTCCTCTGGCTGAGGGTGGCTCTGGGGGAGTTAATTCCCCTGGTCTTTTGGTCTCAGCTCCCGTGAGGGGACAGGGGAGGGCTCTAGTGTCAGAGAGCCCTGGGCGGAATGGGGAGAGCTGAGCCATGTGCTTGAGGGGAGCCTGAGACCTCCCAGGAGGGCAGGCCTCAGCACTGGCTGTAATGGGGCCAGAGCCAGGATCTCCTCACCCTCCACCCAGAACTGCCTTCTCCCCAGGCATGGGGGAGGGCGGGCAGAGACAGGGTTGTGGCTGCTGCTGGGCCCCAGGCTTTGCATACAGGGCAGGAAACACCCACCAGGGACTCATTTGCTTGAGGAGCTGCACCTGCAGACACATGATCCCCACTTATATGACATCTCAGACGGCATGGCCCCTGGGCAGGCAGGGGAGCTGAGGAAAGTGCAGCAAGCCAGACCCGGGCACCCCAGTGCCTGGCCCATTAAGTCAGACCTCTGAACCCTGGCCAGTGTAGACATCATGTCTTTTTAAAACTATATTTTATTGATTTCAGAGAGGAAAGGAGAGGGGTTGGGGGAGAGAAAAATCAATGACGAGAGAGTCATTGTGGGCTGCCTCATGCAAGCCCCACACTGGGGATGGAGCCCACAACCAGGGCATGTGCCCTGACCAGGAATTGAACTGGGACCTCCTGGTTCATAGGTTGATGCTCAACGCTGACTGGGCTGGAGTTTTTACATTCTGCTGTCTCCTTCCGCCTGGTCCCACAGCAACGGGCAGTCCGCTGGGCCTCACTGCCCAGGGCTGGAGAGCAATCCGGAGGGAGAATGAAATCCGGCAGCACACATGTTAACCCGGGGGGGTTAAAACGGGACCTTCTCCTTCTCAGCTCCTCCTCACTGATTGCCACTGTCTGTGAGCCGTCAGCAGTGGTGAGCGGCTAAATACTTAACCACCAGCTCTCCGAATAAAGAAGGAAAAAAAGAAAAAGCCCTGCTTTGTAATATTGCCTGGTTTCCATGGTGTAAAAACCACAGCGTGGCCCATTCCAGTGACCAACCAAAGGTCAAGTGGCTCAACATTTCTGCAGATTTCACCATCGGCTGGAGCTGATTCCAGCAGGAGGTTCAGGAGAGGGGAGCTGGCCTGTAACACTCCGCCCGCTCGTGGACTCGGCTCAAGGCCCTGCACAATGCCAGCGGCTGGGAGGTGAGGGTCCTGTGGGCCCCGCCCACACAATGGGCCCCTTTGCTTCGGGGCATTTTGGCTAATTTTGTGTGAAGTGCGAAGGAGCGAAGGAGCCGCCAGAAGGGCTGAGCTAAGAGCAGGGAGGACTCTCGCTAAGAAAAGTGCCAGCACAGTTAGAGCCAAAGGAGCCCTAGTGACCGTCATACTGAAAGCCCCGCTTTTGAAGATGTTAGATTTAAGACACTGACTTTTTTCTGTGACAGCACGGATCACACTGGTGAACACCAAGGGCTTTCACATGAATTATCCCGTGGGATCCCCAGTGACGCACTGACGCATGGCTGGTCCCACTTCACAGGTCACACAGGGAGACCATACACGTTACCATCGAACCCAGGACAGCGCTGAGACCGCTGGGAGGACTGACTACGCCGGGGCTGCAGGAGGGAGCCGGGTCCTCCCCACACAGCCGGCCGGGAGATTAGCTCACTCGCTCCAGGTCACACAGCTGCACGCAGGACAGGTGCTCCTCTGGGCTTTGCAGGGGGTCAGCGACCTCCGGGTTGTGGAGGGTGGGTTGTGTGTCTCCCTGGATCTAAAGGCTCATCAGCAGTCATGGAGAAGAGGTGTGGGCACTTCGCCCTGAGCAGCAGTCAGCAATTTGGAGCGTTCCTAATTGGCACTCCCGGAAGGGTGCTGGAGCGCCTGTGGGGAGGCTGGCAGCAATGGGGTGTGGTGGGCATAGGGAGGGGCAGGCAGATGCCTCCAGCTCATCAGCCTCTCTCTGCATTGAGAGGATTCACCCACAGACTCGCAAACAGGGGCACCTTGACTTTGGAAAGCTTGCTGGGTAGACACAGATTAGAGCAGGACGGGCAGGGAGAGCTGCCTGTGCCTCCCTGTCCTCTGCCGGACCCCATAGGTTCTTCATCACTGCACCCAGCCTGGCCACCTGGTTTGCAATGGGGGAAACCACCCCGGAAGCAGCCTGTGCTATGCCAGGCTCTTCCTGCTTTGTGCTGGGACGGGGGAGGGGAGTCCTTCCTGGGCCAGGAACAGACCGTCTCTCTCAGGGCACTCGGAACCTCCCGGTTTCGGAACCCAGTCCTCGTCCTGGGGGACCACAGTAGCCAGGAGTCCCCAGCATCTCATCAAGGAAGTCTTCCCAGAACCCTGGCCTGAGGGAAGGAGAAATTCCCCTCTGTGAGATCTCAGCGCCTTAGTGGTGCCTCATCCGTGGGCTGGAGTGTATACCTGCCTCTTGGTTCTGCTAGAGAGCAAACCCCTGGCAGGCAGCCCCTCTGTCTGGTTTGATTCTCTCGCCTCCCAAAGCCTGTGCAGAGGAGGCGCTCTGCACATATGCAGGGGGCAGATGGGCAGAGCAAGCCCAGGACTTCACGGAGCACAGACCTGCTTTCTTCCGTCAGTGAGTTATTTATTCAACACGTACTACATGCCAGACACGGGCTTAAGACGTGCCATGTACTGACTCCATTAATCCTCACGAGGAGCCCAGGAGTGTAGGGTAGCAGGTACCATTTTTCCCCCATTTGTCAGATGGGGAAATGGAGGCTCGAGCTTGGGGCAGAAGTTAGTGAAGGGTAGAAGGTGGAGAGTCAGATGGCTTGCACTTATAGTCCGGTTCTACCATCTTGGACAATGAAGGTGTCTGTGCCTCGGTTTCCCTACGAATCAAATGGGACTAATAATTACTTTCCCATTTCCAAAGGAAGTCCGGCCTCTCCCAGGGCTTCTGGGAGGATCAAAGGGGATAATGGATGTGGGTGCTCACGGTAAATCCAGGATGTTGTACGAATGTCAGGCATTAATATGTGTTGACTCGAATGCCCTCTCTCACAGCCCTTCTGCACTTCAGAAGTCATGGTTCTTCCAAAAACCAATCCCCTGGGATCAAAACTGGCATTTCCTAATCCCCTGCAAGCACTGAGGCAATTTGTTGTCCACAAAGGCCTTCTTTGGAGAATTCGATGCCCTGATTAAAGAGGAAGTTGTGGGGACCAAGGCCTTGTCTTCAGCAAGATTGTCCAAGAGGGATTTTTTTCCCATTTTTTTTTGGGGGGTGGGGGGTGGGAAATACTTAAAAATTACTAAATAATGAAAAGATTAGAAAATGCAGATTAGCATAAACATGAGCATTAAAAATATCCTATAGTCAGTCTCACTGACTATAGGAGAGAATTGTTCTGAGCTCCAAGTAGAGATTCTGGGCTATTAAGATACTAGACAGGGCCAGGCATGCAGACATCCCAGGTCACCACCCCCCACCCTCACCACAGTTCCCAGCCAATAAAGTGTCCGACAAACAGTGCTGGACAGACTCCACATGCTAGTCTATTTATAAGTGTGCTGATACGTGCAGACTCTGCTAAGAGTTAGGATGAAGAACCCAGGCCTGGGAGACTTTGAGGGGATTTCTGCCCTTTCCCCCAAGTCTGGGATGGCTGCCTTTTGGGGTCAAGACCAGCAGCAGGCATGGAGGAAGCAGGACAGAGGAGGGTTCAACAGATTCTTGTGTCTTTTCAGTGCAGTGAATTTGACCTCTGATGACGGTGCCTCCAACACCCACACATGTCCTGGGCTTGGACCATTACTAGTAGAAAGTCTTCCTCCTTTATGGGGTGTAAGAGAGGAAGGGTGGTGGGAGTAGGGGGCCAAAGCATGGAAAAGGGTAGGAATTCTTTGCCCAGCAATCGCCATGGTTAACAGTTTGATAGCCACCCAAAGTCTATTCATTTTTTTGATGAAAATATATTTCTAAATCATTTTGTCTTTTAAATCTTCATTGACTTTACTTTAATGGTTAATACATGCATGTGATAAAGAATTCAAGCAATACAAAGCAGAATTGAATGGAAAATAAATTTTCCTCCCATCCCCGTCGCCCTCCCTATTCTCTTCCCAAAGGGCTCAGCATTTTTACCAGTTTCTTGAGTCTTTCTAAAGATGCCTCAGTGCCCTGTTCGGTGTGGCTCAGTGGTTGGAGTGTTGTCCCATACACCAAGAGGTGGTGGGTTGATCCCCTGTGAGGGCACATACCCAGGTTGTGGGTTCGATCCCTGGTTGGGGCCTGTGTGGAAGCAAGCGATCAATATTTCTCTCCCCATAAACTTTTTCATGGCTCATGATATTCTGGTGTAGGAGGTACCATGGTTCATTTGACTAATTCTTTGTTGTCTGAAATCAGGCATTTATTAGCAACCCCATTTATTCGTAAACCCTGATCAGATTTAGAGAGACATCCTTGAGACAGTTCTTTGGATAAATACTTAGGAATAAGATCACTGGATTAAAAAGTGCTCACGTTTTAAAGATTTTCAGATCTTCCTGGTCAATTGCCCTCGAGAGGATGTGCCAGTGTTCACGCGTACCCACAATGCACCATCACAGTGCTCTTTCTGATACTCAATCCAACATTGGAGTTAGAGAATCTGTGCCAATTTGTTAGGAGATAAATTGCATCCCATTTATCTTGGCTTTTTAGGGAAGATGCATTTCTTGGATTATTAGGGAAGATGATAATTTTTTTTAAAAAAATGTTTCTTCTAGTTTATTGGTCATTTGAATCTACAAGTTCCTAGTTTATTTATAGTAAGACTATTAACCCTTTTCTCTCATAGATGTTGCAAATATTTTCCCCAGTTTGTCACCTGTTTTTTGACTTTATTATAGTCTTCTTGGGAGAGTATAACAAGATTTCTGGGTATATAATATCTGATATGAACTGGTACTTGGCCTTTGCTCTGAGTATTCATCAAGAAAAATAACATTGAAGGAATAGATTTCATGCTGATTTGTCAACATGAATTAAACCACAGGACTTTCCAAGCTCTAAAGAGAGTGACCCTGGACCATTCACACACTTTCTGGGCTCATTAGGTTAGAGGAGGGGAAAGGCAGGAGGGAGTGAGGTCAGGGCTCCCAGTGCACTTCCCCAGTGTAGGCCCCTTCCCCCCTCGCCCTCCCCCTTGGACGGCCTGTCTTCAGATTGAGCACGAAGAGCATTTAGCCCAAATGGCTCATAATATGCACCTAATAGATAGTAGCTGTTGTTCATTCACTTGACAAATATTTTTTGAGTGCCAGTTAAGTGCCAGTCATGTCCTAGGTCCCTAAGACCCTGGAGTGGACAACACAGACACACGTCCCTGTCCTCCGATGGCACTCACGTAGTAGAAGAGGGAAGAATCATTACCGCTGTTTGTTGTTGAAGGGACCTGGGTGGGTATGGCTCAGTTCTGGAAAGGAATTTAGAAGTCACCAAGTTCAACCTCGTGGGCCAGATGGGGAAACTGAGGCCCAGTGCCAAGGGACTTGCTGAGGTCACAGAGCCAGTCAGGACAGTGATGCAGCTAGAACTAGAGATGAGGTCCATAAAGGCCCAGCACACCTCCCAGGCACCATTTTTCTACAGGAAGACGAGCTTGTCAATCTGAGTTAAGCCACCTGAAGCCTCCCTGCCCTGGCAGGAAGCCATGCTCAGATGTCAGCTGGCTGGAGCGGTCAGGTGGAAGGCCCTGTTCTGGAGGGGCTGGGAGGCAGAAGTGGGAAGTAGGACAGACAGACCCGGGCTTCTCTGAATTAAGAGGGTGTGTGCCCACTCCCCACCTACTTCTGGGGGCCTAGAGAGAGAGAGGCAGGCCTAAAGCATGGGGCAGGACAAACTGCTAGGACCCAGCTCCACCTGAGATGGTTGAACTGGGGACTGGGGCGGGGAGGGCAGCCCAGTTCAACTGCACCCTGATGCAAGCCTGGGGGCATGTCACCTCCCACTGCCAAGCTGGATGAGGGTTGCAGACCTGGCCCTTCTCTGGCTCTTTCAGTCTTCAGATGGGCCCCGTTGGCACCACAGGAAGGAAGCCACTCTGGTGGGGGTCCTTGGCTGCTCAGTCACTTTTTTAAAATCCTCACCGAGGATATATTTTTATTGATTTCAGAGAAAGACTATACGTATCCAACCAGGGCTAGAACCTGCAACCCAGCATGTGCCTTGAGTGAGAATTGAACCCGTAACCTTTGGGTGCACTGGATAATACTCCAACTAACTGAGCCACACCGGCCAGGGCTGGCCTCTCGCTCTTTAAGACACGCAGATCCACCCAGCCTGCCTGGGTTACATCTGAGGCGTGGGGTAGATCCCTGCGCAGGCGCCCTGGGAGCGCGGGAACACCGGGGCCGAGTTCCCTGCCTGCATCCTCAGAGCACCTGGTAATGGGATGGGCCCCAGCAGGTACTTGATAAATATTAATGAATTAATACAATAATGATAACAATGCTCAGTGAGGGGTCTCAGCTAATGGGGATGTGACCAGTCCTGTGGATGAACCTCTCTCCTTAGCCATACCAGGGGATTACTAATTTTAGGGGTAGAATCTATGCTAGAACTTGCTTTGGGAGAGCGGGCCTGGAGGACTAGAATAGACGCATTTCTCTGGACATAGGAGGTGGGAGAGGGAACTCAGTTGGCCCCCAGACACATCTCTCCCCAACTCACCAGTCCCACCTTAATTGCCGCCCCAGCCCCAGGGGACTGGTTTGGCTCCTGCTTTAGGGGGAGCTCTTTTCTAGTCAACATGGGCCTTCCTCTCCAGCCCAGCACCAGCCAAGTCCAGGAAGCACTTAGCGACCTTCTCCTTGACTGTCTGTTGTTCCTTCCTTCACTCATTTATGCTTTCAACAGGCACTTACCAAGGCTCATGTGCCAGGCCGGTGCGGAGGCTCTGAGCATGCAGCATTGAATGAAAACGGCCCCAGCCCTGCCCTTACGAGGACTATAGTCTTTGGGGAGAGGTAGACATTCATCAAATAATCACATAAATATAAAACCACACCTGTGATTAGGGCTGAGAAAGAGAATTACGTGATGCCCTCAGGGCAGAAAATATGCAGGCTTTTCCTAGTCTGAGGGTCAGAGAGGGCTTCCCCGAGGAGGGGAGGCCTCAGTCACTGAAAATGGGGTAGGAGTTACCCAGGGGAAGTGGTGTTGGGTGAGGAAAGAGGTCCCAGTTCTATGCAACCCCACCACTGGGTGTGCTCACTCCACCTCCACATCCTCCAGCTCCCCCCACTAGAGGCCTGGGCTCAGAGCACCCCGCTCCCCCAACTAGAGACCTGGGCTCAGAGCATCCCCCCCCACTAGAGACCTGGGCTCAGAGCACCCTCCTCCCCCCACTAGAGAACTGGGCTCAGAGAGGTTCCCACGGGGCCACAATGATGGAAAGCCACCAACGGCAGCCTCTGGAGACTTAGAATGTCTTTCACGGCAAAGGTCATGAGAACGAGACCCAGTGACATACAGCTGAGGGTAACCCACATACTCCCAGGAACTGGGACTCCACGTTGGCCACAAGGACAGTTTCCACGTGCGGGAGGTCCTCCAGGTGTGGGAGCATCTTGCTTTTCTGGACTCTCCTACTGCCTGATTGTGCAGAAGACTTTCCCACGGCCCCACAGCTCAGCAGGGGGCAGTCCCCCCACTTTCCTGACCATTTCCCAGGAGGGCCCTGCAGAGCCTGCAGGCTATGTCCTCCCCCAGGAAGGGCGGGAGCTGTGATGGCTGAGGAGCCTATGGCTTCTGCACTGGGCTGGCTTCCTTCTCCGGGTCCCTGCCCCTTGCACAGTTTGGAGACTGTCAGCAAGTACTGGGAGGAACAGGGCCTGCCTCTGCTACCGAGTGACGATGTGACCTTGCACCAGGTCTGCCTCTGTTGTGCCTCCCTCCACCTCTGCCCCCAGAGGTATACCTGTGATTTGGTTTTTGTTTACTGTATTCTATGCATCCATGAGTCTGAAAGAGAGGAGATGGTCAGGGCAGTGTGCACAGGAGCAGGGCAGTCCTCGCAGGGCAGACTCCAGCCAGCAGGCTGATTCTCCCATAGGACTGAACACTCATTACAGCCAGACCATGTTTTGGGGTAAGGTTCATCCACTTCTCAAACGCCAGGTTGCCCCCACCCTGCCCTGGCAGGGTCAGGAAGGGAAACGAGAAGGAAGTTTTCTCTTCGTGCTTTCTCTCTACCCTGGGAAAGACATCAAGCCAGGAGGTGAGTGGAGGGCCTCCTCTCCACGTCTGGGAATCAAGGGCCCAGGATCTTTTGCCCACCATCCCGTCCCCACCCACCCACTGGGTCTAGGCTGCCCTCTCCCACAGGGCAGATGGGCCCAGGGAGGTCTGGGGGTCACAGGGTGAGGTTGATTGGCAGCTGCCCAGCCCTGCCTTTGCCCTCACTCTGATAATTAGCCAAGGTCTGTGGCTGTGGCCTTGCCTCTCTCCACAGGGAAACTGATATTCCTGCAGGAAACCCTCTTTGTGCAAATGGGGAAACTGAGGCCTTGAGGGGGCAGACAACATGGCAGCAGAGCTCAGATGAGAATGAGCACTGGCCTGGGAGTCAGAAGACCTCGGCTGGCATACCAGCCCCATCCCGTGCCGCCTTCTTCGTCTGGGCCTTGATTTTTCTATCTCTAAAAGAGAGATTGTGGTCTCCGACCTAAAACGTGAGGTGGGCCTGGGGTCTGATATGGTGTTGTTTGCATGGTCTTGGCACATCTCAAGTACTGTACTGAGTGAAGCCCCACAGAGGGTCTGGACTCTCAGAATAGTGCTCTTTCCTCTGCACTGTGGGCCTGAGCTCAGGAGATGAGGAATGGGGGAGGCAGGAGGGAAGAGATGAGCCCTGGGAGACTTGACCTCTGCAGGGGAGGATATAGTTGTCCATACAGTTCCCCGAGGGATAGGGGGCTCAGGAAGGTCCCACAAAGGGCAGGACAGGGCTGGTGGCACCTGAGGCTTCTCCTGGCCAGCCAGCCTCAGCCACGTGCCAGAGTGAGAGCGACCCACAGGCTGCCCTCGGCCTCCCAGATTCCTGCTCACGAAACACCTGGACATCTGCTAATACGCTCCTTCCCTAATTAGCTCATCCCTCTCCTGGCCCTCCGTGTCTTCATCTTGCTGCGTGGGCTTATTGTGCAGTTATTTTTACACATCCCAGTAAGCACACCTGCTGGTCAGTGAGGACCAGTGCAGTCCAGGCAGAGCTGGAGTTAGAATTGGGGCTTGATTAAGGCTGCCCGGAAGTCCAGAGCCTGCCTGTGGGCACTTCTGACCACTCCTTATCCTCCACAGTGGGAATGCCCATCCCCACCCTTGGGAGCTCAAAGGGGTGGAGGCATTGCAAAGAACAGTTAGTTTTTATTTATTTTTTAAATATATTTTTATTGAATCCAGAGAGGGATAGAGAGATAGAAACATGAATGATGAGAAAGAATCACTTATTGGCTGCCTCCTACACGCCCCACACTGGGGATCAAGCCCACAACCTGGGCATGTGCCCTGACCAGGAATCAAACCGTGACCTCCTGGTTCATAGGTCAATGCTCAACCACTGAGCCACTGGCTGGGCAAGTTAGTTTTTATTGATCATTGGTTGTGGAGAGCGGCTACAGCGTTTGGACAGGCTCCAGCCTCGGACTAATGAGAGGGCACGGTCCTCTCATGGCAAGGCCACGTGCAAGTCCCCGCTTGGAGGGCAAAGCCTTTGGACAGGTCCAAGCCTGGGACTACTGACAGGGCACGATCCTCTCGTGGCAAAGCCACGTGCAAGTCCCAGCACAATGATAGCCAAAGGCTATGGGTATAAGCTTGACCTTATGGTCTAAACCTGTGGTCCCACGTGGCTGAGAGATATGGGCTGCAAGAGGTGCAGCAAGTAAACAAAGCTTGATCAGGTGCATGTAATTGAGTAGATTGGAAACCCGCAATTACATTGTAAACATCTTGACCAGGCCCTTACTTTGCCTCATGGAATCTGGCTATAAAATAAAGACTCGGCTTGCAGGCTGTGGCGCTCTCTCATCAGAGAGCAGCGTCCCACCTAGACCCAGCTTTATCCTCCTGTCTGTCTTTTCTAAATCCTTCACCGTCCCCTCTCAGGTTCACCCATGGCCGTGCCAGCACAGCACAGTTGGTTATACACAGGCTCTGTGCTAAGCACTGCGGACATCTCCAAAATGCTCTCAGGGGCACCCTCTCTCCTAGGAACACAGACATTAAAGGAAAACTGTAGTGCAAGTGGGATGTGCTCCAGCGACCCTGGATGACAGGGCAAAGGGGCTTTCCCTAGTCGGAGGGCTCAGGAAAGCTCCCTAAGGACGAGGCCCATGTGCAGAGCCTGCAAGGATGAGGGGCCATTACCAGGTAAAGATTCCGCTGGGGAGTGGGAGACCTGAGTTCTAGAGCCCAGTGACCTTGGGCAAGCTACCCCTCCCCCTCTGGTTTCAGTCTCGAGCCCCTGGGTCATCTCCGTCATCTGTGCTGGCCCATATGTGACTTGCGCCTCTCCTCCCCGCTTGCTCCTGAAGACTCTCAACATCAAGACGCCTGGTGACCCTGAGCGGTGGTCACTGCGGCTGGTTGCATGGTCTCCACCACTTCCCCAGACACAGCAGAGCGTCTCACTTGTGATCAGTTGGGACTGTCCTGTGTGGTTCACTTCATTATCACCCCATCTCACACCTGGGCAAACAGGGAGGGGAACCAGAGGCTCAGATGTGCTAAGGCCAGTAGCTGGGCCAGAGCTGGGGTGTGTCCCTCATCTGCCTGACTTCAGAGTGCCTGCTCTCTGTTTCACCTGTGCAGAGAGCGGCTACAGTGTTTGGACAGATTCAAGCCTTGGACTAATGAGAGGGCACAGTCCTCTCCTGGCCACGTGCAAGTCCCAGCTTGGAGGGCAAAGCCCTCCCAACACAATTATAGCCAACAGCTATAGTTGTAAACTTGAACCTATGGTCCGAACACGTGGCCCCACGTGACTGAGTGATGTGGGCTTGATAGAGCTCAGGTGCATGTAGTTGAGTAGGATCGAAACCCACGAGAACATTGTAAACATCTTGACCACGCCCTTACTTTGCCTCATGGAATCTGCTATAAAATAAAGAGACGGCTTGAAGTCCATGGCACTGTTGCTAGTTCTCCATCAGAGAGGGCAGCGTCCCACCCAGACCCAGCTTTTATTCTCTGGTCTTTTCTCAATCCTTCACCGCCCCCACTCAGGCTCACCGAACCTGGCTGGGCTGGCGCGGCACAGAAGGTGCCCAACGTGGGGCTGAGTATGCCGTGGCCGTGCCGGCTCACCACACCCCTGCCTTGGCATCTGGCAGCAGGCTGGTGAGCTGGAGAGCAGTGGCCCCTCCTGTAGGAGATACTTAGTACTCAGCTCTCTGCTCCCTCCTGGCCATTGTTCTCCAGAAAATTAAGTCATTCCACTGGGCCCCTTAAGCCGTTTTTTGTAGCTGGCTCTTCCCAAGGCCTGAGCCAGATTGCAGCTGGAAGTCTGTTATTATTCATTGAATCTCTCCAGGGTGGCTGGGAACCACCTTTTAATTGTCTCATCTCTCCATCCTTTTGTGGAGAAAGAGGCTAAGGGAATAACTACTTATCTCATTGTAGATCAGGGCCTAGGAAAGAAGCTCATCAGCCAGAGCCCTCCACCTCAAGGAGGGAGGGGGCCGGCTGGGGGAGGAGCCCAGCTGGGGGAGGAGCAGGCTCATTTCTTCAGCCCACTACCCACCTGCCAAACTCATTGCCACCAGCTTGAGGAGGAGGATTGCTCATGGCATTTGGGGTCCAAACCATCATGAGCTGGGGTCAACCTCTTTGGGAGTGATGGGAGGGTGGCACAAAAGGGGGGTCAGGAGATGCTGATATGGGCCCAAATCTCACTCTCTGCCTTTCACTGCTCCCAGAGAATACAAAGAACACAGAGCTTGAATTTAGAGATTTTGTCATTCATCTATCCATCCACTTACCTTCCACCTAACCATTCAATAATCTACCCACCCGTCTGTTCATCTCTCCCTCTATCCATCTATGGGCTAAAGAGAAACTGGCATTTATCAAGCATATCATACTTTCCCAAAGCAATTTTCTTTCTCTTATCTCATTAGATCTTCACAGCTGATCGGTCCCATTTAATAAATAAGGAAACTGAGAGTCAAGGGCTTGCCTAAGGGCAGAGGCTTAGACCAAGGGGCAAATAAGGGTTGAAATCCAGTCCACGCTCTGCTTGTCAAGAGGCAAGGAGCTGTGTCTGCTTGGAAAAAAGGGAGCCTTTTTCTTTGCACAAATTCACCACCATCTTACCAAACAAAGACCCCAGGAGAGGAGCCCTTTCCAATTCTCTTGAGCTGGCTGATCCTCATCTGGAGAGGAGGGGGCAGGAGGCTGGCCCATGAGCTTAGGGAGGGGCCCATGCCCCATGGCACCGTGACTTAGCCAGCCCAGATAGGGCAAAGCTTCTCCCTCCCCTAGCCACCAACCCCGTACCAAATGGGTTGTTTGTGTCAGAGCTTCTAGTTGGCCACTCTTACAGCCATATGCTCTTTGGGGATTGCCAGCTATTTGGATTATTCTCATCGGTAATTTTATTTTCTGGTGCTTGTGTTTTCTTTTGATTTGATTTTTGATCAACTTTTAGGAAGTAAGATTTATATACAATAAAATGCACCCAAAAAGTATAGAGTTCTGTGAGTTTTGACAAATGTGTATACTCGTGTAACCACCAGCAACCATAGTCAAGACATAGATGTTTCTATTACCCCAGAGTACCCTCCTGCTCTTTGCAGTCTGTCCCCCCCACACTAACCTGGCCCCAGAAAGCAGCCTCAGATCTACTTTCTGTCACTAGTGACTAGCTGTCCCGTTTGCTGGATTCTATGCAATAGGTACTCTTTAGTGGCCTGGTTCTCTCACTTAGCATAGTATTTTTGAGGTTGACCCTCCTTGGTTCTTGCATCGGTAGTTTTTATTCATCCCTTCACCCGTCGATGGACACTTGGGGGTTTTTAGGTTTTGGCCACTATAAACAAAGCTATTATATATGTTCATGTCCATGTCTTTGTGTAGACATGGTTTCATTTCTCTTGGCTAACAGGTAGGAGTGGAATTGCTGGGTCAAGGACGGTTACACGTTTGGACTTATAAGAACTTGTCAGACCTTTTGTGAAGTGGTTGTAACATTTCACACTTTCACTGGCAATGTGAGATGGTTCCAGTTGACCCACATCTTTGCCAACACAAAAGGTATTGTCACCTTTCTCCCTGGGCCCTTCTAATGTATGTGTAGTGATGTCTCATTGTGGTTTTCGTTTAGGGGCCCAGTTGAAAGACCCACCCTTTACCTCCCCTCCCCTCCCTCTGGACTGTGAGATTCTCCAGAACAGACTGACTCACTAGTGCCACCACCTATAAGCCCAGCACACAGTTGGACCCAAAGCAGAAATGTTGTCAGTGTTGAACAACGTAGCCAGGTGCAGAGCTAGGATTTTCTGGAGAGAGACAGGCACCTTTCTGAGCCTCAGTCTCCTCATCTGGCAAATGGGTGCCACCCCTGCCTTGCATGGTCCATAGGGCAGTTTTGAGTTAAGACGCCAGTGCTCTGAAAGGGGCACAATCACTTTGGAGACAACCAGCAGCAGCACTAGCAGGGGGCTCACGATGAGCTGCTGCATAGTAACACCGCCTTTCCTTATCGTGTCCAGTGTGCAAATGTGGAAACTGAGGCTCAGCCGGGCAGAGCGGCACCAGGCCTGGGTGGTCCAAAGCCTGCACGCATAGCTGCAATAGAAGCACCGTGTGCAGATCACCCAGGACTGGGACGGGGCCGTTGTGGTCATGGCCAGCAGACAGAAGGATGCTGAGATGTGCACAGGCCAGTGCTCTGCCAGCCCTCCCAGGAGCTCTTCCGGCAGCTCTGGTCCCTGGGGCTCAACGCCACGTCTGTCACTCCATTATCCTAAGCGGCCTCCCCGGATCCCATTACTTCACTGCTGTTATTATTTATTCATCGGCGGAGCCCTCAGCCTGTGGACGGGCACTTACCTCGATGTCCCTGACAGCAGGTCAGGAGCCCCACTCAGGGCGTATTAATCACCCGGCGCGCCAGCAGGGAGCCTGCGTCCCCCGAGAGAGAAGATCGTGTTGCAGACACGAAGGGCCTGTCAGCACGTCCATTTCCCCACAGAGGAACCTGCCGCTTGGCGCTTCGGAGCTGGACGAGCCTTAGAAAGCATCTGTGCAGGCAGGGAAACTGAGGCTCAGAGTAGGGGGGCCTTCCCCGCGGTTCCACAGCTCACTTAAGTGCTCTCTCCATGTACAAGTGCACAGTGCTAGTGAGTCCATTTACAGGCAAAGGGCTTTGCAGTTGTGTCTGTTCTATTTGATGCTACACCAACTCCTGGAGATCAATAAGGACTTTTAATCAGGATAGATAGATAGATAGATAGATAGAT
>NW_006288853.1:3805256-3821880 GCF_000327345.1 Myotis davidii
AAGTTAAGTGACCTGCCGAATGCCACTAAAGCTGGGATTGAGACCAGGGATCCTTCCCGAGTCCAGTGCTCCGGCTCAGGTCGGGAAATGCAGGATATAGGCCTTGGGCCTTCTCTTTCCTTCTGATCCTCTATGAGCAAAGGGGCTCTATGGTTTCCTGGGAGAGGATCCCCTTGGGAGCTGGGTCTTGCCTCGCTGTGGGAGACGAGGCAGGGGCTCCTGTTCTGCCCTGTCCATTGCTGGGCTCTTGGCCTGTCACTTCCAGGCTCTCAGGAAGAGGGGGCTCATGAGCCACTGGCTGGACAAAGTGATTATAGCTTTGGAGTCACTGGTGTGGAGGCTGGAATTGGAGATAACCTCGTCTTGCACCAGGAAACAAATACAGACAGCATTTGCCACTAAAGACAGAGCGGCCTTGAAGTTTATGGCATTGTCAGCGGGATCAACCTGGAGCAATGCCAACATCAGAGAGATCTGGGTGGCCCCAGACCTCCAGAGGAAGTCTCCCCTGGGCCCCTGATCACAGCAGTCTTACCCCGTCTGAGCCCCTCTGACCCTGACTGAGAGTCTGGTGACATAACAGCTCATGCCCCTGCTCTAAAGCCTTCCATGGCTCCTCATTGCTCTCTGAGAAAGGAGTAGTGGGAGCTTGGTAGGTTGAGGCCAGCGGCCACCACTCCCTCTCAAATGTAGAGGAGGAAATCTGGTATTGAAGAACACCTAGACCTAAAACATTCTTTGAAGAATCTTTTTTAAAATATCCATTTGCAAAGCATAAAACTGCTGCTCATAAAAGAGAAGTAACTGACTGAAGACCACACTCTTAGAAAGTGTCAGAGCCAGGAGTCACGCCCATGTACTTGGGCCCAGACCCCAAGCTCTTACCCCAACTGAAGGAAGGGGTGTATGTCCAGGGTGGCCTGACAAAGCCAAGGAGGCATGACAAGGAAGCAGACCTCGGATCGAGCTAGATAAGGCCTCTCGTCCTGTCCTGTCCAGGATAGAGGGGCTACTTGCGAGGGGGGTGGGAAGGAGCCCATCACGGGATGCTTGCAGGTGGGTCATTGTCAGCCATCTGCGGAAGCGCTGCAGAGGGCCTTGGCCCTGCTATCAGTCGCCTGCTCACCCAAACCCAGCTGGGGGGTTTGTGGGGCAGCCTTCACTGGGAAGCAGCCCAGCGGGCTTCTAGAATCATCCCACCCAGCACTGGGCCCAGAGCACGCACCACCTGCCAGGCCCTTTGTACATTCCTCACGCAGCACCCAGCCGGCCCACTGGGGGCTCCCTCCACAGACCTGGGGAAGGAGGAAGGAAATGGCTCTGATCATGGCTCCCTCCCAGTCTGGCCATGGACATCTCTCCCTGCTCCCTTCTGAAGGCAGGCAGCACCCACCCACCCACTCAGCAAGTGCCAACTGACATAATATTCAACATGGGCTGGTCTGTGGGGGCTGCAGCCCTGATGCAAGAAGGTTGCAGTTCAGCTTAGAGGGGGCAGAAAAGGGGAAGTGGCTGAGGGGCAGCAAGTGCCAACTGACAGAATATTCAACATGGGCTGGTCTGTGGGGGCTGTAGCCCTGATGCAAGAAGGTTGCAGTTCAGCTTAGAGGGGGCAGAAAAGGGGAAGTGGCTGAGGGGCAGGCCCTGGATTCCCGTCATCTTGCTTTAAAGCCAGCTCCCACCATGGGAAGCACACCCAAAGCAGCACCCACTGCACCCTTCCTGTGTGTCACAGGTCACCTCACAGGCACCTTGCAACAACCCCAGAAAGTGGGTGCTGTTACAATTAGTCCCGTTTTATAGATGAAAAAATTGACCATGTCACCAGCCCAAATCCGTTCCTAAGGGGTGGAGCTAGGACTCAACACCAGGCAGTTGGAGGTCAGAGCCTGAGCCCTTAGGCACCACCCTAGCCGGCCAGGCAGAGTGAGTGTGGGGTGTGGGGAGAGCAGGAGACAAGCAAGGCTGCAGGAGCTCATGGCCAGTCTCTGTAGGGCCAGGGCTCCAGGCCTCCTGGAGGAAGTGGAGCTGAGCAGGGTCTCCAGTACCTGCAGAGGCACGAGAAACCAGCACCCACTCTGGGGGCCAGCAGACCAGCATCAACCTTGCCGTTTACTTGCTGTGTAAGCTTGGATGAGTCCCTTAACCTCTCTGAGCCTTAGGCTCATCCTCAGGAAAATGGGCCAATAATGCCCACCTCCTGGTTGCTGTGGAGACAAAATGAGACTAAATGACAGCTTCATGGCCACGGGAGAGACAGGGAAGGTGTGGCTCCCATTTCAGTCCATGGCCCCCCTCCCCCTCTCCGGGTGGCTTCATCTTCTCTGTCCTCCCTGCTCCTGCTGAGATGAGGGGCAAAGGGGCACAGGCTGGGCTGCTGGGCCTGGGGGACAGGGTGGGAAGCGGGTGATGCACTTGGCTGATTTATTTTCTGCTGATCTAGGTCAGCTCAGCCAGGGGGCAGTGTGGGCTGCCTGTCAGTTCAGCCACAAACCGCAGGTGGCCTGGCCTGTTGTGGGGCTAAGGGCCTGAGATGCCCATCCTGGGCTTAGGGCTGCAGAGGGGCAGGCTTGGAGCTTTGCATCTGGGGTTCTGGTTGCCTAGAGAGGGGAGGTCCAGACGGGAACCCTGAGATGATCTTGAAGCTAAGGACAGAGCCTCCTGATTCCTGGGGACCCGATCTCAGGGCTTTGGCACGGGCTTGCTGGGTGGCTTTCACGAGTCCCTTCCCCATGCTGGGCCTCTGACATCTGATTGCTGTGATGGTGAAAGCTGCGGAGGACTGGGTGGGATGCACACAGTAGGCCCTCAGGAACTCAGCTAACAATGGAGCTGGCCCAGCTTGGGGTGAAGCCTGTGGGTACCCCATTTCCTTGGCCTCAGCCATGGGCAGATGGGCTGGAAACTCAGGCCATTGTCAAGGCCTCTGGGAGGGCCTAGTCCTGCCTCATCCTGGCACTCAAGGCCTCTGGCAGTCCAGGCCCAGCCTTCTCCCCCCGGACTCACCTGGGCCCCTGATCCGGCGGCTGTCTCCCCTGCATGCTTTCCTCACTCATGTTTGGAAGAGGTACCCAAGAGGCCCACACCGTCACAGTAACCTGATTATCTGCCGCTGTCTTCTGAATGGTTCCTCGTCCTGTCTTCCCCAACGAGAGTGTGAGCTCCCAGGGGCAAGAGGCCAACAGAGGCCAGGTGTCTGGAGTCCTGGGTCCTAATCCCAGCCCATCCCCTCAGCAGCTGTGTGATGCAGAGCAAGTCAACCTCTCCATGTCAGTTCCATTCACACGGGGATAGAGTCTGCTTTGCCTTCTTTTCTGAGTTCTTGTGAGGCTCCAATAAATGAAAGAGGACTGAGGCCAACTTTACCTGGAGCCCCTGAGCTGGGCCCAGTCTGGGAGACAGGAAAGCTGGAGGCAGCGCCTGGCCTCAGGGGGCTTGCTCTGGGCGGGGAAGATGGAGCCACACTGACTATGGGGGCTGTGGAGAGCCTGGCGGGGGAGGATGTATCGAAATGAGAGCATCAGGGAAGGCTTCCTGGAAGAGGCATAATCGGGTGGGCAAGGTCATGGGCAGGCATGTGCAGGGCTGGCAACGATGCAAATGGAAAGAACAGTGTCCCTAGAGTGTCAGCACTGGGGCTGCATCATCATGATCTCCAAACCAGCAAGGACCCAACGAAGCAGCCTAGTTCCTGCCCTCCTGGAACTTAGAGTGTGGTGGGGGAAGGCAGACATGAATCACATATCGGCCAAACAATGCAGTCTTACTGAGGAGGGAAGGTTTTTAAGGGCAGAACAATGATCTCACGGTGTCCTGCACGCCAGGCACTGGGCCCAGCACTGTGTGTGTATTACCTCACGTGGTCCTGACTCAGGCAGACACTGTCCACGTCCCCATCTATGGAAGAGGAAACGAGGGATCAGAGCGGTGAAGTCACTTGCCCAATGTCACACAGCGGGCAGGCGGCAGAGCAGGATTTGAACCCAGGCTGTCTGGCTCCAGAACCTTCATTTACTGTAATCACTACTCGATTCTGCCTCTGGTGTGCCTAAGAGAGGCTGATTTCTCTCTGGTATTTCTGGTCTCCCTTGCCCTCCCCCATCGTCTGACCACCAGGGTGATGCAGCGGAGCCGTTGGCTCCAGAACAACGAGGGGCAGGAGCAGCAAATTGAGAGTGTCGCTGGACAGCTCTGCTAGACGGTGCCCCCGCCTCTGCCCAGACTCCAGGCCTGGTCTTCGTGCCTGGCCAAGGAGAGGAGGAGAGTGAGCAGGCGAGACAGAGGGGTGAGAAGCTGGTGGGTCCCGGCGACAGGCCCTGCAGCTGCCTCCCTGTCTCCCCTTCCCCACCTCCACGGAGCCTGCCGGGGAGAGGCTCTGCACCCACCCTCCCATCTGCGGGGACCCCCGGTTTCCCTGTGCCAGCATCACGCGGGAGCAGAAAGGACTGTGTGTGTGTGGTCTCTCCAGGGCAGGGTGGGGAGTAACTCTGGGACTCCCGACACCTGCACCAGGGAATATGAAGCAGCAAGAGAGGACCCCCAGGAGGCACCCTTATTGTCCAGCCGGGGAAACTGAAGTCAGAAAAGGCAAGCATCTTGCCAAAGGCAACCCAGCGCCCACCGCAGAGCAACTGCTGCGAGCGGAGGCGCCGCCCTGGAGGGACAAGCCTCCTTCCCCAGGGAGAGGACAGGACACAGGGGTTCCAGCTGTGTCCCAGGCCTGGGAGTTTCTAGTGTGCAGAGTTAGGAGGATGTGGTGGCAGCTGCCCTGGGAGCTGTGCTGGTCACAGCCCCACAGCCACATGGTGACACCTCAGCAGCTAAGAGAGCCCAAAGGGGGGCACCTCGGCAGTGTCTGACGCTGGCCCCTCCAGGAGAACTCCAGCCTAGGCCTGAACCCCCAGATTCCATGGATTTGGGCCCTTTGGGGTTCCATGGAGGAGGGAAATGCTCGAGTTCCCCAGGAGACCAGAGTTTAGCAGCCCAGACCCCAGAGTGGCCCCACCTGTGTGGGAAGAGCCAGCCTGCCTCCTCTCCAGTGCCTCCACCCTCCTGCGGCCCCTGGGGCAGGTGGCCCAGCCCAGGGGAGAGCAGTGGGGGTGGGACACGGGCATCAGCCCCCTGGGCTTGCCAGGTAATTATGCATTAGGAGGTAATATTAATAAAGACGCCACAAAAGGGGTTTTGTTTCTAGACCTCACAACCAGATTATTGCACATGAGGGAAATATCAGGCCCCAAACTGTCTCCATCCCTCGCCCTTCGTCTCCAAGCAATCTGCTGCTTTTATTAATTCTGACTGGATTTTCCCAGGCGGGGAATGGGGTGGCATGGAGGGGGAGCAGGTGCAGGGAGAGGTGGGCAATTTGCAGCAGACTTTGGGAAGGATGGAAAAACACACAAGGCCTGTGCGTTCTACCAGTTTCCTTGACTCCACCCACCAGCACAGCCTCAGCTCATCGCTGGGCCTGCAGCCCACAGCACTGCCCCGCCCAGCTTCACCTGCCGCCTCTGGGAGGACCCTCCACCCACTCTATTCCTCTCCCTCCTCCTGCCCCTTGCTCCCTCCTTCTTTCTCAACCCCTTCTCCTTCTCCAGGAATCACAGTCTTGAACCCCGCCTGGTGGGCAGCTCCAACTCCTTGAGTTACTTGAGTGACACTGGAATTTAACCTCCAGAACTTCCCCCAAAATGAACCAAGTACAAGGAATAACAGAAAAAATCTAAATGTCCATCAAGAGAGGTTTGTTTGCTAAATTCTGGTACAACCATACACTGAAACGCTAAATAGGTAATGAAATGGAATCATCTACAAGGTGTATTGTTGACAGAAAATAACCAAGGTGCAGAACAGTATGCAAAGTATGCTACCTTTTGTGTACAGGTACACACACATACACATACAGGGCTGGGCGAGAGTAGGTTTACAGTTGTTTGTATGGAGAATAATGCAACAATAAGTAACACAAGAATAAACTCTGTTTTGTGCACTCGCAACTGTAAACCTACTTTTGCCCCACCCTCTATTCTTGTGTATGCATAGAATATGACCTAATCCAGTATGTTTCTTGTGAAGACCAAAGGAGATAAGTAGGTTGAAAATGCTTGATGCTGTGTCTGCTGCATAATAAATGCTCGATGAGCCCGGCGGGCATGGCGCAGTTGGTTGAGCGTTAACCTATGAACCAGGAGGTCATGGTTCGATTCCCGGTCAGGGAATATGCCCGGTTGCGGGTTAGATCCCCAGTGTGGCATGCATGAGGCAGCCAATCCATGATTCTCTTTCGTCATTGATGTTTCTATCTCTCTTTCTCCCTCTCCCTTCCTCTCTGAAATAAATAAATACACAATCAATGAATGCTTGCTGTTACTATCATTTGACATTTGGCTCCAAAGTTCCTTCACCACCTCAATGCCTCCCGGAAAGGGCATTTGCATGGACAACACTTGAGGAGACGGGGTTATCGGTGAGAGCAGTCCAGGTGGGGTTCCGTGGGGCAGTGGGAAGAGGGTGCTGCTGGGAAGGGGCTTTGCTGCAGCCTTGGGTGGCTCCCACTGCTCCAAAGGCCCCAGGAGGCAACAAGGGAACTACCACAGAGCTTGGTGCATGGCAGTGTTTGTAGTAAAACGGAGGGAATACTGTGCGTGCTGCTTATTGTAAACTGTTTCTACCGCAATGCATATCAGGCCTGTGACTCACCTCAGAACCACCCTGAACCTGCCAGGGGCTGTGGGTTCGAGACTAAAAGAGGACTTCGCTGGTGCTCTGTCCCCAGGAGCCCCTGTTATATACATGAATGAGCCGCCCGTGTATTGGCCCCTCAGCTATGTCTTTCTTCTCTGCAGCCTTAGACCTGCTAGCTCAAAAGCCTGGCAGCGCTGAACTCACATTGCTACACATCCAATAGTTTAAAAAATACCTCAAATACATAAGCAGATGTCTGACTATTCATGGCTGCCTAAATAGCTTTGCCTTCCCCCACAGAACCTCACCCCATAGCTTCTGGCCATTGATAAGATAGAGCCTTGTGGTCATAGGGGCCCCCAAAGCTGCTCTGCCCCTTAGGGCTGCCTTCTGACCCAGAGCCTGCCTGTGTGCTATAGAATGACATCCCCTGGACAGGTGAGCCCCCTCTCCAGCCCCCCCTTTCTCCCCAGGAGTTCCCTGTCCTCCTCTCCTCTGCACTGTGGTCCCCAAGCCATAAGCTCTGGATGGCCTCCTGCTGGGAAGGACTTCCCTTCTGCAGCCTGTCCCAGCACCACCCCGTGAAGCTTGTGTTACAGCCTCTCGTGATTACACGCTTGTGTTGGCTGATTTTATGTGTCCACTGACTGGGCTGAGGATGCACAGGTAGCTAGCTGGTCAAACACTACTCCTGGGTGAGTCTGTGAAGGTGTCCCCAGAAGAGACTAGCATTTGAATAAGCAGATTGAGTACAGATCCACCCTCACCAATGTGGGCGTCATCGTCCAATCTATTGAGGGCCTACGTAGATTAAAAAAAAGTGAGACAGTGGGGATTCATAATGTCGTTTCTTGAGCTGAGACATCCACCTATCCTACCCTTGGACATTGGCGTTCCTGGCTCTCAGGTCTTCAGACTTTGGGACTTATGTCAGCAGCCCCCAGGTGTCAGGCCTTTGGGGTCAGACTGAATTATATACCACCGACTTCCCTGGTTCTCCAGCTTGCAGATGAAGATTGTGGGACCACAGCCTCCATAGGCCACATGAGGCAATTTCTATAGTAAATAACTCTCTCTCTCTCTCTCTCTCTCTCTCTCTCTTTTCTGAGGAAGAGACTAATACCATCTTTTCTTTTCTCAGCCCCTAAGTCTCCTGAACCCTTGATAGTCCCTCAGCCTGAGGCTGGGCTGAACCCCAGGAAACCCATACAAGCCTCTTCCCCGCTGTCTGGTCTGCTGAGACCGAAGGGTGAGAAGAGGCTGGGAGTAAAAGACAAGCCCAGGCACCTGACTCCCCACCTGTCCCCAGGAAGCAAGGTGCCTCGCATGGGAAACAGTGATACTGAGGAGGCTGTCAGGTCTGTGCTGCTCTCCCTGGAGGTGAGGAGAGGAGGCGGGAGAGGAGGGGCAGGTGCACACAGGGAGGGGAGAAGCAGGCCTTTTCCACGTGCGCCTGGGAACAGTTTGACGTTATCGGACAAGCTGGACATATGCATCCAGCGGCTACCTGTCCCACAGAGACAGTCACGCGTGCACCAGAAGAAACTGATAAGAATGAATGCTGCAGCGAGCAACAACCCGCCACACAACAAGCCCAAATAACAACCATTGGAAACAGCCCAAGTACCCTTTCCTGCGTGTATACTTGGTTGTATGGTCACATGCTGGATTACTACACAGCAGTGAGAAATGAAGCCGCTGTAGCTATGCACCGCATGGGCACATCTAGAAAACAACACGCAGAACAATACACGCAGAGTGAGCACCTGGATATAAAGAACCAGAGCAAGCAAATGAAACACGATGGTGTAGTGAAGCCACAGAGAAAGGCAAGAGGAGAATGAGTCAGATTGGAGGCGGTGTTTTCCTCTGGCCAGGGAGCGGGGAGCACTTAGGGAGGAGCACGCAGGGACCACTGAAGGCAGGGCTTCGCCAACGTTAATGTGCACAAGGTCACCTCGGAGTCCTGTTAACAAGCAGATTCTCATGCAGACGGGCTCGTGGGGCTGAGAGTCTGCATTTCCTACAGGCTCCTGGGTGGTTCAGGGTTTGGGATCTGGAAAAGGGGCCGCACGCAAATTAAAGAGACGAGACAAGAAATAATAATTTGGAATTATTGGGGGCCAGGCGGGCAAGCCCAATGCAAGAGAAAGGACTTTCACTGGTGCCCAGGCCTTGACAACCTTTTATTCAATTTTGGATACACATGTAGCTCTTAGGCAGGTAATTATGGTGATAGACAGACTATCTTAAAGGTCAGTAAATATTAGAAAGATTTACTCTGAGACTATTTGGTCAGGAAATAGTTTGAGCCCCCATTGTCTGGACTAAACTATTGGTGCATAGCTCTGGCCCTTGACAGGGGCTCAAGGTTCACAGCGTTCTGGGATCCTTGTTTACACTTCTCTGATAGTGAAGACAATGGGTGGCTTCCTGCAGCCTGCCACACAGAATCCTTCGAGGGCTTCGTGAAAGCACTGGTGCCAGAGTGTAAACTGGGGCAGCCATTATGGAGAACAGTGCCGGGGTTCCTCAAAACACGGAACACAGAACTGCCCTGTGCTCCAGCGATCCACTTCAGGGTATTTATCCAAAATGAGAATGAAATCGGGATCGCTAAGAGACATTTGCACTCGCCTGTCATTGCAGCATTAGTCACAATAGTCAAAGTATGCAATCACCCAAGTGAACACTGACAAATGAGTGGATAAAAAGAAGGGCATACACATACAGAGAGCATACATTCTGCCTTAAAAAGAAGGAAATCTTGCCATTTGCAACAACATGGATGACCGTTGAGGACCTTAGGCTAAGTAAGTCAGACATGGAAAGACTAATAATGCCTGATCTCATTTATACGTGTAATCTACAAATGTTGAACTCATGGAAACAGAGAGTAGAATGGGGGTTGCTAGAGGCTGAGGAGGGGAGATGGGGAGACTGTCATAGGGCACAGGTTTTAGATGTGCAGGATGAATGAGTTTGAGTCTGGAGTCTACTGTACGCATGGTGACTACAGCTAATAACACTGTGTTGCATACTTGAAAGTTGCCTAGAGAGTAGATCTTAAGTGTTATCACACTCAAAAATGGTAACTAAGTTAGGTGATATGTGTTAATTATACTGATTATGTAATCATTTCACAATGTATATGTACATTAAATTGTACACTTTAACTATACAGTATATAATTTTTATTTGTCAACTAGGGGCCCAGTGCATGAATTCATGCACCTTGAAAGGAACTGTGGGGCTGAGAGGCTGCGGTGGGCACAGGGGCAGGTCTCAGCCCATCCTCCATGCCCCCACCTAGCCCCTCCCACTCCGGCCCCCTGGTCCCCTCTCTGCCAGCAGCCTCATTCCCATCGCTACCACTCCCATGTACTGACAGTGTGGGCCCTGCTCCCAACCACTGATGGCGCAGAACAATTGGAGCTGGTGCCAGCAGCAGGTGCTAGGGGACTGGCACCATCAGTGGGTGTGAGCTTCGGCTGCTACCCTGATTGCCCCTCAGGAGCGGGGGGAGATGGAGAAGCCCTTAGGAGTGATCAGGGCTGGCAGCCACTACTTGCACCCACTGACGGTGCTGAGGCATCAGGATTGGTGCCGGATGCCTGCAGAGGGTGCAAGCGCCAGGCAGGACTGCAGCGCACAGGAGCAAAGAATTTTCAGTAACCACCAGAGGCTTGCCCTGATGACAGCAACCAGTGCCCCGCCTTGATCTGGCACCCTGCTCACCTGCTGCACCATCCTGCTACGGCCGACACCCGCCATGTTCCATGAGCATCCCCTGGTGGTCCGCACACGTCATAGTGAACAGTTGTGCAGTTGTTCGATGTTCAGTCTATTTGCATATTAGGTTTTTTTTAATATATAGATTATACTTTAAAAAGCTGGAAAAAATAAAGGCACTAATGCCAGCCCCCTTAAGTTAGATTAGCAGCTGGTGGGGTGAAGCCCGGGCACGGATGTTCGTCAGAAGCTCCCCAGGTAGCTCGCTGTGGAGGAAGCAGCCGGCAAGGCCGCTATTCCAGCTCTGATCGACGTGGCAGCACACAGGTGTTCGTTTTATTTTCATTCTTTAGGCGTTTCATGTACAGTATCTACATTACTTGGTATGCATGAGGTGTACAAAAAATTAAAAAATTAAATTAAAAAGAGCCTGAGGTGAAAAAGCTGAGCTGGGAGATGAGGGGTCAGGAAAGAGAACGAGCCAAGGACCCAAAAGGATTCCTAAAAATGTTTTCCTCCATCAGCCAGGAAGCCTGTCGGCCCTCTGGGCCTGCGGTCAGCGCAGCAGGCCGCTGCAGTGTTGGTGGTCCGCCCGCCAGCCAGCTGTCAGTGCCGACAGGTCAGCCAGGCAGCCACAGCTGTTACACAGTGGGGCGGTCCATCAGGCCGGTGAGCCAGCCGGCTGCCGCTGAGTGGGCCTATCTGCTTTCAATCAGCCAGTGAATTGGGCTGTCAGTCAGGCAGTCAATGTGTTAGTCTCTGCAGTCAGGCAGTCAGTTAGTTATTACTAGGTCAACCCAACTGTCAGTCTTTTGGTGGGTCTGCCAACTGTTGATGTGAGGGTTAGTGGGAAAGGCCCGTCAGTGCATGAAGCGGTCAGTTATCGGCGGGTCAATTTGTAAGTCATTCAGTCAGTTACTGGTCAATCATAATGTCAACGAGTGAGTTAGTCGGTAATGAAACAGCCTCGGGCAACAGGTTGTCAGATAGACATTCTCTGTTAGTTGGTGAGACAATCTTTAGTCAGAAAACCCATGAGTCTGTCAGTCAGACTAGAGATGGTAGATTTGTCAATCCTGACTCAGTGAGATAGATAGGCAGGCAACCCATGAGTCTATTAGACAATCGGTCAATTAATTGGTCAGTCTCTAAGTCAGTGTTTTGTCACTGAGTTCATGAGACAGTCTTCAGTCAATCAAACAATATGTTGCCTGACCCCTGAATCTGTCAGTCAGATCTCACTGTGTCTGTCACCCAGTTAGTTGGCCTGTCCCTTTGTCAGTCATGTGATAGTAAGATAGCCCGTGTCAGCCAGCTGGTTGACACAGCCGGACAATCGCTGTGTCCGTCAGTCCTTGCGTGGGTCGGTTGGTCAGGTGGCTGGGGTCAGTAGATGCCAGCAGCCACAGGACAGTGCCGCTCTGCACTGAGCCCGCTCTACTGAGAGCTGTGCAGACTCCAGGAGAGGAGGCTCTGCTCGAAGGCAAGGTTCTGTTACTATTATTATCTAAGAAACCTCCCTGGACTCCGGAAAGTGGAAGAGTCTGTCAATAGACCGCCCCTCCTCCCCCTCCCCACCTCTTTCTCCATTAATGAGGTTCCTGCCACAGAGAAAGGATGCTTCCCGGAGGCCCGAAGAGAAGGAGGGGGCAGGTGGCTGGTGAATTGTTCCAGTCAGTCCAGGCCTGCTGGTCAGCCACCCCTTCTATGACCATTGGATGGAGGGGTGTGGAGGCGGGTATTCTGAACAGCAGCCCCCCCACCCCCTGCCCTGCCTTCCTTGGGGACTCCATGTCCTCCCATCTAGACCCAGAAGTCTGAGCTGACCCCTCTGGACAAGCAGGGCAGAGGCAGGGACAAGGAGCCGCAGGGACACCGAGGAAACATAGATTTTCTATCAGCTCTTGTTTTTATCTGCTGTGGCTCAAAGAAAAGAAAAAATACAGTTGCTGAGTCTCTGTTCCATTTACCTTACCTCATTAACCCTCACAGCCCCCCAGCACGGCAGTGTTATCCCCTCTATAGATTAGGGCCTGGGGTCCTCCTGGGGTCAATCCCGAGGTCAATCCCCACCAGGGGTGTCTGCCTCCAGAGCCCACACTCTCTGCTTTGCCAGGCTGCCTCTCTGGAGCTGGCTGGGGCTCTCTGCTCTGGGCTTCACTCTCCCCTTCTTTGCCATGAGGCTGGAGAGGAGATTTCTGAATCTCTTGAGCTCTTATGTCCTCTGCTAGAGAGCAGCTCTCTGATGGACTCGCCTTGGGACCCACTATGCCTGGGGCCAGCCTGGGAGAGATGGTAGCGGTTGGATAGCAACATTTCTCAGCCTTTGGTCTGCAGTAATTGGCCTACTCTTTTATAAGCTTCTGAATTTATGGAGCTGGAAGGGAGACTGGAGTCTGGTCTGCATCCAGTCTTATTGGAGACAGATCTCTCCTGCAGCCATGCAGTCAGCATCCTATCTGAGCTCATACATTCCTGGCGACAGGGAGCTCACTACCTCTCGAAGGAGCCTTTGCTATCGCGGGACAGCCTCCGTGCTTGGAACATCCCTCCATGTCTTAAGCCCAACTCTGTAAGTCTCAGTTCTGCATGCTGGTGCCACCCAGATCAAGTCTCATGTTTCTTCAAAGGGCTGAGCCTGCTACCCAGACTTGGGGAAAGGCAACAGAATTTCCTGTTCATTCGAGGCTTTCATTCTTTGTGAGGGGAGAGCAGAATTCCTGGAAATAGCGGGAAGTGCAAAGCGCTTGAGTCAGTGTGGTGGACGGATTGCATTAACGGCCTCAGCGGTATCCGTGGTGTTAAGCTCTGGTTTCCCACTCGGACTTGCTCCGGCCCAGGCAGTAGTAGAAAACGTGATGCCAGCAGGGGCCAGTTTAGGTGCCTGGGCATTTCCACTTCCTCTCTGGGACTCCTGCCACCTCTGCGAGAACAAACCCAGGCTAGTCTGCTAGAGGGACGCCAGGGACACATGGAGCAGAGCCAGCTGTCCTAGCGCAGGTCAACCTTCAGCAGCCAGTCCCAGCTGATCCTCCGCACAGACCTCGATATGACGAGGCCCTCATCATTCAAGCCTAGTTAAGATCGGCCAAACTGCCCGGCTGACCCATAGACTCATGAGAAATAACCATTGTGTTTTAAGCGACTAAGTTTGGGGCTGGTTTATTACACAGCAGTAGTTAACTAGTAGAGTCAGCTCCTTGAAATTGTCCAAGTTTCAGTCCTGCCTCCCCACCCTTTCCTGGCCGTGTGTCTTCCAATAAGTTATACAATCTCTGTAAAAATCAGTGTTCTCATCTGCTAAGTGGGCTCTTGGGCCAAGCACTCTAACCCTGCTCATCTTCCTTCAAAACAGTGAACAGAGAGCCTGGTATAAGATTCATTGCCGACTCTGAAGGGGCCTGGGCTCAGGAGGGCCCGATGGCGTGGCCTGAACGGCTAGTGTGGTGTCCCTGGGGCTCATGTCAGGGCTTGGCTAAGCAGAGGGCACTGCAGTATATTAACCCAGCTCACCTCCCTGTTCAGAGCAGGCTGAGTGATGGGCCAACTGGAGACTTATTTACAAACACAGCCCTTTCGCCTTCACTTCCTCAGTGAGCCCCGTTGGCAGCAAGTAAATGAGAATCAATAGGCCAATTATTAAACCGTAAATATCCCTCCCCTTGGGCTCTTGGGTCCAGAGCTCTGAGCCTCTCAGCTGAAGGTAACAGCTAAGGGGCCCTTGCTCTGTGCCTCTCAGCTGAGAGGGGGCCGAGCAAGCCTCACATGGTGCCTGCCCCAGCCCCCAGCCCCGCCAGCCCCTCCAGAACAGAGGAGCGACTGTTGCACCTTTCTGGGTTGAGGAGGCCTGATCTGGGCAGAGCCCACCACACAATACCTATAGAAGAGAAGGGGAAGAGCCAAGAAGGCCCAAACCTACGGTCAGACTCAGAATGCTTGAGACCGAAAGGGACTCTGAACTCTTCCAGCCCTGCATCCACACATCCTGTGGATGGAGGGGAAACTGCGGCTCCCAAAAAGGGAGTGACTCCTCCAAGGACACATGCCAGAGAGGGACAGAATGCAGACTTGAACCCAGACGTGTGGCCTCTGGTCTGTGCCATCATCTAAGAAAGGAGAGGAATCGCAATGTGGATTTTGACTTGGTGGACAGTAATGTTGGTAAGGGACATGGTCTATTAGCTTATGAGGCAGCTGATGAGGGCCATGGAGACAGGAGTGAGCAACCCAAGCACTTTCTCAGGTGCCTGAGTGACCCCAGTTTGATCATCTGTGCTGTGGGGCAGGTTACCCAGAAAGCTGCTCAGAAAACAGCTAAGGGCAGATGAAGGGAAGTAGAGAGTGTGTGAGAAGGGATTGGTGAACTGGAAACTTGTGTAGTTTTGGTGCGAGAAGACACACACACACACACACACACACACACACACACACACGGCAGCCAGGGGGCACTGGTAGGCTTCCAGCACTCCTTGACTGAAGGTATCAGGGAAGCTTCATGGACGAGGCTGCATTTGAGCTAGGCCACGGAGAATGAGCGGAACTTATACTCGCTTATACCATTTCTACAAGAGAAAGGAGCAAAGGGCAATCCAGGAGGAAGGGCCAGAATAAACAAGGCCTCAATGATAGTGATGATGATGATGATGATGATGATGGTGGTGGTGATGCTGTAGATGCTGATGATGATGGTGATGGTGATGGTGATCATGACCATAGTAATGATAGTGCTAACGATGATGGTGGTGGTAGTTGGCACTTTTTAAAGGACTTTCTGTGTGCCTGTCCTGTACTACGTATTTTACATCCTCTACATTATTATTATTATTACTATTTGTTAATCCTCACCAGGGAATATATTTTCCATTGATTTTTAGAAGAGTGAAAAAGAGGGGAGGGAGAGGGAGAGAGAGATCGTGAGAGAGACATATAGACTGGATGTTTCCCGCACATGCCCCAAACGGGTCCAGGGATTGAACCTACAAACAAGTACATGTCCTTGAATGGGAATCGATCCCGTGACCCTTCGGTGCTCTGGCTGACACTCTAACCATTGAGCCACCGGTCAGGGCACATCCTCTGCATTATTAAATCTACATAGCAACCATATTAGGCACCTGGGTCTGTGTAGGCTCTGAGATGCCAGGCTTTTCCCACACATGCAAAGGGGAGTGGTGGGTGACTGGGAGGTGGTGGCCAGCTTTTGGGGAAGTCTTGAACACTAGGGTAGGGCACTGGGACTCTATCCTGAGGGCAATGAGGAGCTAGTGAAGGTTTTTAGCAGGGTACTGTCTCATCAGAGCTGGTCTGTTATGCTACCAGGCTGTCAGTCATGGCTGGAGGAGCTCAGAGGGGCAAGATCCCCATGAATTGGTGCTCAGGGGGCTTCCTGGAGGAGGTGGCCTTTTGTGGGATTCAGAATTTCCACAGCAGGTGTGGCTCCTCTTGGCAGCTCTGGCTCTGCTAGGAGACCTTGGCCTCTCCCTCCAGGCTGCCTTGTGACACTGAGAGAGAGGGTCCTGTCAGAGCCTCCTGTTCCACGTGCATATTATGGTGTCCAGCCCGGGACTCCTGGGAGCTTGTGGGGGGAGCACAGTGGTGGATGGGGCACAGCAAGGAGCCCCTCCCGGCCTCACAGGCCTAGGGGAGGTCCAGATTCCCAGGGCAGGAGTTCTCCCCTTGGCTGCACATTAGAATCACTTGGGAACACTTCAAACTACTAATGCCCACACTCACCTCAGACAAATGAATCCCTGAGTGATCCCTGTGAGCAGGGCCCCGGCGTGGATATACAGACATTTACTGTCCAGGTGACTTCATTGTCGAGCCAGGATTGGAAACCCCGGCATCCGTTGTTTACAGATGACCTCAGGAGCTTCTCTGGCTACTGGGGACAACTGGCATTGTCTGGGCGGGGCTGGCCCTATAGGAAGGCACCTCTCACCTCCCAATGCCAGCAATTCCCACCACCCTCAGTGTTCTTGTAGAGGACACGTCTCTAGAGTCAGGCTGGGCCCTGAGTTGAGAAAGCAGGGGAACAGGATGGGCTCAGGCAGGAAGGTCCCTTTCCAGATGCCCCCCACGTAGCCCAGGTCCATGCTGACTCCTCTACACCCATGGCCGGTCCTGGGCACCATCTGCCTTGTATTCCAGCGGCATATGCTCCCGAGGGTGGCAGGGTGTCCTCTGTGTAAGACAGAGGGGAAGAGCG
>NW_006288853.1:3821908-3850038 GCF_000327345.1 Myotis davidii
GAGAGTGCTGGGACACAGCCCAGGGACCGGGCAGCGGAGTTTTCACCCAGGTCTGCTTCCCACCAGCTGCACGACCACAGGCCCCTCTCTGGTGAAACAGAGGGCGTGGTTATAATAATAAAAGCCCCTCCCTTATAGGGATCCTGAGAGGCCTAGGTCAGCTTATCCACAACAAGCCTCGAGACAGGTGACTGGCATATAGCCCATATTCAGGGTGAGTGGTTGCTTATTTTTATTTTTTTAATCCTCACCAGAGGATATTTTTTCCATTATTTTATTTTATTTTATTTTTAGAGAGAGAGAGAGAGAGAGAGTGAAAGGGAGGGAGGGGGAAGAGAGAGAGAGAAACATCAACATGAAAGACACATTGATTGGTTGCCTCTCACATGCGCCAAGGACTGAACCTTTGACAGGGAATCGAACCCTTGACCCTTCAGTCTGTGGGCCAACACTCTAACCACTGAGCAAACTGGCCAGGGCCTGAGTGGTTATTTTTTATCTGTACCCTACCAGTGACCTTCCTGCACATCTCTGCTTGCCAAAGGTGGTTTGTACTGAATAGGAGTGGCCACCAGTCTGTTTTCCTGCCCCAGCTCTGAACCCTCTTTCTGTATTTGGAGGACTTCCCACTCCTGGTGGGAGGTAGAGCCTACCTGCTGTTCCAGAAGCTGAAAACCCCAGCTTCCCGCTTTCCCAGCCTCCCTAGCAGCACAGGCGCAGACCCATTAGCCGAGGTCTGCCAATTAGGGGGGCTGGGAATGAGATTCTGGTGATGGCAGGGGCCACAGCGCAGCTAAATGGGGGTCTGGGGCAGTGCGGGCAGTGGGCAGCAGTGCGCAGTCCTGTGGTCCTGGAGACGGAGCAGTGGGTGGCCTCCTGTGCACTGTGGCAAGGCCCTCCCCAAACTGGCTTGGTGGCGTGGCGGTTTGGACTGCAGTCTGGGCACTGTGTTTCCCAGCCCTTCCCCGTGATCAGAGGTGCCCAGTGTCCAATCCTATTTATGCTCCATCGGTGTGCATTTCTGCTGCCTGCAACCAGGAGTCCAGCTGCCTGCAGAGGAGGATGGGCATTTCCGTAGGACCTGTTGCCAGGCTCAGATACGGGTGAGATCCTGGTCCAGGCCCTGCAGCGCTGAGATGCTGCAGGGGGAAGCCAGAGCCAGGACTCACGCCACTGTGTGCAAGCACCTCGTCTACAGACATCCCCGGCCGCCGGCCGTGGCCTCCAGCACTTCCAGTGGAAGAGGTCCGCGGAGGGCCACTCCGGGGCACTGGCCACAGGCTCTAAAGGGAGTCAGGTACAGGTTCCAACAGAGGGGGTGGGGGTGCTTATGATAAGAAAGTCCCACTTCCAGGGGGGGCTGTAGCTCATTCTCACCCGCAGACAGAAAGGCCTCAAGGAAAGTCCATCGACCTGGAAGGGGCGTTCCAGCCGAACTGCGGGCAGAGGCCACATCACCACGTCATAGTGACCCGAGCCTCTCACATTGACATTGAGCTCTAGACTCGCCTTTTTCTCTCATTCCTGCCCGTACTGCAGAGGGAAACCGGGCTCAGAGGCTCACACCGGCTTTCCCCAGGTCCCACCGTCTCCAGGGCAGGTGTCATAATATCAAAGCTACAAGGGATCTTCGAGGACACCGAGACCCAGGAGGGGTGTCCTGGGGAGTCCGTCATGGGAAGGCAGATTTTGAACTTGCACTAAGAACAGATAAACAACCCTGTTATTAGAAAGGAGACCTGGCCCTTGTGGGTCTCCCAGGAGCAGCCGGTAGTGTGTACGTTCTTGACTTTGTGCAGGAAAACGTTCACAACACGACTCCAGGTGAATCCTAGAGGACATTCATTAAAGCTGGAGACAGTGCAGCCAGAAAGGGCTGGGGAGACGGGCCCAGGCTGGGCTGCTTGGCTCACTAAGAAGTCAGAGAAGAGGGGCCTTGGGGGCAGGTTCAGGGGGTTTGTCTGGGAGGAACGGCCGCTGCCCATTGCTGCCCTGGTTACAAGCCTCGTGGGGTCCCTTAGAGTTTGGGAGATGCACACTGTGGCGGGAGAAGGTGGGAGAGGCACGGGGCGTGCTCCCAGGAGGGACAGTATGTGCACTGGATTTTTGTATTGAGCGGTTTAAAGGCTGGGTATTTAGGGGAGGTGTTGAGAGAGGATTTAATAGAATATTCATCAGCTTTATGTTGTTCCAAAATGAGATTTATTCTCTTAACTTCATCTGTCCTTGGGTGTGGTTGGCAAAGGGCACTGATTGGATTTCTGCTGTCTTCCTGAGTCGGGTGATTTAAGCCAGTTCCCCTCTGGTTGGGGAGGAGAAGTGCAAACAGTTTACTCTCAAGTTTCCTTGGTTTAGGGAAGATTGGATTTACTAGGTGGCTGCAACTGCTCTTTAACTTTCTTGTTCCAGTTTCCCTTTTCCGCCTGTCCTGGCTTACAGGCCTGTGTCAATCCCTCCCCACAAAATGTTCTTGGGATGGAGCATCCTGTCATGTTAGGGAGTGAGCTCTCTGTTAGTGGAGGTGTACAAGAAGAGGAAGGTGGGGATGTGCTGGGGGACAAGGATTCCTGTGGAGAGTGGCTACAGCGTTTGGACAGGTTCAAGCCTCAGACTAATGAGAGGGCATGGTCCTCTCATGGCAAAGCCACGTGCAAGTTCCACCTTAAAGGGCAAAGCCCTCCCAGCACAATTACAGCCAAAGGCTATCATTGTAAGCTTAACCCTATGGTCCGAACCTGTGGTCCGAGGTGGCTGAGGGATGTAGGCTGCAGGAGGTGCAGCAAGTGCTGCCAAAACAAAGCTTGATAGAATTCAGGTGCCTGTAATTGAGTAGATTCAAAACCTGTGAGAACATGGTGAGCATCTTGACCACGCCCTTACTTTGCCTCATGGAATCTGGCTATAAAATAAAGACTCGGCTTGCAGGCTGGGGCACTGTCTCTCCATCCGAGAGCAGCATCCTACCCAGCCCCAGCTTTATTCTCTTCCAGCAGCCTCAGCACCCCTGGGAAACTTGCTAGAAGGACAAAATCTCAGGCCCTGCTGACCCAAAGCTCTGGGGAGGCCGCAGTCCGGGTTTCAGAAGCCCTCTGGGGCATTCCGGTGACCCTAATGTTTGACTCCCCTAGTGAGTGCTGTTTGTGTTACAGCCACCCCCTGGCCCTCACCTGATCCTGCTTCCTAAACCATGAAAAGAAATCGATCTTCCCTGGCTTATAGGCTACATGGTTTTTACCCAAGTGGGGTTAACATTCCAAGCTCAGAGACGGAGACGTAGAGTGACCTGGCAAGGTCACACAGCCGCACGGTAGCTGGTCTGGGATTAGAACTCACAGTTCCCAAGTTTCTAGCCAGGGATCAAGTGGGTCTCCAGGGCCTGATTCCTCCTGCCCCACCCCCAGGACACCATAGGGCCCCACCTTGGCAGAGGAGCCTGGCCACAGCGCTCCCTGGCCAGGCTATCAACAGGCTTTTCTCCAAGTGGCCTGGCTGCCCCGGGCAGGGCAGGCTAGATTGGCTGATTTATTGCTGTCATTAATTAGTTTGGTTGGGGATGAAAGACAGGTCCCCAGAGAAGACCAGTGCATTAGAGCCCATTATTCCATCATTGCTGTGGACTCATCGGCAAAAGGCGCAGCCCCTTTCTGCTGTCAGGCCAGACAATTAATTAGCCCACAGCCTGAGAGGTGGCCCTCATGCTTCCCCCCATCTGCCCCCCACCCACCTCTGGGCTCTGTTCTGGCAGCTACATCCTTCAGGGCTTCTCTGCCCCAATTCAAATCGGGGGGGGGGGCGATGTTAGACAGGCCTCCTGGGGAGCAAATGGAATAGCTGTAATGCTGGCAGGTGGGGATTCCTGGCCAGGCTGAACCCCATCCCAAAGATATTGCTATCGAGTGCTTTCTATGATGTGTCAGACACCAGGCTAAGTGCTTTAAGTAGATATTTAACGCTCACAAATGTCCTGTGAGGCACGTTTTAATTTGCCAGCGGCGCTGCTGGAGGAGTGACTTGCCCAAGACCACAGCACATCTGCAGAGCAGGCTGCTACCTGGGCCTGACCCCGAGCCCTGGCTCAATGGGCTTTCCTGAGTGGCTCGCGAAGCTGGGGCCCGGCCTCACAGGGAAAGGAGGCCAAGTGTGGGGGGAGGGTTGGGAAAGCAGACAGGACGGGCTATGTGATGAACTTGAAAGGGCCTTTGCTGGGCATGGATCTGAAGCCATGTGTCCACTGTGCACCGAGTGACCTTGGCAGGTCCTCAGTTTCTCCTTCAGTGAAAAGATTGGGTTGGACGATGTAGGTTCATTAGAGAGGGAGTGTAGTCTAGTGGTTCAGGTGATGTTGAGGGTGACTCATCTCTCTGAGCCTCAGTTTCCTCATCTGAAACATGGGGATGGGGATAAAACCAGCCTCATGGGTCAAGGTAAGGATTAAATGAGATAATACATGAAAGGCCTTAGCGCAGCGTCTGACAGCAGAAGGGTGTGGTAAGTGTTGCAGTGGTGAGAATGACGATTTGAAAGGGCTCAGTGTCGGCCCCCAGTGGGTCCCAATCAAGTGAAATCAGTAATTACCGAGCCACTCTGAGCTAGGCACACTCTGCAGCCAAGGACCTCGGGAGGGGAAGGAGTGCTGAGCTTCAGAAGGTTGAGCATCCTCTGTTTGCTCAGGGTTTGGATCCCAGGCCTGGTTATGCCTTTATTGTGCTGTGTAGCCTTCAGCAGGCTGCCCTGGTGGCCTTCTCCCGCAGGTCTCAGTCGTCCGACATGAGCAGGTGGTCGGGTCAAGCAGGGCACTGCCCTTCTCTCTGCCCCTCCACCTTGGAAGCCACTACAGGCCGTCACTGCCCCCAGCATGGCTGGCTCAGGCCTCCCCCAATGGCCGGGCCAGGCTGCCTGCCCGAGGGTGCTAAAAAGTTAATTAAACCCTCAAGAAGCCATTTGTTCAGAGGGCAGTGATGGTATATTCAATACCAGCCAAAGTTTGGTGCAAAGTAATGAGTCTTTCCTTGCTGTGAATAATGTTTTCCTCCCATCACCAGCCTCCCAGCTCTGAAGGATGGTCCTGGGGTGTCCATGGCTCATCTTAATGGCCTGGGCGCTGGCCGGCCTCTCTCCAGCCATCATCACTTTTAACTTCTGTGTCTGTCCCACTCCTGGTCTCTAACTCTTCTCCAGGTGGGTGTGAGACCCACAAGACCTCTGTCCGTCTGTCTCCCTCCCAGCCCCAGCATGTGTTCCTTCCTCTCCCAGCCTCTGAGGGAAGCTGCAGGCCGCCGTGTTCCACAGCCACACCACGCATTGCAGTGGGAGTCGGGACCTGCCATGGTCACGTCTAGAAGCAGTTTGCAAGGGAACAAGGAGGAGGAAGGGGAGTCGAGGGGATGCCGCTGGCCCTGAGGGGAGGCGACTGACCAGAGACAGGAGGCTGCTCCGGCTCCTGCCAAACTCACCCGCTCTCCCTCACGCCCATGTGGCCACCCTGCAGGGGGCAGCCTGCCTTAGATACGAAGACTTGTGTCCAGGAAGGCATCCTGGCCAGACGTGAGCAGTCCAGCTTCGGGGCCCAGGGCTAGTGTGAATATGGCTGTCTCCCTCAGCTTTATTTCTCTCCAGCATCTTCTGTTAACGATGGGACGGTTCTGGACACCCCCCCCCCCATGGGCTCTGGGGACAAAGATCTTAGCAGGGCCCCTGGGGAGGGTGGAGTTGCACTCAGCCTCAGCCCAGCATCCTTATCTTGTGCACCCTCACCCCAGGGGCACCCCTCTGGGCTGCTGCCCTGGATGGATCCTCTGTTATCCTTCTGCCCATCCTGAGCTGCCATCCGTCTGTCTGTCAATCTCCCTGTGGACACCTCCTGCTCCATATGAAATTCTGGCATTCACAGGCGAGCGTGGTCACAGCTGAGAAGCAGGAGCCCTGGGCCCTCCCTCACCAGGTGGGACCTGGCTTTGTCCCCCTTTGTGCGGGCACAAAAGGAAGCCGCGCAGGCGAGGGAAGGGGTCCGGGGCCTAGCAGGTGTCTGTCGCTGTCCTGGCAGCCAGCATGGGGACTGGTGGGAGGGGCGGGGGTGGCATCATTCATAGCCGAGCTGGGGACAAGGCATCTTGATTAGGCCCCGAAGATAATCGCCGCACACCTGGGCTGGCACCCCAGAGGCCCCCCTCCTGCAGTCGCCCCTTTGTCTGTCTGGGGAGTCTCCAGCTTCAAAGCCTGAGATTGCGGCTGATAGGCTGGGCTGAAGCCAGGCATGAAACCCGAGGATGGCGGTGACTATGGGGGTTTCTAGGGCTGAGGGGAGACATGCCACCCCATCCAGCCCTGATAATGGGGCGTTCTGGGAAATGGAGGGGCCAGTTCCCTGCTTCTCTGGACCAAATAGTGACCACATCTGTGTCTACAAGCCAAGGAACCCCAACAACTGCAAACCACCAGCATCTGGTGGAGGCGAGGAAGGATCCCCCTAGAGGCCTGGATTTCAGATCGTGGCTCCCAGAACTGCAAGAGAATGCGTTTCCGTTGTTCTAAGCCACCTGTGTGTAGAAATTTGTTACAGCAGCCCCACGACATTCACAGGCCTCCTCTCCGCACGGCTCAGGGCCTTTCCCATCCTTCCCACCTCGGTCATTCCTGCCCTGGAATGGGAGGAGGGGAAGCCATTCAGCCCCTCGCTGCAGACGTGATGTGAAGTCCTCTGTCTGCTATTTCTTTCGCCTTGAACCCAGTTCTGACGCCTCTCAGCCTCACTGCCTGACCACCTCACACTGAAGCTCACAAGTGCTGGGGCGGGGCCCTCCCGCCACCCCCTCCCTGGTGTCCTGGGTGCCCCCTTTGTCCGGTTGAGTCACACCCATACTAAACATCTCTGCATCTTCTCCCGCAGCTGCCCTGGGCCACTGGCTTCGCCTGGCCCTGCAGGGGGGGCTAGGAACCCCCATCTGGAGGACCCTGGGTAGCACTGGTTCCCAGCATGTCACAGCTGGTGTCTTTGGGATCTCAGTCGCTGAATGGAATGCCCCGTGGGCAGGGACATGCTGTGCCCTCCAGGAAAGCTCGTCGTGTAAGAGCACGGGGTGCTGACCCAGCCCGGTCCTTCTTTCCGTTAGAGCCGAAGTGACCTGCCCAGCGTCACGCAGACACCAGGACCAAGGCTAAGTTCTTTCTGCTGCAAAACAGCACCTAGAGGTGGTCCATTGCGCCCCCCGCCCCCCACAACTCCCCGAGAGAGATTGCAGCCTTTTCCTGGGCACCTTAGGGCTTTCTGAGCTTTGGGCCTTTGCTCCTGATGGAGATGCCATGCTGTGCTGGTCAGACTCAGGGTGGAGGACCATGCCCAAGGCAGGACCCAAGGCTCAGGGGGGAGGACCCTCTGGGACAGATGCAGGGATGCTCTCTGCATGTCTGTGAGGATGACCTCAGCCATTGCCTCAGTTTACCCAGTCTCACCCAGACCTGGAGCCATTGAAGGACATAAAAAGTGAACATGCCACGGGTTCAGATTTTGACTTGGACATGATTTAGCCTCTCTGAGTCTTAGTTTCCTCAGCTCACAAGGATGGGGATTAAATGAGGCACCCACAGAGCCAGACACGCCCACTGGCTAATTCACATTCATTCCCTTCCCCTTCTTGTCCACCAGCCTCGTACTCCAGCCTGCCCCCAACATGTCTGGGGTCCACCCCTGCTGTCCTGGGGCAGAGCAGAGGGGCTGGGACCACAGGTGGCTAGGCTTCTCCTGGGCCGGGCACACAGACCACAAGCCCCACTTACGGAGGTTCACTCGGCCGATGAAGGGGAGCAGCAGGTCAGGAAGGACTGGCGTGAGCGGGCGATGAGGCATTGATTCCCGGTCTTATTTTATGTCTTCCTGCCACCTCCCAAGTTTGTCTCAGGCTCAACCTAACTTTGGTGACATCAGAGACCCCAGAGCATCTGCCAGGAGAGTGATTGACAGCCGTGAGGGCTGGGACCCCTGCCCAGGTCATGGTGCAGCGCTGTCAGACACTCCACACACATCTGGTCTTCCAGAACATCTGGAGACCCCAAGGCTAGATCCAAGGAATAATCGCTAGCTCCAGCCCTGCTGGACCTTGGCCCAGGCGAAGGACCACATGGAGGAAGTCCCCCAGGCCAGCACACAGGTGCTGGGGAATGTGTCACCCTCCACAGTGTCCAGGCCTCTTCCAGGGGCCCATCAATTCCATCTGTCCTCTGTAGGAAGAATGGAGTGTCTGAGAGATGAAGGGCCTGTCCCACTGTCCACCTAGATGGCTCTGCCAGGCCAGGCGATTTTGCTGATGTCACCTCCCTGGAGATATTAAATATTGATAATGCAATAAATTTCCCTGTACCTTCTATGACTCAAGTCTTAATGTGTGTCCAAAGGAAAACAAGCAGACCGAGATGTCCCCATTAGCTGATGGGCTCCGTTCTCCTGGCACTCTGGGACCCGAGCCCTCTTGTGCTGGAAGGGGCATACGTAGGTCATCGGGCCCATCCCTGCTGCCGGGCCCCAGTCTGAGACCAGCATTCTCTGCGGCAGGAGAAATCTTCTGGTTAGCACGTTCCAATGACCAGCCATCCTTTCTCACAGGAAGTTCTTCTTGAAGTCTGACTGGAATCCATATTAAGCAGGAGGCTGACAGGTGAGCCCCAGGCCTTGATTACAGGGGAGTCTGGAACTTACTTCTAAGGAGCAGAGCACCTGGAGGGGCTCAGAGGTCTGGCTCTGACCCATTTCTGACGGCCCATGTGGGGCAGGTTACAATGTCTCCGAACCTCAACATCCTCGTCAATGAAATGGGACAGTAATCTCTGCCCAGACGAATTCCCGGGACTAGGAGGGTGGGGCTTCTGTTGCCCGGGTGCACAGGTTCCTAAGTGGAGGGAGGGCTCCTGGGCTAGTTGTCCTCTGCAGTAAACGGCTTGAGCAAACCAGACCCTAAATGCGGAAGGGCTTTACAAATGTGAATTGCTTCGTAAAGGAGAGCGTTGCGTAAATGTTAGGAATAGTTGTATCCCTCAAAATGTAGGGTCACCAAGCCTCCTTAGAAGGGGGCGGGTCTCTAAATTGTCCTTTTGTCTCCAGTCCCAGGAGCTCCTGCACACGTCTGTGAGGAGGGCAGGGAGCCCCCAGAGTGGGAATCACGCTCCTCCCCGCCTTCCCTCAGGCTTTAAGCCAGGCTCCTGATTAAAAAGGCCCTAGAGTGAATAGCTTATCAGTTACGAGGAATCAATAGGCAGTTTCTTTATATTTTTCAATTAAAAGAACTGACAGAGGAAAGAAAAACTCAAGTGCCCATGTCGTCAGTAGCTGTTGAGGCGAGGGAAAGTGCAGCGTCAGTGGCGGGGCCATTTGTCAACGTCACGCTCGGCCCCCTGGCCGCTTTCGGCATCAGATGCACCCAGCAGAGGGACCAGGAGCAGACAGAGACTCTCCCCAGGGCTTCCTCTAACTTTTTGGCTGTGGGAACACTGAGCCTTAATTTTTCAGGAAATAAGCAAAATTGAACTCGTGTTGCAGTGAGAAACTTCTGCAATGGGTGATGGGTTGATGGGATGGCCATCCACTGCTAAGATCAAACAGAGACTACAGATGGGGCGGGGACTCTGAGGGTTGTGTGGGGGAAGTGCTCACCCACTATTCGCATAGCCAGTGAGAAAACACAGAGAAAGTGGGCTCAGGGGGCAGCGAGCAGGAGGCAGGCAGATCGGAGGAGGCATTTGGAGACAGGGATGCGTGGTCAGAAGCCTAGTCTGCTACTCACAAGGGATTTCTGCTCCCTGAGATATCCAGGTTGCTAAGCACCCTTCGGCCTCAGGGTGAGTGCTGGGTAGGGGGTGGGGAGGGGCCATGAATGCTGCCATGAATGCTGTTGGCGCCCTTCTCCGACCCCTTCCCCAGGCCTATGCACCATTCCCCCAGCTTCTGGGAGTGTTGGCTGCTAACAACCTCTCTCTCATCTGCTGATACCTCCACCTGGGGCAGCCCTCAGCCCATGATGGACACATGGGGCTACAAAAGAATCACCTTTGCCTAAAGATGGTGAATGATGCTCCAGAAGACACACCCCTTCCCTGGTGGGGTGAGATGAGGCTAGACTTCAGCTGTACCCACACCCTTGCCTAGTTTTGTTCCTGCCCTAATCTCTGTATGGGGCTCGCCTAAGAGCATTTCCTAATCTGACTGGGCTCTGCTTGCTTCTGGGAGACCCTGACCCATTCAATTCATTCAGCGAGCATTTATTGAGCATCTACTACATCCAGGCATTGGGCTGGGCCCTGCAGATTCAGATGTGACCAGGACTGATTAACTTCTAGATCAGTGGTTCTCAACCTTCTGGCCCTTTAAATACAGTTCCTCATGTTGTGACCCAACCATAAAATTATTTTCGTTGCTACTTCATAACTGTAATGTTGCTACTGTTATGAATCATAATATAAATATCTGATATGCAGGATGGTTTTAGGCGACCCCTGTGGAAGGGTTGTTCGACCGCCAAAGGGGTCGCGACCCACAGGTTGAGAACCGCTGTTCTAGATGGAGAGAATGGCAAGAAGCAAGTAAATAAGTGAATTAACTGGATGTGAGTGCTCTGAGGAGAAGAAAAGGAATGCTGTGCTAGAGAGGGGGGTTGGTGGGACCACTAGAGATCAGGAGGCTGGGGAAGATCTCTCTAACAAGGTTGCATGCGCCTGTGGACAAGGAGCCGGCCGCGTGAGGACTATGGGGTAATGGGTCGAGGTAGAGGGCTAGTAAGTGCCAAGACCCTAAGGCTGGAGTAAGCCTGTGTGCTTGGAGCTTAGTGAGTGGGGGTGAGGGCAAGGAGATGGGGAGACAGGGAAGCCAAGGGTGGCCCATCAGCCACGGCAAGGGTTTTGTCCTCAGGACAATGGAACCTTTGAAAGGTCTTAGGCAATGATGTGATAGAATCAATTTATATTTTTACAAGATCTCCTGGTGGTCCTGGGTAGACGGCAAGGAATGGGGGCTATGGAAAATTCTCACCCCTTCCCAAGCCCACAGGTGATTCCAGCTGCCGTTAATGAGCTGCGGACAGACACCTCCAGACACTCTCTCTCTGCTTCTCTTCTGTGGGGCTTTTGGGGAAGCCCAAGAGCTCCCTCAGCCTGTACAGGACAGCCCGGGAGTAGAAAGGGGCAGGGAATTCAGGCCTTGGGAGCCAAGCATGTATCCACATGGACCAGAGTCAATCAATAAATAGATGCCCAGCTGCTGTCCATTGGAGGGAGCTTCCTGAGAGCAGGACTGGCTGCAACGGTAACAAGGAGCTGGCTTTGTCTTCCTCCTGCCACACCTGTGCTCGTATGTGCCTCCTGAGATCACCTCCCAGATAAACAACCTGCATCTAAATCCTTGTGTCATGCTCTGCTCTTGAGGGAACCCAAAGTACGATTTGGGGGGGCGGGGGGGCATGTAGGGGAGAGATGACAGTGGCTTGGGGTAGGTGACGACAGAGGCAACGGGGATCTGGAAATGGATCCAGGATGTATTTTGCAAGACGGGTGATGGGACAAGTGAATGGGTTCTCTGTAGAGGGGGAGGAAAAGGGAGGAACCAAGGATGACTCTGAGGATTGCAGCCTGGGGCTTGATGGTTTATGAAACTGGAAAGACGGAGAAGGGCAGGTGTGTGGTAGGGAGGTTGGCTGGGCTGTATTAAAATTTCAATGCCCGTGAAACCTCAAGGGCAGATTCCCAGGAGGCAGTTGGAGATATAAGCCTGGAGCCTGGGGCAGAGCTTAGGGCTACAGACATCAATTTGAGAATCTGTCACCAGCTTAGAAACGGTATTTTAAGCCATGGCCTGGGTGAGAGCACACAGGGAGAGTGAGTGGCTGGAGAAAGAAGGCAGGGTGAGCAGGAGGAGAGGACCACCCTCATCCATTCCTCGAGCCAGGAGTCTGGTAACCGCTTCGTGTGTCTGTCCAGCTTTCCTGAACTCCCGAGCGTGTCTATTGTCTTAACCCCAGGGGACCCTCGGAGGAGCAGTCTGCAGAGACAGGACACAGGCAGGGCTGCTGTGTATAGTCACACAAACTAGGCCCTGCACAAATCTAGAGGGTGCCACCTACATAGGCCACAGCGTGACAGGCACACACACCCCTCCCCAAGGGTTGTCCAGGCTACAATCTGCAGAGCCCTGCCTGTCTCTGCAAGATCAGAGAGAGTGTGAGCCCCTGAGGGGGGCTTCTGAGAGCTCAGTGAGGGAGGGGACTGCAGCCACTGGGACCAGGAGAGAAGGCTCCCTGGAGAAGGTGGCATTTGCTCTGGGGCCCAGTGACTGAGGAGAGATGATGAGAGTTTCCACTGTTTGAATTGGGAGGGAGGGAGGGAGACACTCCAGCACAGGCCATTGCATTCATGTGCCTCATGAGATTACTCCCCGCGCCCCCCAAAAATAGTCCCAGAGTGGGAAATTGCGCCCTTCCCATCCAGGAGAAGGTGGCTGCTTGGGATGGCCGAGGGAAGTAATAAGAATGTGGGAAGGCTATTTTGGGCCAGAGGGTGGAGGCCCCTGAATTACATGTCGAAGAGAAGCAGTTACCGGACCTGGTCAAGGTCGCACAGTGAGGGAGACTCTGAGCCAGGACTCGGACTCTGGGCTGGACAGTGTGCCCCCTGCTATGTCACCAGGACACAGTGGTCTCTTACCTCCCCAGTTCTCCTCATCATCCCCTCTGGCAGCTCCAAAACCCCAGGAAGGGTGACAGCTGTCTTCTCCAGCCCCCGCCCCTGGCACTGCCCTCGCTTCCCTGGGCTGTGCGTAAAGAGGCCCACTGTTTCCTCCAAGAAGCCAGGCTATGACAGGGGGCGGATGCACCACTGTCACTGGGCGGCCACAGCCCGGGAATTAGGGAATTAGCAGAACCAGCTCCCCCAGGTCCAGAGTCTCCCAGGCATGGGGTTTTTTTGTCCTCCCCCCACCCCCCAGGAACAGCCTCGGGGGAACCTGGCCTGCAGCAGGCCCAGGAGAGTGCAGGTGGACACTCGCCCAGGAGGACAGGCACTGGAGGGAAAACCCAGCACGCCTTTGGCCTCACTATCTGCAAGGCCATGGAGGGGAGGACAGGCAGGAGTATTTGCCCCTCCCTCCCTCCTGCAGCAGTTATCAAATGCCTGCCATGTCCTGAGCACCATGCTAGGTCCTGGAGTTGTGACAGGGATGAGGACCGACAAAACGTCTGTCTTCATGGTGCACGCAGGCTGGGATGACAGAAACAGAACAAGGAATTGTAACTGGAGCAGGACAGAGCTGATGGGGGCTGGGGGACTGGGAGCAGGGCGCTGAAATAGATTCAGGGTAACCAGAGGCCTCCCTGAGAAAGCAACCTGTGAATTGAGATACGAAGGAGGACACTGGGGAGGGGTTCTCAAGCCTGACGCAAGAGATTTTCCTCCTGCAAACTGCAGCGTCCGGGGGGATCTCGGCTGATGGGGGAAGACTGAGGCTGTCGTAGGCTCTTGTCACTCTGGAGAAAAGGCGTTTCCATTGGAAAGCATGTCTGGGTGTCAGCTCACACCCTGATAGAAGCCGCTCTGTGTGAGGGTCTGTGGATGTGGAGCTGCGTGGCACCCCCTGCCCTCAAGGGGCCAGTGGTCCCGTAGGGAGAGAGGCAAGGGCCAGTGGAAACCAGACTGTCTTGGGAGGCGACACACTGAAGCCCGCCCTGGGGAGAGGGCACAGGGACTGGGGCTGCACAGATGTGCAGAAGGGATGGGAAGGGAGTCCGAGGGGAGGGAACTGTGAGCAAGACCCAGCTCTGGGAAACGCCGGCCACTGGAAGAGACTGACCCACAGGAGCCTGGAGAAGGCGTGTGCTCTACACAAGGCTGTGAATAGGCACCCTATGCCCAGTTCCCTCCTACGTGCTGGGCACAGGTGGCGTGACACCCACCTGGCCCTCAAGGGGCTCTCTCCATCCAGGAGGAGGCCATGGGACCCACCATGCCCAGCACATGGTAGGTGCTCAGCAAACATTGGCTGCTGGACGATCCCAGGAGCCTGGGCGGAGGGAGTGAAGTCAGAGAGCCTTCCGGGGGGAGGTTAGTATGGAGCTGGGCTTGGAAGGATTCGGGCAAATGATGAGATTTGGGGAGGGGAATGGGAAGCAGCTACTGCTTGGACCTTCCCGTGCTTGGGAAAGCGATCACTCATGTTGCAAAACTGGGAGCCCAAGAGCCACAGGAGTGCGTGAGTGCGTGCGTGTGTGAATCTGTGTGTGCTTTGTGTTCATGTAAAAATTGTGAGTGTGTCTACGTGTAAAACAATGTGTGAGCAAGAGCAAATGCAAGTATGTGTGTGTAAAACTGTGAGTGTGAATGAGTATGAAGATGTGTGAGTGAGACCGCAGAGAATGTGAATTAGATTGTATATGAGCTCACGTATGTGTGTGAGGCTAAGACAGTGAGGGCATGTGAACCATGTGTGAGTGTGAGAGGCTGCGTGTGACTGTATGTACTTGAATGTGAGTGTGCGTGAGTGTGCACTGCACCTTCAGCAAGGCCATGGCTGCGCTTGCCTTTGTAATTGCTGCGATTTGTTGGATGGAGCAGTCCATCCTCCACCAGACATAAAGAAAATGAATCTCATGCCCCGGGGACACTGTGTCCAACCCAGATGGACAAGTGCACGACGTGGTCAGTGGTTACAGAGCAGCAGACGTGAGGCCTTTTCTCACCAGAAGGATGGCTCCTTTGGGGAGTGACAGGCTGGGACCAGGAGCCCGATGTGTGACCTTGGCCGGGTCCCCGGCCATCTCTGGGCTTGGCTCTTGCCCAAGTGAGAGAACAGTGCAGAAAAACATGACTGACGAGAGACAGGAACCGCAGAAGTGGGCTTTCCCAGACCCGACGCCAGCTGTCAGCGCTCCAGAAAGACGAGCACACTCCCATCGGCTGTGTGTCTGCTTGGGGGGGCCCGGGAGCCCACCTCGGAGCCCTGCTCCAGTGTGGGTCGGAGCCTGGTTCCGACCACAGGGCTGCCTCTTATGGGAATAGTAATTCCGAGCAACACCTGGACACTCTACCTCCGTTACCTCAGGGACTGTTCACAGCAGCCCAAGGAGGGGAGTATGATCAGTCCCAGGTCATAGGGAAGGACACTGAGGCTCAGTGACATGCTCTGAGCTGGCAAGTGGCTCTGGCCACACTGCAGAATGAGAGGAGGATGCCAGCTCTGTGGGCAGCCTCACCCAACACAAGCCCCCTCCCTCCAACAGAGAGTAGTGACCCTCTGCAGTCTTGCACTGAGAACACCTGCCTCCAACCCCGGTCACCTGGTCCAGCAGGTACCCTGGCCCTTGACCTTGGGCAGACACCTGGCTGAAGTGTCCTCCCAGTCAGGGCTCTGGGGATCAAGCCCAAGGTCTCTCTCCAAAGGGCCCTTCTCTACTTGGACAGTACAGTGGGTGAGGGGGTGTTTGGGGACTGTGGGGGACTCTGTCCTTTGAAAAAAATCAAGATAAAAATATGAACAAATGGAGCAAAGATGGTCTTTTTTACAAACGGTGCCAGAACAACTGATCATTCACATGTCAAAAAATGAATCTAGACGCAGGCCTCATGCCCTTCACAAAAATGAACTCAAAATGGATCAGAGACCTAAATGTAAAATGCAAAACCATCACACTCCCATAAGGAAACATAGGAGAAAACCTGGATGACCTTGGGTATGGCGATGACTTTCTAGATACAACACCAAAGGTATGATCCATGAAAGAAATAATTGATAAGCTGGACTTCATTAAAATTGAAAAGTTCTGCTCTGTGAAAGACACTGTCAAGAGAATGAGAATATAAACCACAGACCAGGGAAAATATTTGCAAAAGACACATCTGATAAAGATCATTATCCAAAATATACAATAACTCTTAAAACTCAACAATAAGAAAACAAACAACTTTATTAGAAAGGGGGCAAAAGGCCTGACTAGTCAACTCACCAAATAAGATACACAGATAGCAAATAAGCATTTGAAGAGATGTTCAGCATCATATGTCATCCTAGAACTGCAAATTAAAATGACGGGGAGGTACCACTTCATGACTCATAGGATGGCTAAAATCCATAACACTCACAACTTCACATGCTCCCATTTTGCTCTTAAATCCATGCAATATGATCCCGATAACATTCCCACTGACTGATCATCGGGATGCTCCCTATTATTGTTAAGTGTGGCTGTTATTATTGTTACTAGCAGTCACTGAACTGTGCTAAACACATGACTCTGGTGATCTTATTTGACCTCATGACAACCCCCTGGAATAGGAACCGGTACCCCACTTTACAGATGAAACAACTGAGGCCCAGAGAGGTGGGCCCGCTTGCCCAAGAGCTCCCTTCCCCATGAAAGGTGATGGCGCCTGAGCTCCAGCCCTGGCTTCTGTGCACTAGGTGACCTTGGGTGCTGACAGGTAAGACCTTGGCCAGGCTGGGATCTCTCTGGGAGGAAAGAGAGATCTTCGGTTATTCATCAGATGATGGCGCCACTTTTGAACCAAGGACCATCTGCAGCAGGATAAACCTGGACTCCTCATGATGTGTAAAAAGAACAATAACAATTCAGAATGATTATCATTCCATTTCTGACTGTCCTCTCATTTGTTTACATTGTTCCCATCATATGCATGGGAAGCTACCCAGAGAGGCGAGGCACCTTGCCCACCTTAGATCCTTTGCAATTACACCCTTGTTTCTGAGAATCTTTTCCCAGTCTCTGGAGTCTCAAAGGCTCCAAAAGAACGAAAGAAAATGTCAAGAATATTACATTTATAATTGAGTAAAACCTGAGAAGAATCATTAAACCACAATTTAATATTTCCCCAATGGTTCATCGACATTTTGAAGATGTGTCAAACTCTTTGACTTGTACCTCCAGACCACGCAGATGAAAAGTGGATGTTGGGAGGCTGGCTGGAGAGTAGGCTGCCAGGTACTATCACCCCAGAACCATGGATCTGAACCAAGAGCTACAGCCTTCACCTTCACAATGATCTTCAAGGTCATTCTCCAGGTGAGGCTGGAGTGAGACATGGAGGTCCACACGAGCCATGTGTTACATAAACATATACGGTAGCAAATGTACCAGGACCCCTGGTTGTGCCAGATGCCAATTCATGTCCAGATATCTCATTTCATAAGCTTTATCTATATGAAAATTGACGTTAAAAATATGTGCCTTCCCAGCACCCAGGTCTTGGTTTCGAAATGCCATTTTCCAATAAAGGGGACCAAGATCCTTGGAGAAATGGCTGATGGTATGACTGGGCAAAGAAAATACAAGATGACCCTGAAGATTTTGTGGTGCCAGAAAGTAAGGGAGTGCGCAAATCGAGAGCCACACCGTAAATAACAAGAATATTGAATTCCAACTAATGAAGGAGAAAGGATGAGAGAAGTAGGAAATCGCCATTAGAACACCAGGGTAGGAATCATTTCAGACAGGATCCACCCGTGGATGTTAAAGTCAGTGGCCGAAACTGGAAGGAGAAACAGGACATCTGCACAGCCTCAAAGTATCTTCCTCCCCAAACTTATTAATTACTCTGGAGGTTTTAACATATGTCCACACATTCATTGACGTCCGGGAGGTGGAGCTTAATTCCTCTCTTCTTGGGAGCAGGCTGGCCTTGACGACTTGCTTCTAAGAATAGAATATGGGGAGGGAAAAATAGTAACAGTGCAGCGGGAAGCCAGGCAGCACCTTCACCTGTGATCAAGGTGAACATCAGTAGGGAGAAGACCTGTGGACGTCACGCACCCCTGATGGGAAATGATGAAAACCCGCGATTTCTCACGGATAGAAACACTGGTGCAATTCAAAGTTAAGCAAGATGTTAACATCGTTAACATAAAGGAGGCTGGGTGAAGGGTATGTGGTAACCTTCTGTGCTACCTCGGAAATCTTCTGTAAACCTAAAATTATTTAAAAGTGAAGTGATTTTTATAAAACATGTGCCTTGTTTGGATTCAGGATCCCCAAAATGTAGAATGTTAACTTGTTAGCCTTAATTTAAGCTATTTCAAAAGCCACAAGTTCAATCTTTTACTCCCTCTGCAACATATAATGATTTTATATATATATATATATAGTCACTAAAATGGAATTGTGCTGTCTGCATTCCTTTTGTTTGTGAATCCTCACCTGAGGATATTTTTCTATTGATTTTTAGAGGGAGTGAAAGGGAGGGGGAGAGACAGAGAGAGAGAAAAACATCAGTGTGAGGAAGGCACATTGATTAGTTGCTTGGTCGCCTCCCACATGTGCCCCAACCTGGGCCGGGAATCGAGCTTGCAACCGAGTTACAAGCCCTTGACGGGAATGGAACCTGCAAAGCCTTCAGGCCGAGGGCCGACTCTGTCCACTGAGCCAAAACCAGCGAGGGCTCTACACTCTTTACAGCCGGCTTTGTTAACTACATGCATTGTGAGCGATCCGTAAGGATTATCACAAACGTTTGCCAGGAACTGGGCTCTTTTCTGTGCCCTGTGGAAGTTGTGACCTGCCCACACTCTCAGCATTGCCCCAGTCCTTGTAACAGAGAGCCAGAGGACCCCTCCCCCATCTCAGCACCCCATAACATAGGTCAAAGCCCACAAGAGGCTGCCTGGGACCTGTCCTGAGGCCTTTCAGAAAGAACTCTGACCTGGAAGCCAGGAGACCTGGGTTCCAGTCCTGACGATGTGGCCCTGGGCAAGTCACGCATTGTCTCTGAGCCTGTTTCTTCATTTGAAAAGGGGGGGAAGATTCCTAGCTGTGCCCCTCTCCCAGGATTCCAGGAGCATCCAAAGGAAGTTGCCATGGGAAGTGTGGGGGGCTGTGCATCAGCTCGACACCTGAGCACCAGGGTTCAAATCCCCCGTCTGCCTCTTCTGGCCTGGGCCATGTTGGCTGAGTGGCTAACCCCCTGGGCCTCTGCTTCCTCACCTAAAATTGGGACTGATGTCAGTTGCGACCTCTCAGTGCTGTGGGAGTGAATGAGGGCGAATGAGCGGAGGGCGCTGAGCACAGTGCCTGGTACAGAGTCACAGTCGGTGGCCACTGTAGTGATTGCCAGTTTGCATGTTAACCAAATACACACAGAACAAGCCTAGGGGCTTCCAGCACAACCATCTACCCCCAGATGCCAATGGTGGCATGCAGCCTCCTCCTCCTCCCTGGAACCAGCCCCAGATGGCCAGCGTCTCCTGGCCCGAGACCCAGCTCCTGTGGCCATCGCAGAGCTGCCAGCCTGGGCTAGAAGCTTGGCCGGCCAGAGAACAGGCCCAAGGGGTGAGGCTGCGGAGGGGGCAGGGCTGGGGGAGTGACAGGCCATCCTCCAGCCTCCTCCAGTCTCCCTGGAGATGTCACAGGCTTAGCAGGGGCTGCTTGACACATGTCAGATAAAATAAGAAAAAATAAATAACAATGTTTATAAGAAGATTAGCGAGAAGGCGGCAAAATTTCTCTAGGGAGCCTCCTTGGCTGCATCTCGTAGCGACAGCTTCCATCGCCTTATCAGAAACGTAATGAGTTGCCAGGATTTGGGGTCATTAAAAATCCTCCCAGCCTGGACCTCCTCCACCATTGCCTGTCGCCTTTGATGGTGGAGTCAGGGTGCCTGGTGACTGCAGGGGCCCCCTGCCCCACTGAGCTGTCTGCCCATTGTTGTCCCTGTTCGCCAGGGGACGGAGGTGAAATGGTAGGGCCCAGCTGGGCGGAAGTAATGCAACGCGACGGCTCAATTTGTGCCCGAGGCCCCTCGGGCAGAGGACCCATCTCCCTGGTGCGGATTAGGCTCTGTTTTATCTCAGCTGCCTTCAGAGACAAAGGGGCAGTGTGTAGGCGCATGTATGCGATGCGGCATCCACAGCTCCACACTGCACTGTGCAGGAGGGAGCTCGCTGGCCATCTCATCCAATGCCTCTCTTTGTACCTTGGGGAAACTGAGGTCCGGCGAGGGGCAGAGGTCAGAGGTCTCAGCTTATTGGTCAGAGTCAGGCTTTGAACCCAGATATCTGGACTCCCAGCTCAATGTTGGGTGTGGTAACTGGGTTACTGCATTTTTGTAGAGGGAGCAGAGTGGAGAAGTGATGATGGAAACAGACAACCCGATTCAGTGACAATAGACATGTATGGGCCTCCCGCAATGTGCAAGTCACTGGGGGAGAAGCTAGGGGGACACAAGTCGTGGCCCCCGTCCAGCAGGAGTCATGAATGCAGAAGCCAGCGTCCACAGGCCAGCATCTGTCATGCACACACCCAGCCCAGACGTGCCGGCCCATCCACGATCACTATCAGAGTCAGAAAGTGCCGCCTTTAATCACCTCCTTTGTCAAAGCTTATCTTCAAGGAGCTCAAAGCACTTGTAGTGTCTTCATTTTCTCAACCACTCACTGGCTCTACTCCCTTGAGAGAAGGGAAACTTGGAAGGGGGAGGGTCATCCTTGTGTTTCATTTCAGGAAACTGAGGCTGGGGGCAGCCCTTGAGGTGGGCCACTCATGCGCCTCTGGCCGGCGCCTCGGTGCTGGGCCACACCGCGGAGTGTGCTCGGTGAGCAGAGTGAAGCTAGGTCCCAGGCCCAGCCCAGCGTCGCCCTTCTACTGGGCGGCCTTGCGCAGTGAACAGCCTGCCCAAAGGTACCTGGCAGCCCTGGTGTCATATTTAACTGAGATCTCTCTGAGCTAGACCTCTGGCAAATGGCAAAGCCAGGAAGGTCCCTCTTCTAGGGAGAGCGCCTAACATCTTCAAACACCGGTGTTCTCACCTGTGAACAGGGTCGCTCAGAGCCCAGGATGTAACTGGGCTGATTTGATGAGATACTAGATGTTACTGTGTCTTGGGAACTGTTGGGTGCCACATAAATATCAACCTTGGTTATTCATCAGGTTGCTTCATGGAGCTAGTCACTCCACCCATCCCTTCCTTTTCAATCCTGTGCCTGTCCCCCCACACCCTACCCCCCACCCCAGGGTGTGTCCACCAGGCTTCCTCCCAGAGAGATCCCAGCCCCACCAAGGTCTTACCTGTCAGCACCCCAAGGTCACCTAGTGCACGGAAGCCAGGGCTGGAGGTTCCCGTGCATCCCCACCCCGGACCACACCTGAGGAAGGAAGGGAGCAGCCCCATTTCACAGGCAGGAAAACCCAACCCCGTCAGGCCAGCAGCCCCTGCCTCAACCCACCGCCCCTCCCCTCCCCTCACCTTGGCTGCTCTGGCTTCTCAGCTATTTCAGCTGGAAGGGATCTTACCTCACAGGGGGGCTTTGGTCCAATCCTTCCTTCCGGAGTCAGGGTAACAAGAAGCAGAGCGGAACAGGGAGCATGCCGGTCCCAGCACAGAACCCTGACCCCAAGCAGCTCCGGGAGGTCCTCTCCCGCAGTGGCCAGGGAGGCGTGATGTCCCTCAGCATATGTCCCTCAGAGCCTCTGAGGGCCCTGGGGCATGGGTGCCCAGGGTGCTCCCAGAGACCAATCCCGGGTGGCAAGTGGGGAGTGGGTGCACCTTGGGCTCAGAGCGGAACTCCCAGCTCCGGACTGGAGTCTCTGCCAGAGCATCTTGCTCCATCACAAGCCCCACTGGTACGGCCAATACAACACACACCCCTGGTGAGGCCATAGAGTCATAGGAGAGACAGATGGGTTTCCTCTCTGCAGCTGTGGCTCTCAACCCCCAGGTCTCTGGTGGCCTGGGACCCTGGCTGAGCCCTCAGCCCCGGTGCTAGGTCCATGCTGGGTCTCCATCAGTCAGGAGGGATGTCCATGCCACACTCACCAGCAATAACAGAATGGAAGTTTGCATGTAATTTACTTTTGAAAAACAAATTGAGTCGATTCAAGGCTGCTCCTGTAATGCTGCCTCTCTCAATTGCTTACATGCCAATTCTGAAGCAGGAGACCCTGGTAATAACCATAATAAATAATAACTAGTATTTGAGGAGCACTTGCTGTACATTCTATCTGCAGGATCTGTGTTATTCCTCTAACAACAATGGAGAGGCAGGGACTACTATTAGCCCCATTCTCCAGATGTAAAAACTGAAGCTCAGAGACAGTGCCCTTGCCCATGATGGACCAGCTGGTACGGGTTTGAACCCAGGCCTGTGGGACGTCAGGCCTTGTCAGTCAGTTACTGAGTGGAGTCCAGCCGACCCCAGGAACTTTCCCGACCTGGTCCCCATTGGCCAGTGCTGCCCTTAGAAGGTCATTATCTGTTCTGTGGGTCTGCAAAGAGGGGAAGGTGACAAACCTGGCTCTCCTGCCGTTGTCTGGGCAGTGCCAGAGTCCTAGGAGCCCCTCCATAGTGGAGCCCCCCTCCTCCCACAGCCCTTCCCTCTTCCACCCTCTCCAATGCAGTCTCCTCTCAGAACATAATGAGTCATGTCCTGCACCACGGGGTTTCAGTGTCTGTTTGTGAGAGGCCAGCTGACAAGTTCTGTTCTCCTTTTGGGGATCCAAAGCTCATTAGCTTTACAAAACTACACAGCCCGCATCCTCGCCGCTGCAGTCCAGAGGGGCAGGGTGTGCAGAAGGCCTGGGCTGCACCGCCCCCTCCCTCCCACCCCAACAGGGCCCAGTGGGACTTGCTCTTCTGATTGACATGGGGAAACGGAGGCTGCTCTCCCTGCAGGAGTGCCTCCTCCTTTGGGTCCCAGAAAGCCCCCAAGAAGCCCCTGGCCCCCCTGTCTTTATGGCCTGGGGAGGGGAGAGAGGAAATCGAGGGGGGAAGCATTTGTTTCTCCTCAACAAAGGAGCTCATTTCTCTAGGCAAATGAGTTGGGGAGGGAAGGACGCGGCTGGAGACCAGCAGTGATTAATTAGAAAGGAAATGAGTGGCCGGCAGAGATGGGCAAGGGGTGAGGCAGGGCAAAGGGCGTGGCAGGCCAGTGAGGGGCGAGGCAGGCGAGGGTGGGCTCGGGGCAGGACAGGAGCTGAGCCCTGAGCAGGCACTGGTTGTGCCTGCCGTGGAACCCGGGGTGGGAGGGAAAGTCGGGGCACACTGCCTGGCCTGCTGGAGTTTATGGCTCACCAGGGAGGGGAGACCTGAGCTGAGGGCACAGAGGCTGGACGTTGAAAAGAGGGGGCAGGAGCCATGCAGGGAACCAGGGGGGTGTATGCCTGTCTTTCCTGAGGCAGGATCAACCCAGGTAGTGCCCCTGCTGACCACCCGGTGCTCAGGCCGCCCTGCAGCTCCGTGGGTTCATCCACATCATCCCCTCACTGTCACATCTAGCTCTGTCCATTCTGGTCCAGCGCTGTCAAACTGGTCTAACCCTGTCCCAACCCACCACCGCTAGATCCACTGACAAACTGTATTATCTACGGGGCGGGGCGGGATGAGAGAGGGCCGTGGGATAAACGCCGTGTCAGATGATGGGCGCTAGTGGGCAAAAGAAACGCCTGGGCTGCTCACAGGCCGGGCAAAGGGTTGGATCCAAGTCTTGGGCGCTGCTCTCACCCCAGACCCTGCTTGGGTCCAGGTCACAAAATGCCAGAGCGTAGGGATCACCGAGTCCAATGCCTCAGATGTAGACCGAGGGCCAGAGAAGGGCTGGGACTCGGCTCTAGCCACAGACACTTGCGGTAGGAATGGGGCTGGTTTGGTCTCCTGGTTCCTGCCAGGGCTCTTGGGATCATCTCTACGTGTCTCCTTCAGGAACCGGTGACAGCACAGAATTCCCAGCCCCTCTGTCCCTGGGCCTTTTACTCTCCCTGCCAGTTCTCTGGGGGGCCGTGGTTATTGCGTCTGTCCAATGGGTGTCCGCCACGAGTGCCCCTTACAGCATGTCCCCTTTGACTCCACCTCACATGTTCACCCCTCACCCCCACCCCAGCTGCAGTGGCACCCTGGCACTTGCAGCGTTAAATCCCAAAGCTCCTCCCTGACTCCCCACTAATGACACACTTCTCTCCTCTCTCCGAGTGGCAGTGGCGGTGGGGTGCTGGCTAAGAATAGTTTGACGCTCTTGGGCTCTGCTCGGAAAAGCTGTGACAACACAGGGTGTTCTGTCTGTGGTTTCACAGTGCTCCAGGCCCGGGACCTTGCAGCCTCTTCTTTGGCCTCAACTAGGCAGGGAGGCTGAGGGCCACATCCTGCTCGTCCCTCCCCGAGGTCCAAATGAGGCCCAAGAGGAGGAGCCAAGGGGAACTTGCTGCCCTAAAAAAGTCTGTGGCGCCCACGGTTTCACAGACAGTGTTGGTCAGGGTCTTTCTGACGGGCCAGGGCCACCGGATACCCTTGTGCATCAGATCTTCACCCACCTCCCCTCAGAGTGGGGGGACTGAGACAGACGGGACGGGGCTTACCTGGGGTCCCCCAGCTGCTAAGGGCAGGAGCCAGGATTTGACCCTAGGGCCCATTTCTTTCTTGGAGGCAACACACCCAGGATGACACAAGGTCTCTTGTCCCCCCTTCTCCCACTCAGCTGCAGCTTCTTACTGCCTTTCCCTGCCTAGCCCCAGCCCTTGACTCCTACACAAAGGATGGGTTTGATGCCAAGAGCAAAGAAACATCACCTGGTGATGATAATGATAATGGTGATGATGGTGGTGATGGTAGTGGTGGTGGTGGTGGTGATGGTGGTAGTAGTGGTGATGGTGGTGATGGTAGTGGTGGTGGTGGTGGTGGTAGTGGTGGTGGTAGTGGTAGTGACGGTGCTGGTGGTGATGGTGGTGGTGGTGGTGGTGATAGTGGTGATGGTAGTGGTGGTGGTGATGGTGGTAGTGGTGGTTGTGGTGGTAGTGATGGTGCTGGTGGTGATGGTAGTTGTGGTGGTGATGGTAGTAGTGGTGGTTGTGGTGGTAGTGATGGTGCTGGTGGTGATGGTGGTGATGGTGGTGGTGATGGTGGTGATGGTAGTGGTGGTGGTGTAAGTAAAGCTTAGCTATCATAACAAGAAATGCTGCTATACTCATTATTACCATCATTATGATATCTATCACCATCACCATCACCATCTACCGTGATCTCACCTATGGCATAAAGTAGCACCACACGGGGACCTTACATGCGGTGCCCTCATCCTGCCAAGTGAGCAATAATAGAGTGAAGAGGTATGGGGTCCTCACCATGTGCCAGGTATTGTCTTCAGCATTTCACATGTGAGACCATGGTTGATCCTCAAAATCCCCAATGCTCCCATTTTAAAGATGAGTAGACTGAGACACAGAGCAGTGAAACAGCTCACCCAAGTTTTCACAGCTGTAAGTGGCTGAGCCAGGATTCAGGCTGGGTCATTCAGGCTGACCCAGGCAGCCTGTCACTGGTCTGTGCTCCCACCTGCCTGTCTCTCCACTATGCGCAGTGAGAAAGGTTTGACCTTTAAGGGTCCGTAGGTAAGCAAATAGAGGGGCATCCGTGAGACTCGTTCTTTGGTACTGAGCCTCCCAGAGCCGGCCTGGGAGTTCAGCTGTCATCAGCACCTCTCCTGACCCCATCCCTGGTAGAAGTCCTTGAAGTCCAAAGTGAGCCCATGGAACATGGTGATCTGGTCATGCATCCCCTGTCTTCCCGGGCAGGATGAGACGCGGCGCTGTGATGGGAGCGCATCCCTGTCGCTTCTGGGGAGGGAGAGTCAGACCTTCCCAGGCAAGCAGAGCAGCCAGCTCAGGAGACATGCTCTCTCCTCATGGAGTGACAGCGAGCTCAGCACCGAAAGCCGGCCCACTGGCCACCTGTCCAGGACACGCGCACGCATTCACACACCCACGTGCACATGATATTAAAGTCATATTTTTGGTTGCTGGGAAGGCGCACTTGTCACTTCCTCTGCCCTCGGCAACCCGCTGGCCCAGCTTCCCTCTTACTCCCTGCCTCATGGTGGAGCGCCATCCATTTGTATTTATATAGATAAATCGGCCGGGCTAATTAAAGTTCTCTCGCTGGAGAGTGAGGGAATAATAAAAAGGGGAAAACTTGGAATGGAGCCAACTGAAAGCTGGGGCGCTTGGAGCTAAAGCCAGAACCCACAACGTAAAGGAGGCCAGGGGGTCCAGCCAATGCCTCCCCCTGCCCAACAGACAGGGCCATGTAAGTCCACTCCCACCCACCCCCAGGGGAGCCAGAGGGTCACTCCAGAGCCCCAGGAATGAGGGTGCCGGCAGGAGCCCCATTCACTGTGTATTTTGTGCTATGGTGCCACATATGTGCCACCTCTCACCTCAGGGTACACAGCACTGAGCTCTAGTGACAGGCTGCCTGGGCTCAAACTTGCAGCTATGCAAATACAATGAATTAATTTGTTGTTCTGTGCCTCAGTTTACTCATCTGTAAAATGGGAGCATCACAGGTTTGGCGTTTTAACAGGGTTAGCACACTTACATGACTTAGAACAGCTCCTGGCATGTGGCGAGGGCCCCATAACTCTTTGCTCTGTTGTAGTTTGCACTGTAGAGTGAGAGCACAGAATGTAAGGTTCCTGTGAGGTTGTGGTGCACAGAGGGGGCCTCTCCATGAGCAGAAAGCCCCCTTCCTGCAGCTTCCCAGATAACGGGGCAGCACCAGCTGAACGCTGCCTGGTCAGGCCTCCACCCCCAACACACTCTGGGCCAGAGACCCAGGGGCCACCTTGCCTAGGATCCCCCCAACTGAGCTCCCAGGACGGGCTGTTCCCTCCTGCTAACAAGACAGCTGCTCCAGTCCCTGCCTGAGAGATGCGTTCTAACTAAGCCCTGCAGCTGGGGGTGCGATGACTAGGCTCCCTAGGACAGAGCAGGCCTAGGGCTGTTTGCACTGTGCCCCATCCTATCTTCCAGCCTCTCTTCCATCTCTTTGGCCTCAAATACCCCTAATGCCTCCACTGCCCTTGGGCTGAGCCCGAAGAACAGGCCACCTTCCCCTTCTGGAGGGGAAGGCAGCTCAGGAATTGTATCCCTCACAACCCCTCCTTTTCCATTTTCCTGAACCTCTGTCCACAGAAGGTAGGGAGCCCATGGGGCCGAGAAACCTGAATGGTCCTTGATCTGTGACCAACAGGCTATGTGGCCTGGGTCGTTTCCAGCCCTGAACACACACACGTAGCCCTCCAGCTCAGCCCTCCGGGATGCCAGACAGCCCCAAAGAGCAAAGAGGGAAGAGCCACCATTGCAGCCCTGGACCTATTTGCTCAGAGGAGCCAACTGGTTCCAGGAAGACTCAGCAGGTGCAAGTCTTGTACTTGAGCTCAGATTTCTCCTAACGCTCCAAGAGGCCTCGGCTCCAGAGGGGGAGGATGATGTAGGCTGAATTCCTGAACCCCCCCAGGAGAGCATTGCCCCCCTTCACCAAAGCCCAGCCCCCAGAAGGAGCCCCCCCCCCCCCACAGCAGTGAGCAGGGGCCAATCTTAAGCTGCCTTCTTCCTGTCATGCAAGTCTCAACTCAGATGTCCCCTCCTTTGAGAGACTGTCCCTTACCACCCCCTGCCCATCTCTCAATGCCATGCACTTTTTGTTTTGTCTTCATAGCACCCATCTTCATTTAAAACGTTCCTGTTTGCTTACAATTTTGTTGTCTGATTCTTCCAACTAGAAAAAAACTCCTATTCAGTTCATAGATCCAGCACCTGGCGGTTGAATCCTTCCTAGAAGGATAGGTCAATGAGTGAGTAGATAGCTGGATGAACCCCCAGGGAGACGGTCGTCCATGCAGCCCCCAGAGGAGAAGGTCAGACCAGGTGGGCTGAGGCCGGGGCACCTGAGGAAACAACTGGGCCTGTTGGATTCAGAGGCCGGGGCCCGGCGCCGCCTGTTTGTCAGCCCGTGACGGCGACGGTCTGGTCCCCTGAGCCCTAAGTGAGTAGGGGAGCAGAGTGAGGGCAGCGGAGGAGGAAGGATGAGCCAGATATAACTTAGGGACAATGAGGAAGCCACCGGAAGGCAGAGGGGGGGGGAGAGGAAAGCTCTGACAATGCTCGGGACCGTCACTCACTGGCAGGATGGCCCAGTCCAGGTGTCTCTCCAGGGCTGGCTCATCCTTCCCATTATCTCTCGGCACAGTGACGCCAGGAAAGCCCCTCCCGGCCACCCCTGGAAACCTCATGGCCTGTTGAGCTCATCCCTTCATTTGTGCCTGGGCCGGAAGGTGAGGCACAGAGAGGGCCGGAGACTTGCCCAAGGTCATAGAGCAGAAGTGGCCAGACTCCGTC
>NW_006288853.1:3850139-3859372 GCF_000327345.1 Myotis davidii
TGCAGGGTGTGCATGTCCACACCCTCCCCCCACCTGCCCCTCTCACTCCCCATCAGCCCCAGCAGACCTCGCCTGGGCGTCAGCCACCTATTTCTAGGCAGCACTTGCTGTCCAGGGCCTGAGCGTCAAAGCCTAAAAATAAAAAGACAGATTGTCCACTTCGGCGGTAATTACTGCCTAAAAAGACCCAGTGGAGAGAAAGAGAGAGAAGGAATAAAGGGGGGAAAATATCTCATAGCTGAGCATCCATCACAGGCAGACAGGCAGGAGGAGGGAGGGGCCGAGGTCAAATCGGTGGGGCCCTCAGGCCTCCTACCTCCAGCCCTCCCTCTCAGCTCCTCAAGCCATCAGCCCGCTGCCCCTCTGGACTAGATGGAGACCAGGCAGGTCATGTGGGAGACCTGGGCCCGCTCAGCTGCCCCAGCCGTGACCATCACCAAAAGGCAGCCTACTATCGGGACTCGGTTGTCTCACACGTACAATGGGATCGTTCATTCACTTAACAAATATGTATTGAGTGCCAACTGGCCACGGTGTGTGTAGAAGACGTGGAGGAACCATGAGGTGGTTATTCCAACAGTCAAGAGGGGAGATGACAGTGGCCTAACCTAGGACAAGGGCTAGAAGAGGGTGGTTTGGATGGTAATTCAAGAGTTGAGCCATGTCCTGTGATGGATTGGATGCAGCAGGGAGGAGAGGGGGCAGGAATTGAGAACCCCAGATGTCTGGACAGAGCAACGGGGCGGGTGACAGAGCCACTTACCAAAAGGAGAAGGCACTGTCACCCATGTTTTTGAGTGGCGGTGGGTGCGTTAAGAGTTCTCTTTTGACCAGGACGATTCCATATGCCTGCATGGTGGTATCTCCATGTGACTACACCGGGAACGTGTTATGGAAACAAATGCAGAGCTCAGTGGCCTGGCCCAGGCTGCAGAAACAGATGTGAAATCCACCAGCAAGGGGCTGGTCTTTAAAACCACGGACCTGGGGGAGGTGACTCAGGATAGGAGAGAGGAGAACTCAGACCGAAGCCTGGGCTCCTCCACGTTGAGGGGTTGGGCAGTGCAGGGTCCACGAAGGAGACTGAGGAGGCCGTGACCAGCGGAGGTGGGGGAGAGACTGTCCCCAAAGGGGAGGTTGTCTCAACCAGGCAGTCTGCTGCTGGACATCGAAGAAGATGAGGACAGCAATGGACAATGGGACCCCTGGTTGGTAACTCAGAGTCACTGGAAATCTTGATGAGAACATTCCACTGCAGTGAAAAGGAGAGAATGGGATGGGACAGTGGAGAAGGCATGTGACATTCTCTGCTCTTCAGAGAGCTCACAGGGCGGGAGGGGGGGTGTGGGGGAGGGAGAGGGAGGTTAGTGGAGATCTGTTCTCAGGTGGGAGAACTGGAACACACCTGAAGGCTGATGGGAATGAGCCAATAGTAAGAGACTCATGGTGCCAGAGAGAGGGTGGACTGGAGGTGCTGGCTGTGGGGACCCAGGGGACAGGAGAGGTGGCAAACTGAAGCACTGTGGCCTTGCGGGGTGACAATGAGAACTTTCTTGGGCTGGCATGGACCATGTTGCACTGATGTGCAGTGGCCCGGGCGTGGAGGTGGCTGACAGCGAGGACTGGGAGGGGCACACTCAGGATACAGGCTGCCCTGCTGGGACTCTGGACCCAGAGACCACGGGTTAGTCATGGGCACTGCTGCTCCTCGGAGGGCTGAGGTGTGGGGACAACAGGAACAGCAGAGCCTACGTGGGGGAGGGCAGAGGCAGGACACGCTAGGGCCAGGTGGCCCAGGGCCAGGTGAGACAGGCCTGGAGCAAAATCAGCAGACTTCTTACCTTGTGACCTATGGGAAGCGCACTGGGCTTGTTCGTCCTGACCCAGCCCTCTGCCTCTCCTGGCTTTGCGTGTTGCAGGGGGACTGGCCTCTGCGAGCTGTGTCTCCCAGGATCCCAGTTCAGTTGCCTCCTGACCAGGGGGTGAATGGGAGGCACTGGTGGAAGCTGAGGCAGGAGAAAGGAAAAACCCGATTATATCTCCCCTCCCCATCTGCTCTGGGTGGCATCTTCTTAAGTCCCCTCTGTGACTCCAGCTCCCAAAGGACACATCCATGACACTCCAGCTTCGCCCTGTGGCCTGCAGCCTAGGGTGGCCAAAGCCTCCAGCCATCACCCATCCCTTCCCACCTCTCAGCTCTCTGTCACCTGTGAAAACGACTCCCTGCACTCAGTCCTCCTGTCGCAGATACTTGAGGGCCCTGCTCTCCTAGTTAGAGCCTGACTGTGATGGCCGGTGGCTGGGCTTCTCAGACCTTCTCAGCTGTGAAATGTGGACAGTGTCTCCCTCTGAGCCCTCGCCGGGATCAGGTGAGATAATGAATAGAAACCCTGGGCACTGGGCCACGCACAGAGCAGCGACAAGTGGGTGTGGGAGTTAACGCCCATTCACTCCACACTCACTTCTTCAGCTCCTGCTCTGCGTGCTGGGAACACCCCTAAATCCATACCTGGCCCCTGGCTTATGGGCCTCGGCCCCTGAACACGCAGGCCGAAGTAGAGCAGCAATGCAGGTGTGTAGGAACTAGGCTGCACCTGACACAAGGGTCCCCAATTACTCTGCAGGCTGGGTGGATGGGAACTTCCAGAGGCCATATCTGAGCTGACCATGTGCTGGGAGGACAGCTTTGGGCTCCTGGAGAGCAGGGACTATGCATCCTGCCCACTTCCCGCATGCCCTGGCGCAGCGTGGTAACACTAACAAGTAACTGTGCACAGGCCCCCTTCACCCAGAGCTCCCCCAGGTCTAAGCACGGGGCGGAGTGCCTCACCTGCACTCCTTCCACTCCTTCCAGCACCCCTGGGATTAGAGCCCCTGCCATCCCTCTGTGCCCACCCATTTGATGAGGTGGGGAAACTAGGTACTCGGGAACTGTGACTGACGGGCACGAGGTTAGGAGGCAGATCCAGATCAGGGGAGTCTGCTCCTATCATGATAGACTCCTTCACTCAAATGGCACCAAAGCCAGGCGGGAGCGGCGGCCTGCCTGGTGCCAGGTGTGTGCCCGGGACAATGCCATTCACATCCTGCTCTAGGTGCCCGGCGCTCCTTGGTGCTGGGCACAAACAGCCTGCACAGAGGGAGGGGAAAGGGGCTCTGCCAGCCGGCAAGGCTCAGCTGGCTCCGGCGGGGGAGGAGGCAGAGCCATGCAGTGACTGGGGACAACCAGGGCCTGCTCCTTGGTCCTGGGGCTCAGACAGCAGGAAGGCAGGCCCCAGTAACCAGTGCCCGAACCAGCAGTGTGCCCCCACCCCTTCTCCCACTGTTGGCTCCTGAACAGCCCTGGAGTTGCTGGAGCGGCAGCTGACACAGAGGCCCGCCCAGGGCCTGACCCCACACTGACAAACCCTGGAAACTCCACAACCTTGGAAAGTAGTCAAATACCAATAACAAAACAGCTCCCTCTTCGAGCCCAGGGCATTCAAGATATCATCTGTGAGGTTTCCTGTTCATGATTTTCATTAAAAATAGTGTTCAGTAAGAGCATTTAACCAGCAAGGCTCCGCTGTAGGCCTCGATTTCTTCACCTGTAAAACGGGCCTATTAGTGCTCCTGTGCAGCCTTCGCCCCGGTGTGTGGAAAGGGCAGATGAGACGAGATCCAGGAAAGCAGCCCGAGAGCTGAACATGCGCGTCCTTCCAGCCCGTGCTCAAGGGCACGTCTTCTCCTCTGCGTGCCCCCCCTTCTCAGAACTGCAGTGACGACCGCCTGCATGCAGGGCTCTCGGCTTTCCCTGCCTCGCTTTCCCCTCTGTGCGCTAGAGAGAGTGCCCCATCTATTTCCCCAGAAACAGTCAGGACTCAGTGACGGGTGAGAAAAAGAAAACAAGAGGTGGTCAGTAAGGGGTTGGCAGGTCGCCTCTACATTCAGAGCCTGGGTGGCTTTCCCTGGCCTTGTGCCAGGCGGCGGAGCTGGGCGCTGGGGACCTCTTTAAACTGCGCAGCCCAACTGCAGCCCACAGCCCACCCTCCCGCCTCCCCAGCCACACAGTCCCCTCCAGCAGGCGCAGCCAAGGCTCAGGCAGGGCTCTCTATCTCTCTGAACTGGTGCCCCTGTGCCCCAGCCCCCACTGCTCCACCTGGTGCTGGACAGACTGAGCACATGGTGTCAACAGGGAATGTTCTTAGAGCCACACCTGTCAGCCCAGGCTCAGGCCCACCCTCGTGCAGACCCACTCCTCTGGGCTGCCCCTCCTCTGGGCTGCCAGTCCCACCCTATCACACGAGAGCCCTTCCCTGCACAGACAAGAGGATTGTAGAGCCAGAAGTGCCCTCAGAGCTTGCCCCACCCCACCCCCACCCCATTTGTCTGGAGGAGAACCCCGAGGCCGGAAAGTGGAGTGGCCTGGACTTTCCATGGGGTTTTTCCCTGCTCTTTTCCTGCTGCCTCTGCAAGTCCAGCCCTGAGTCACCTTCTGTTGTTTAGACAAGTGCTCCTGATGTTCCCGCCATAATGATGCAAGCAAAGGGTGCCACCCCCACACTTCCAGCCCACGTGTGTGCTAAGGCCTCTGCCCCGGGTCTCATGCAACACTCACAATGTCCTGTGAGCAGGTCCAATTATGAGCCCCACTTTATAGGTGAGGAAATCGAGGCTAAGGGAGGTTAAGAAATTTGGCTAAGACCACACAGTACATGACACAACCAGGGCTCCAACCCACATTTGTGACTCCGTGACCACCAGCCCATGTGGCCCAGGCAGCGGGGAGGCTGGACTGCGGGCTGCAGCTGCTGCTGACTCCCCACCTTCCTTAAGAGCTGCCTTTGAAAGCACCTGCTCCGTGCCAGGCCTATCACCAGGCCCTGGGGGTACAGTGAGGAATGAAACCCAGTCCCAAGTCCCAAGGGGCGTTAGAGTCTCAAGGGCAAGGCCAGATAGGCTTGCCTTTGGATAAAGAACCATGTGGTTAACCTTTAACATGTCACTTCAGTGGTCCCTCCCCTCCCCCATCTGTGAAATGGGCCTCAGAGGCCTGAGCTAATGAGCTAATGGCTTGGACCCAGCTCGGGAAGTGTGATAAGTGCTCCACGCGCAAGGCCCCATTAAAGCCATTATCCGCGGCCTGGGTGTCCCTCTGCAAGTGGACTCCCAGTGACCACAGATGGGCACCCTACCTCCAGGGGCTGTGGCTGCAGGCATGAGCCACCCCCTTTGAAAGCAGCTCTCACCTTGGGGGCCACGCCTCCCCATTATGTCTCAGGTAAACCGCCCCCAGCCCCAGCCTCAGCCCCAGCCAACCACTGAGGGCAGATGGTGTGTCCCTGCTCAGGCACCACCCTCGCCTTTCTCTAATGCCCTCTAATGGGCCCGTTTAGCAGCCCTGTCTCGCCTGTCACCACAGCAGCTAATTGCTACTCCTCCTGGAGCCCCACACGGGCCTCTGCAATCAGCCAGCATTAGCTGCCGCAGCAGACACGGCCACCCCGCTCAGTGCCACCCAGCCCCCCAGCCTCTCCGAGCCCCCACAGGCCCACGTTCCTGCTGTTGTATCCAGGGGCCCCTACACTGCCCTACACATGTCCAAGGAGAAGAAAAGGAAGGAGAAGGGGGGTGGAGGCAACAGGCGTAGAGTTGTTGGCAGGCAGGGGTGAGGAGAGAAGTCTTAGTCCCCGAAGAGGAATGAAGGTCAAGTCCTGGCCCAGACCCGGTCCTACCGCAGGGAACTGCAGAGCTGACTCTGGCAAGGACTTGAGAGCAAGTGCTTGTTTAGGAGCCGCCCCAGGAAGCGCCGTGAGAAGGGACAGCGGGGATACACAGTGCTCAGTAAGAACACTCGACACCGTGAGTCTCCTCTGTAGGCCTCAGTTTCCTCGTCTATAAAAGGGGCCCATTAACTCTCCCGTCCAGGAAGGGGAAGGAAGCTGCAAAAGGCAATGAAGGAGCAGGTCACAGCTCTGGCCACTGGCGCTGCCCCACAGGGTCCCTCTGAGAGACTATGTGGAATGGACCTGGCATTTTCTCACAGACAAGTGAGGAAGCTGGGATCCTTCTCCCAGGGCCACTCCTGGGGCGTGGGGGCTCCCGCACTTCCAGCCAGAGCCCTGCCGGAGACACGGGGAGTCCACTGGCTGGATGGCGACTGACTGCTGGGGCAGTCCTGCTACCGGCCCCCAAACCGTGGTCCCCACGCAGGAGGGAGGAAGCAGATTCAGCACTCACCCAGGTAGTCTCTGGGCTTGTAGAGACCAGCAGGGAGCGGAGGCCTCCAACCCTGCTCTCTGGCTGCGGCAGAAGAATCCTAGCGCCCAAATCCAGCGTGATGTTGGCACCGCTGCATGCCCAGCTCCTCTCATCCCTGGGTCTTCCTTCAGGCTGGTCCCTCTGCTGACAATGTCCTCCCCAATCCCCTGCCTTGGGAATTCATGGCTGCCCCGGGCTCAGCTCCGCTCTGCATCCTCACAGGGCCAGTGACGAGACTTGGGGGACCCTCTGAGTCAGAGGACCTGAGGTTCCATGTGGCAGAGAAGGCAGAGGTCGATGAGCTGGCCCTAGTTAGGACAATCCTGGGAGCCAACCTGTATTAGGAACAGCATCTTGGTCACTGCTTGAGCCCTGACTGGAGGCTTGCCCAGGTTTGTTGCCTGACTGCTTGGAGGTCCCAGAGTCCTCAGGCACCCTCTCTCCCTGCTCACCCCACGTGATGCTTCCCTGGGATTCTGGGCTGAATGCCCTCCTCTTCTCACTCTCTCTCGCCCTCTTCCATGGCAAGTTCTACTCCCAAGACTTCACTGTCCATCACTATGCCGATGCTTTTGAAGTCTCCACCTGCAGCTCAGGCCTCTCTCTGCAGCTTCGGTCCCCATATATTTGGCAGTGGGCAGACATCTCTACCTGCAGGTCCCTCAGGAACCTCAAGTCCAACCAATTCCAGTGACCACAGCTTCTCCTCATCCGGAATCTGCTCACAACATGCATCGTCCATCTGTCACCCAAGGCAGAGTCATAGCGGCCACCTTGATGTTCTCACCGGCTCCCCAGCCACACAAGCAAGATGTGCATATTTCACCTGTTAAATGTCTGTCCTTATCTTGTCGCCTCTATGACCACACTCCTAGTGTGGGTCCTCATCATGTCCCCTTAAATCAGTGGTTCTCAACCTTCTGGCCCTTTAAATACAGTCCCTCATGTTGTGGCCCAACCATAAAATTATTTTCGTTGCTACTTCATAACTGTAATGTTGCTACTGTTATGAATCGTCATGTAAATATCTGATATGCAGGATGGTCTTAGGCGACCCCTGTGAAAGGGTCGTTTGACGGCCAAAGGGGTCGCGACCCACAGGTTGATGAATGCATGCCATCTAGCTCCATCCTTGCCTCTGCTCCCAGTCCCTTTCATTCCAGAGCTGCAAAGGCCTTCCCAAAACATCCGCCGGGTTATGTCACCTTCTTATTTCAAAGCCTTCGGTGATATTCCATCAACCAAGGATGAGGTTCAAGCTCCTCACTGTGGCCTACAAGTCACTGTGGCCTCCTTCTCCTCACCTCCTGCCTCTGATTCCAGGCCCCAACCAGACAGCGCGTCTTTCTTTTCTCAGAATGGGCTGTGCTTCCTCTCAACTGTGGGCCTTTGCATGACTGGTTTCCTTCCCTTTCCTTCGAATGCCTGGGCCTCGGGCTTCCTAACAGCTCTCAGAGTCTAATATGCAGTCAGACTTGAGTAAGTGTGGAACGGATGTTAGGAAATGTTTATTTAACAAATGAGTGTATGTCGAATGAAAGTGTGAACGAGCCCCATCTAGTCGCTAACACAGGCTCTATGAAACAGGAAGGTCCTGGCCCTTCCTTTGCCAGCTGTGCAAACCCAGACAAGTACTTTTTTGAGTTTCCTTTGCCTCATGGGACAGAATGCTCAGCTTTTGGGGTGCTTGTGAGGATGAAACAAGGTGATCGGGCCCTCTGGCACCATGTCACACAGATAAGGGCTAGTTAATGGCAGCTGTGATGAGCATCATCTCCCTCGCCCAGGCCCCGCCCGGGCAGGCCAGGGAGACACTGCCACCAGCCATTGGCTTCCCCTCCTCCATCAGCCTGGCTGCTGTTCCAGCTGCTCAGTGCATGACTGTCGTATGGCTTCACCACGAGGACAACCGAAGAAGGAACTGTCCTGGGTGCCTCACACAGAGGGGCAGCAGGGGCTGCGGGGAGGGGGCCCAATGAGGCTCTGCCCGCCGCCGCAGGCAGGTTATGCAGGGCCTGTAGGACACATGATGCAGTGCAGGGAGTGAATGCTGGGCCTCTTCCTGTTTGTGCTGATGTGTGTGAGAGTGACAGTCCCCGGGCTGCAGCTGGCGCACACTGACAATCCCTGCGCTCCTCCAATCCTGGGAGCAAGGGTGCTGAGCTTGTGAGGGCTCACCAGCTCCTGGAGGTTCCCCGAGGGACGGGTGGGCGTGTGGTGGCCGGGCAGGGACCTTCTGAGATGGGCCAGGCTCTGCTGTCCCTCTTACCCTCCACCTCTGTTGCTGAGGTAGCTGCCGTGCCAGGCCAGCCCTCAGGCTCAGGACTGGACTCCGAGCAAGCCTGGAGAGCCTGGTGAACTCTCGCCTCCCTGCAGAGTCCCAGAGAGATAGGAGTTGGCCTGGTCGACCTGCAAGGTCACAGGCTAGCCCAGGCCTTCAGATTCTCAGATGGACAGCCATCCAGGGCAGCCTAGGTGTCCCAGGCCGGCCCCATTACTAGGATCCCTTAAGCCCATCTGCTTTCCACTGCTCTCTGTTTTAGTGACATCAGCCCCGGATCACCCAACTTAAAGAAACAGGGGCAGGGCCAGGCTCCAGCATGTCCACGTTCTGTGGTTCCAAAGCAAAAGCATCCCAATACCCTCTCCATTCGACCCCCCTAATACTTCTCCTCCCCAGGGCCATAGCCTTAGATCTTACTGAGCAGAACCTGATGAGGGCCCCTGGCAAGTCGCCATCCAGGTGCCTGGGCAGCGTCATGTGGCCACAGAGCCCGCCTGCTCCCAGCCCCGGCCTGAGTAGGACTGTCCTCCTTCATGTGCCCTGGCCCCTCCTCCCGATCTCCTCCCCCCTTCCTCACATCCCTCTGAGGCAGATCTTGTCTCTTTATGCATCAATTATTAATTTGCTCCAGCTACATTAAGCCTGGGTCAGCTTGTTGGCTCCTTTGTCATTCTCCCTAGGGTGGAGGCTGGGGGCGGGGGCGGGGGGA
>NW_006288853.1:3859383-3864870 GCF_000327345.1 Myotis davidii
AGATAGTTGGAGAGGAATCAGGACCCCTATGCCCTGCAGATGCCCAAGTGCACAAAATCTGACCTGGAGGACCCTTCAAGATCACACGTCTAATGGGTGGGGAAACTGAGGCCCAGGCAGGGGCAGGTGCTTGCCAAGGGCGCACAGTGGTCTGTGCTCAGTTTCCCAGGACTCTTAGGTCGGCTACATGGCTCTGACCCTCTTTTCTCTGCTTGCCATCCTCTATCCTGCTGCTCTAACTGAGCCAGATACACCCAAGAGATGCCCCGAGAATCATGAGAGGTCACAGGGGTGGGGGGGTGCGGTTTAAAGTCATAAACTGGTGATGCAGAGAGCAGAGATTGCACTCTGACGCCCAAGAAACAGCCCAGGACTGTTTCCAATCCTATTCATGTTGACATGGACTTGTTAGGGAGTCCCTTACCCCCAACTCCCCTGGTCAAAAAGTTAACAAACACTTCAAACCATATACACTTGTCACAGAGCCACAGCACACCTCGTGGTGAACAAAGGCTCAGAGAGGTCCGCAGGGGAGAAACCTGTGCAACTGTGACTGATCCCGGATGCCCCAGATTAGGTCAGAATGGCTGGGTTCAGCGGGTTCAGGAGCCGCCAGGCCTCACAGGGTTTTGTGGAACCTGTAGAGGGACCAGTTCAGATTCCCACCTCCACTACTCCCCCCCCACAGCTGGTAAGTGGAAAGGTAAATGGGGTGCATGGGTCCTGACCCCAAAGGGAGAGGAGCTGTAAGCATGAGGCTGAACTCTCTGGTGACTCTCTCTGGCTGTGGGGCTTCAGTAAGTCACTCAGCTCAGCAGGCAGGTGATGGAAAATTCAGGGGTTTGGGACGCGTACAACCCTAGTTTCATCCCCATGAATAGTTTCCAGGCATTTGCTTTTCCTAAATGCCCAGACCACACGTTGTCAACATGATCCCTATTATTTTCAGCTGGGGAAACCAAGACTCTGAAGGTGTAGTCCCTTGCCCAATGTTGCACACATCCTGGGAACCTCAGTGGCCCAGCTCCAAAGCCCACGCTGTGCTGGTTCTAGGAGCAAGTCAGTACATCTTTCTGGGCCTCAGCTTCCCCATCTGTCAATGGGAGAATTAGCATGCTTCTTTCTCAGGCTGATTATGAAGAAATTACCCCCACATGCTGCCTGGTACCAATAGGAGGCCAATAAAGGGTAGATTTCTTTCATCTTCTTTTGCATCCTACCCTTAAAATACAATGAAGCCATTTCTCCAACAAAATAGACTCTGAGTCTTAGGGTCACACTCAGCAGCCCTAGGACATGTGACGGGAGAGGCTAAGAAGGGAATGCCGCTCGACCCCAGGTGCAGGCTGCAGGCCCACCTCCCTGCTGCACTGCGGCCGAGGGCAGCCTCAAGTAGTCTCAGGTGAGGCCCGGCTCTGAAACACATTTTTAAGGTCCCTTTTTCCTCCCCCTTTGCGAAACCAAGTTTTGAAATACGAGTAGTCACATTGCAATAAATACCATTGGAATCCACAGCACGTAATGGTTTATAAATGTGACTCATAATTCAACTGGGGCCTGGGTCTGGGGCTCTCTCCCCCCACCAGCTCTCCAGCCCTGCAGCTGCATGAGTCCCTGGTGAAGTCATAAATCGGGACTAAGGGACGCACTGCTAGCTCAGTTCCACTTGTCAGCTCTAAGCTTTCGTGCTGTGTGTTAAGTTCGCACAAATATCACAAAGCATATATATAGACCATATATATGTACTATATATACACACACATATATATTTATACACACATTCATGTATATATAAATAAACTTCCCTGCTGGTACACAATTCCCTCGGGACAGTAAAACCTTCTCTGGCAAGAGCCTCATTTTTCCAGCCTTATAGTGGCTTTGGCAGATTAAGTCCCCCTTCCTCCTTGCCCAGCAGCCCTTCCCCCAGGTTTAGGACTTCCTATGGCTGGGTTCAGGAGTCCCCCGGTGCAGTCAGAGACACTCACATTAGCTCTAAGAGGGAACTTCCCCTAGGCCAGGGACAGTGCCTTAGAGTGAGAGAGCCTGGGCAGGCAGAGGGAGAGCTCGGGGTCATCTAGTCCCACCTTGTTCTAGCTACTCTGTGATGCTTCCAATTTAGCTGATGGACCAGAAACAGAAGCGGAGCCCCTCGGAGCCCAGCCCTGCTGAGCCCGTCTTGGAGAAAGCCGAGACTCAGTCCTGCCCTGGAGTGACTGGGCCCTTCTGGGTGGGCCCTCATGAGAGATTCTAGGGCGGATCAGCTGCTCCCGAATCCGGCATTTTCGCTTTCCTTTTACATTCAGCTATAAAGCCAGCAGTTCTCGAATTGTTTGACCTGCTGGACTGTGGGTATAGCTGTGCGTGGGGCTTTGGCCGGGGCAGGTGAGGAGCCTAAATGTTTTTCACTCACCATCTTTGTGACTTTACGAAACTGGTTTACCCTCCTTGAGCCTTCATTTCCTGGTGGAAAAATGAGGGCAATCACAATGGGTCAGAGGGTGGCCATGTGGGCTCCACCTGGGGATGCCAAGCACAGAGCCCGCCCTCAGAAGACGAGAGCACCATAGCACGGATTCTGGGATCTAGCATCTAGCAGCGAGGTCCCCTATCTTGAGGCCTGGGGGAGGGAGGCGCCAGTCCCAGCCTGGCCCATCAATCCCACCGACATGAGGAACAGCCCTGCCTGGGCGGTGGGAAGGGAGCGAGCCTGCGTTCATTCTGGGTAATGAAAAGTGTCATCAGTAAATGAAGAATCTCCTAATTACCCGGACGTCCCTGGGAGAATTTGTGGGGCCGCAGGCTATGGCTGAGTGCTTGGTGCTGAGGCGGGAGAGGGTGGCAGGCTGGGTTTGTGGGCCAGGGCCTCTGTGTCAAACGGAGCAGGCTCTGACCCCTGTGGATGGAGCCCCAGCCCCCCATAAAGAGCCACAAGCCAGTGGCCCTGGGCTGGGCTGGCTTCCTGGGGTGCATCCGCTGCAAAACGGGGAATGGACTCCAGGCAAGTCTGGGCTCAGACTTCAGGACTACCCAGCTTTCTCTGCCTCCACAAACAAGTTGGCCCTAAGCATTGCCTTTTTCTTTCTGAGCCTTAGTTTCCCTACCTGCCAAAGGGCAAAATGATGACAATGACCCTTGCCAGCGAGGGGTGGGGACTAGGGACCAAAGAGACATGGAATAAAAATATACTCTCCAGGCAGCAAAGGGTCCGCACAGCTGTCCCACAGCTGGGACAGGTGGGCGGCAGCTCTCCCAGGCTGCCCATCTGAGGGATGCAACCCAGACTCAATCACATTAACTCTGCAGTTGGCAGGCAGATTTGTTTTTCCTAAGGGGGCTTTGGAAGTTTCTGGATATCTGAAGGCCCCCCTGAACCTTCTGAGCTCTGCTATGAGCCATGGTAGGGCTGCCATGTCCTCTTTCCTTACCGTGGGTTTTGACTAGTGTGTCCCCAAAGGGTCTCTGTAGGGAACGGCGTAGAAAGGGATACTGGTGGAGACTTTCTGTGTGAGCCTCAGTTAAAAACACTTAGCTGTGGGGCCATTTTAAGATACTATTTTTAAATTTATGTACGTATGTATGTATGTATGTATGTATTTTTATGTAATCCTCAACCGAGGACTTTTTCCATTGATTTCTAGAAAGAGTGGGTGGGGCAAGGGGGAGAGAGAAACATTGTTGTGAAAAAGACACATCGATTGGTTGCCTCCAACACACGCCCCAACCTGCAACTGAGGTATGTGACCTTGACCCGGAATCAAACTTGTGACCCTCTGGTCCCCAGGCTGATGCTCTAACCACAGAGAAAAACCAGCCAGGGAAAAATACTATTTTAAAATGATATATTCTATAATGCTTATCAGTATCATAATATCATAATCAGAAGACTGAAGCACAGAAAGGGCAACGCTTCATCCAAGGTCACACACAGTGCCCATGTCTCTGACTCCGCTTCTGAGCCCCATGACCTCATCTTTTAGATCTACCATTAGTGTTGTCTCTCTCTTCTCCTATGTAGGTCAGAGTAGACAATGCTCACTGACATGCCCAGCCCCATTATACAGACAGGGAAACTGAGGCACAGAGCAGGACTCTCCTAGATAAGACCTGGGTGGAGGTAGGGCGTGAGCTTTTGTGGTCACTCCTCTGTGCACCATGCCCAACAATCTCCCCAGCCAATGCCTTACTCTGCACCCCCACCTCAATCTCCCCCACCGGGTGGGGTCGTCCAGAAGACCCAGTGCAGAGAAAGAGCGATGACAAATGACTGCCTGGGAGAGATAATCCACTATTAAAACACGCCTGCTGTTCTAATTATAAAGGAGACCAAATTGGGTTTAAATTGGAATTAATTGGATGCCCCCTTATCCACGCCATCTATCTTGCACTCACCAGCCCTTCTGGTCGGGTGGGATGGAAGAAAGCCGAATCTCATCTTCTCCCCCACTGCACACACATCCCTGAAGGCAACTCGTGCAAGCCCCCAGCCCCTAATCCCTTTAAACGTTTCAAGGAGCACAGACAATGGGAGTTGGGTGCCGGGAGCCCTCCTTCTCTGCCTACCTCACCAGAGGAAGATGAAAGGGGATTAGGTGGCTCTGGGAGGCTGGGGAGGGGGATCACACCCCAAAGGACCAAGCCTGAAGGAAGCAGGCAGGCCTTGGCCAGCTCCGAATATGTGCTGGAGTGTTGTAATGGGCTAACAGACGACAGCTCTGTCCACAAAGCAAGACTAACCGGGAGACTGTTGGTGCAGGGGTCTCTGCTGAGGGTTCTCAGGCTGGAAGGCCTTGATGGAGAGGGAAATGAGGTCATCTAGCAAGCAACATATGGCTCCAAAGCCAACTGTGCTGCCTACAATCAACTGTTAGCTCGTCGTAAGGGAGAGGTGAGGAAGGCCTCATCCAGAAGCCATTTTTACCTGTGTCCCCTGTCAGTCCTCTGAATAATTTTCTTCTTCACTTGGGTTGGGCATCCAAAGTCTTTGCCATATACCGTCTGTCAACCAGAGCACTTGTTACTCTCCTGGGGTCTCAAACTAGTGACTTATGGGCCAGATTTTGTTTGGCCCACTGTGTTTTGTTTTTTGGTTTTTTATATATCAAATACCTTTGTCTGTTTTGGGGTATTCTCTCCATTTGTTCATCTCTACTTTTCTTATTTTCATCTCACACCTGGCCTGCTTCACTCATTTACATCACCTACCTGGCTCCATCAGGCATGTGAGTTTGTAATTCCCGCAGATTCATCCAAACTGTGTGCTGTGGCTGATTCGGCCTCTCCACTGCCTCCAGATGGAAGAGGTTTATCTCTGAGGGAGGTTCAACTAATAAAACACACAAGAGCTACCAACCAACATGCACCCAGCAAATTCCTTTTGAGCACCTCTAATTTGTCGGGCTTGGTGTAAAGAGTCTGGGATAGAAAGATGAGGTGGTTAAAACACTGTACCAGAGCTGAGAGAGAACATAGACACGGTGTGTGTGT
>NW_006288853.1:3864944-3910036 GCF_000327345.1 Myotis davidii
AGAGATGCAGAGAGGTCAATAAAGAGCCTATGGGAGAAGGGTCATTTGAGCTGGGCATGGGAGGTCTAGGAGGAGTTCGCCAGCTGAGGAATGAAGGTAGTGAAGGTGAGAGACATAGAGGAGGGACGGCTCATGGTGATTGGTCAGAGGCCATGGTAAGGAGTTTGAACATGACAATTGAGTACAATGGGTAGCCATCCAATTGGTTGGAGGGTTGATTAGCAGGTGTAATGTAGAGGTAGATGACCCAGCAGAAGCTGCTGCTCTGACTCAGAGGGAGGGTCTGATCCAAGGCTGCACTGGTGGGGTGGAAAGAAATGAATGAACACACTTCCTAACTAGTCTTGGTGACTCCCAGGCTTCAGGGAATAGATAGATGGAAGAGTTGAAGATGACTCCTTGGCCTCTAGCTCAAGTGAACCAAGTGGACAAGATATATCAGCATTTTGCTCAAGAAAATTACTAAAATTGGCCACACTTCATAATGGCCAAGTGTGCATTGCTTCCACCACCCAAGTGTAGGCATCGCTCTCAGACACACTGACACTTGTAAACAGGGTGCATTGGGTGAGGCCTCAAACCTCCCCTAACTTCCAGAAGGAAAATTTTAATCTCTGGAAACATAAAATTGCCAAAATTAAAAAAAAAAAAGTCAGCGACATACATTGGGAAATAAGGGTCCTAATTATTTTTCTGCTGCAACATTTATAAAACCCTTTTTATTAAAATAAGTAAATAATAAAAAGTATGAGCCCTGGAAAATGTTGAATACAAATGAAAGAATAGGAGAAACTATCTCATCTTTGAGCCTAAATATGCTTCAGCACCACGGACAGCAACCCACCAAGGAAGGTGGCGAAAATGTCTTTAAAAAAAATAATCTTTTCAAATATTGCTGGAATATTTTGTTAAGGTATTTTGCTTTTTGTTGGCATTGGATATTGAACTGTAGCTTTCCTTTCGTACAGTATGTTTGGCTTTGGTATCAGGGTAATGTTTGCCTCATAAAAGGAATGGGGAACTATTCCCACCTCTTCTATTTTCTGGAAGAGTTTTTGTAGAATTGGTGTCATTTTGTCCTTGACTCTTTGACACAACTAATCACTTAAGACATCTGAGGTCTGGAATTTTCTTTATGGCATTGTTTTTTAACTACAGAATCAACTGAAAAAATAAATGTTGCTCTAAGATCAGGAACAAGACAAAGATGTTCACTTTCACCACTTCTTTTCAGCATTGCATTGGAGATTCTAGCCAGGGAAATGAGGCCATAAAAAGAAATAAAAGTCGTCCAGATAGGAAAATAAGATGTAAAACCATTTCTATTTACAGATGACATGATCTTATATAGAGAAAACACTAAAGAATCCATCCACACACACAACAGAAAACTATCGGTGCTAATAAATGCTTTTGGCAAAGACGAAGGTTACAGATTCATGTATACAAATCAATTGTATTTCTGTATACTAGCAAAGCATAATTAGAAAATTAAATTAAGAAAACAATTTCACTTACAGTAGTATCAAAAAGAATAAAGTACTTAGGAATAAATTTAGCCAAAGAAGTACAAGACTCACACACTGAAAATGACAAACACTGTTGAGAGAAATTAAAGAAGACCTAAATAAATGGAAAGATAGCTTGTACTCATAGATTAGAAGACTTAATATTATTAGGATAGCAATACTGCTCACGTTGATCTACAGATTCAATACAATTTCTTTTGAAATTCAAACTGCCTTTTTTTGCAGAAATGAACAAGCTGATCTTAAAATGTATATGGACCCAGAATAGCCTAAATTAAGTTGGTAAAGGAGGACAAAGTTGAAGGACTCACACTTTCTGACATAAAAACTTACTACAAAACTACAGTAATTAAGACAGCATGGTGCCAGCATAAGAATAGACACACAGATCAATGGAATATAATTGAGAGTCCAGGAATAAATACAAACATACACGGCAAATTGATTTCCTAGTAGGTGACAAACACCATTCAATGGGAAAAGAATAGCCTTTTCAAATGGTGCTGGAACAACTGGATATCCACATGTAAAATAGTGAATGGACCCCATCTCATGCCATACACAAAAATTACCTCAAAACACACCAAAGGCCTAAATGTAAAAGCTAAAAGCTAAGACTTTTGGAAGGAAACATAAATGTGACTCTTCTTGACATTGGATTAGACAATGATTTATTAGATATGACACCAAAAGCACAAACAACCAAGGAAAAAATAGATAAATTAGACTTCATTAAAATGAGAAACTTTTGTGTATCAAAAAACACTATCAAGAAAGTTGAAAGACAATCCATAGGATGGGAGAAAGTATTTGCAAAATATATCTGATAAGGGCCTATTATTCAGAATATATAAAGAACTACCAACTCAATGATTAAAAGACCAAAAAATCCAGTTTTTAAATGAGCAAAGGATCTGAAGAGATTTTTCAAAAGATATACAAATGGACAATAAGCACATGAAAATATGCTCAACATCATTAGTCATTGGAGAAATGCAAATCAAAACCACAATGAGATGCAACTTCACACCTACTAGGAAGGCTATTAAAAAAGAGAAGAAAAGAGCAAGTCTTGGTAATGATGTAGAGAAATTGGAACCCTCATACAGTGCTGGTGGGATTGTAAAATGGTAAGGCCACTGTGGAAACAGTTTGGATATTCCTCAAATGTTAAAAATGGGTTACCTTATGACCCAGCAATTCCATTACTAGGTAACCAAGGGAGGTGAAAAAATACATTCATATAAAAACTCACAAAGAAATGTTCATAGAAACATTCATAATGGTCAAAAAGTGGAAACAACATCAATGTCCATCACCAAATGTGGTACGTCTTTATAATGGAATATCATTCAGCCATAAAAAAAGAATGAAGTGCCGATGATACAAGTTAACATTTGGATGAATCTTGAAAACTTATGCTAAGGCCAGACACAAAAGGTTATCTATATATATAAAAGCCCAGCGACCGCACGGTGGAATGACCAGCGGCTATGACACACACTGCGGCAGCCGACAAGCCTAATCTGGGCTCCAATCAGGCCACCATCCTGGCCAGCCCGGCCCCCAGTAAACCCCCAACACCCGATTGAGGGTGGGGCCGTGTTGGTAAATGTTTCCCTCCACGTCCTGCATGGTTCAGGGTTCAAGTCTGGAAGAGGAGCCGCACACAAATGAAAAATAAAAGACATGAAATAATTTGGGAATATTGGGGGCCAGGCGAGTAAGTCCAACTCAGGAGGAAGGACTTCCCCTGGTGCTCAGGCCGTACCAACCTTTTATAGTCAGAGGTAAACAGGGCAGTGGTCACCATAGTTACACAGTTCTTGTGAGTTTCACTTGTTTTGACCATAGTTACACTTCCTGCACTTCCCTCAGCCCATTAGCTTCCCAGATAAGATCTAGGGAGTGTTATAAGGTCAAGCCTAGTTATGCTTAAGAGGACTGTGCCCTCTAAACTGGGACTTGTTTGTTGGACTTTGACAACAGGTCAGTCCAAGGCTTAACCCTATATCAGTTTCCCACAGGGCCGGCCGGCCAACTGCCTACACGGCCCCTCCCCACCGCCAGCCCAGACTGATGGGCCCCCATTGGGGTGGGCCAGCCAGACCCCACCCATGCATGAATTTGTGCACTGGGCCTCTAGTATATTATATGATTCCATTTATATGGAATGTCCAGGATAGACAACTCCATAGAGACAGAAAGTAGATTTGTTCTGTCAGGGCTTGGGGAAAAGAAGTAATGGGAAGTGATTACTAAAGGGCACAGCCTTTCCATTTAGGGTGATGAAAATGTTTTGGAATTAGAGGTGATGGTTGTACAACCTTGTGAATGTGCTAATAATCACTGAACTGTACATTTTGAGATGGTGAATTTTGTGTTAAGTGAAATTTTGTTATATGAATTATATTTGAATAAAAAGGGAGTTACATAAAATTTATTCTTTCTTGGAATGAACTTTGGTGGTGTGTGCATTTCAAGAATTTTGTCTGTTTTATCTAAGTTGTCAAATAATTGATCAAAGTTGGTTTATAATATCCTCATATTATCCTTTTAATATCTATAGAACCTACAGTGATGGTTCCTCTTTTATATTTTATTTTCATAATTTGTGTTTTTTCTCTCTCCCTCCCTTATTTTTTTCCTGATTAGTATGGCTAGGGGTTTGTCAATTTTATTGATATTTTCAAAGAACCAGCTTTTAAAGTAAGTCTCTCTCCACTCCCTACTCCCCCTTTCTACATTGTAAAATTTCTCCTATTCTCTTTATTATTTCTTTTCTCCTAGTTACTTTTGATTCAATTTGGTCTTCTTTTTCTAGTTTCTTGAGGTAAACCTTAATATATTGATTTAAGACCTCCCTTCTTTTTCCAATAAAATTATTTAATGCTATAAATTTCCCTCTAAGCACTGCTTGAGATGCAGCCCACACGTTTTGATATGTTTTGTTTGCATCTTCCACCAGTGCAAATTATCTTCTGATTTCTCTTGTGATATTCTTTGGCCCATTGCTCATTTAAAGATATTTCATTTAATTATCAAATACTTGGGGATTTTTCAGACATATTTCAGTTATTGACTTCAAATTTATTTCTGCTGTGTCCAGAGAACATGCTCTGTATTTTTCTGATTTTGTTTATGGTCCAAAATATACCTCATTTTGGTAAGTGTCTCACGAGCACTTGAAAAGAATGTACATTTTGCTGCTGTTGGGTGGAGTGTTCCATAAATGCCAATTAGGTTGAGTTGATTGATAGGGTCATAAAGTTGTTTCTATTCTTACTGACTTTTTGTGTACTTGTTCTGTCAATTACTGGGAGAGGGATGTTGAAATCTCCAACTATACCTGTAGATTTTTCTATTCCTCTTTTTAGTTCTATCAGTTTTTGTTTTAGATATTTTGAAGCTCTTGTGTTCAGTGCATATACATTACACATTGTAATGGCCTTTTGATTAATCAAGTCATTTATCAGGGTGAAATGTCTCTCGTTATACATGGTATTGTTCCTTGTTCTGGCATCTACATTTTATGATTTAATACTCTAGATTTCTTTGGATTAATATTTGCATTGTATATATTTTTCCTTTTTCTTCTACTTTTAACCTTCTATTTCTTTATATATAAAACAAGCTTATAAATGACATATAGTTAGTTGGGTTTTCCCTTTTTGCCATATATTAAAATGTCTGCCGTTAATAGGAATGTTTCGATCATTTTACACTTAATATAATTATTTACATCACGGGTTAAACTTCCTTGTTTTCGCCATTTCTTTTATTAGCTTTGCTTTTTGTTTGTTTTATTCTTTCTTAGTTGCTTTAGGATTTACATTAAACACGTTTAGCTCCTGCCATGAAGGAGAAGGCAGATGCCACTGTATGATGCATGCATGTAGGCCCAAGAAAGAGTAACAGGGACCAGATTTACCCTCCAATCCAACAAAACAGATTAAAAAAATAATAATCACAATAGAAGAAGCAACATTTTTAAAGACACTAGACATCAGGCAGTGAAAGAGAATGATCTCTAAGAAACAGGAAAAGACCAAGTGAGCCTGCAATTGCTGCCTCCTGGTGCCTTGAAAGGGTTTCAGACTCAGGAGTTTTCAGGGAGGGGAATCCAGGTGCAGCCCCATGGATCTGGAGTGGAGGGAATGAAACTAAGTGTGTGGGGAGACGAAGGCAGCTAGAATCCTCAGGACAGAGTAGCGTAAAGAAAAATGTTGCCCAGAGAGAGAGCCTGAAGGTCTGCAGAGGAGCCCCCTTAAATACTCAGCAGGTCAGTGCGTGTATGTGAGGAAACCACCGGAAGCTGAGGAAAACCCATGACAAGACTAGAGAACACCGCCCAGAGCTCACCCCGAAGCAGAGACAGTTGCCTCTTCTTACAGGCCAGACTGGGAGACACCGATAACTCAGGGTATTGGGTAGCAGACTCAGGAAGAGGGAATAACTAATCCTAGACTGAGCACAGCTCCAGGCCTGCCTATCAAATCATTAAAGCAGAGCCAGAAAAGTCAAACCCTTCCCAAGCAATGAGCTGCATTATCCCAGAATATTTATAGAAACGTAAACTATCTAGGACTCAACTAGATAAAATTCATAAAGTCTCAGATTCCATCAAAGATCACCTGGCATACAAGGAAGCAGAAAAACATGGTCCATCCTGAAGAGTGTAATCACTTCACTGAAACAGGCACAAACTGACAACGGATGCTAAAATGGGCATCCAAGGACATTAAAACAGTTATTGTAACTATGTTCAAAAGGTAGGTAGAGCCCAGCTGGTAAGGCTTAGTGGTTGAGCATCGGCCCATGAACCAAAAGGTCACCAGTTTGATTCCAGGTCAGGACACGTGCCCGGTTGTGAGCTCAATCGCCAGTAGGGGCATGCAGGAGGCAGCTGATTGATTTTTCGCTCTCATTGATGTTTCTATCTCTCTCTCCCTCTTCCTTCCTCTCACTCTAAAATCAATAAAACATACATATTTTTAAAAGTTTCTTTAAAAAAGATAAGTAGACAGATGGATGATAGTTTTTAAAAGTTGGCCATCTAGAATTGATAGCTACAATATCTGAGAGGAAAAATCTGAGATGAGATAAGTGACAGATTAGACATGGAAAAAGAAAATATTAGTGAAATGAAGGCATAGCAACAGAAGCTATCCAAAAGGAAACACATAGAGAAAGATGAATTTTTTTTAAATTATAAGAGCATCATTGAACTGTGGGACCTCAAGTAGCCTAGTATATAATTGGAATCCCCAAAGGGGAGGAGAGATGAAAGTGGAGGGAACAGAAAAAGTATTTGAAGAAATAATAGCCAAAGAAATTCAAATTTGATGAAAACTATTAATCCACAAATCTAAGAAAATAAATGAATTCCAAGCATAAGGAACATGAAAAGCAAATCATAATCGCTCAAACCCAGGGATAAAAAGAACATCTTAAAAGTAGCCAGAGGAAAAAGACACTTTACGTACACAGAGGGGGAAAAGATAAGGATATGATTACAGATTTCTCATCAGAATAATGAAAGCAAAAAACAGTAAGATATGACTTTAAAATTGCTGGGAAAAAATTGTCAACCTAGAATTCTAGTCCAGTGAAAATGTATGTCAAAAATAAAAACAAATGAAGATGTTTGCAAACATACACAATGATCTAAACACCACAATTAAAAGACAGAGATCATCAGGCTGGATAATAAAGCAAAACCCAGTAAGAAATGCACATTAACAGACATAATTAGGTTAAAGTAAAAGAATGGGAAAATATATAACATGCTAATACAAAACAATAGAAAGATGGAATAGCTATTTTAATATCAGACAAAGAAGATTTCAGAGCAAAGAAATTCATTTAAAATGATAAAGGTGGTAACGTTAAGGAGGAGTATATAACAATTCTAAACATTATGCCCTTAATAACAAAGCTTCAAAATACATAAAACAAAACTGATAGAACTGGAAGGAAAAATAGAGAAATCCACAACTACATTGGAAACAGTTAATACCCCCTCTCCACAATAGATAGGACAAATAGAAAACCATCAAGGACGTTAGATTTTAACACTATCAACCAAAATTGACCTATGACACACTCCACCAAACAGTAGCAGGATGCCAATTCTGTTCAAATGCACACAGATCATTGCCAAGATAAGCCATATTCTGGGTCATAAAACAAGTCACAATTAATTTAAAATGATTCAATTCATAGGGTATGTCCTTTGACTATAATAAAATTAAACTGAAAAGAGATAATGAAAACTTACCTAGAAAATCCTCAAATATTGGGGAACTAAACACATGTCTAAATAACTCATGGGTCAAAGAAGAAATCAAGAGTGACTAATGAAAATGAGATAACTTTTCTTTACAGTTCAGAGCAGACAAATTTGCCAAAAGGTAACAGCTGGTGCTGGTGGTGATGTGAGAAAATGGCACTCTCCTTGACCGCTGGTGGGAATGTAATGCTCCAATCTTTTAGGAGTAATTTGGTGGTGAGTATCAAAACTTAAAATGCTCCTGTCACTCCCAGAAATGTGCCTTCCAGCACAGTTGCAGAAGGTAACAGGTTTATAGCTGCACTGAAATAGTAAAAAACCAGAAACACCATTACTGTCATTAGGTTGGTTACATAAATATGGCAGCTACAAGGTATTCCAATACCCTGAAGAAGAAAAAAGCTCAACTTACTTGGCTCTTTGTGGTGTTTGTGTACACGCTTGTGAGCGCTTTTCTGGTTGTCTTTTAACTTAAACTCATGTTTGGGTATCCCCCACCCACCCCCCACCCCCCTACCCCCGCTCCCTTGAGCTAGACAGAGGGTGTGGGCCAATGGCTGGAGCTCCAGTTTAGGCCTCATGGGGAGGCAATTGAATGTGCCTTGTCCCACCTGCCATCCATGGGAAAGGAGGCCGCCTCCCCTTCCCACAGTGTTGTTTGGGGGCAGCATGCAGCTCAGAGCAGCCCTGAGCAGGCCCGGTTTTATCTCTGTGCCCGTCATGTGAGACATGCTTCCCTTCTGTGAGCTCTTTGCTTTCTGTGTACTTTCTTCTAAGGAACAACAAACAGCCGGAGTTGTCGCAGGTAGAGTCTGAAGGCCTCCCCATGGCCTCCTGTTTCTCTGGTATAAAAATCACCTGGGAACCTGACAGACACTACCTCAGCCAAATAACTAAGGCCGACGTCAACAATCATTAGTCATGTTGACGGTATAGACCTGCATCAGTTCCTAGGGCTGTTGTTACAAAGGACCAAACACTGCGGGGCTTGAGACAACAGAAATGTATTGTCTCGCGGTTCTGGGCACTAGAAGTTTGAATCTAGGTGTTGACAGCCCTAGCTCCCTCTGGGGCTATAGCCTCTTCTAGCTCCTGGTCCTGGTGCTCCTCGGCTTGTAGATGCATCGCTCACAGCACACGCCCTCTTCTCCCTGCGGATCTTCCCTCTGTGTGAGTCAGTCTCTGTGTCCACAGCCCCCTTTTTATAAGGTCATCAGTCATTGGATTAGAGCCCATCCTAATGGCCTCATAACTTGAATATCTCGGTAAAGACCACATTTCTAAATAAAGTCACATTATGAGATACTGGGGTGTAAGATGTCAGCATATATTTTAGGGAGACACAATTCAACCCATAACAAAATTCAATTCATTTTGACATGCTGTGATGAAACTGGCATTTTATCTCTATGGTCTCTCAATAATCCATGACCCCAGTCTTACCGTGAGAAAACACCAGACAAATTCTGATGGGTACCATACAGGGGCATTCTACACAATACCTGACCGGTTCTCCTCAAAACTGTGAAGAAAATAAAAATAAGGAAAGTTTGAGCGACGGCTGTAGCTAAAAGAAACCTAAGGGGACATGATAACTAAATGTAATGTGGGATCCTAGATGGGATTCTGGGAAATGAAAACAACACGAATAAAAACTAAGGGAATCTAAATAAACAATGGACTCCAGTTAGTCATAATATATCAGTGTTGGTTCATTCATTGTAATAAATAATCATAGTTATTTAAGATATTAATAATAGGGGAAATTGGGTACAGGAAACTGTGTACTATCTTCTCAATTTTTCTGTAAAGCTAAAACAGTTCTAAAAAATGGCCTATTGACAAAAGGGAATTTGACAGCTTTTGATAACATATCAGAATTTGTGGGAGGCTGCTAAAGCAGTGCTCGGGAAGTTTATAACAATAAACACCTATAATATAAAAGGAGTGTTCAAATCAATAACATCAGCTTCCGCCTTATAAACTAGAAAAAGAAGAGCAAGTAAAATCCAAAAAAGGCAGGAGAAAGAATATAATAAAAATGTAAGTGTAAATTCATGAAACAGAAAAACAATAGAAAATGTTGTTGAAACCAGAAGTTGGGTTTGGTTGTTTTTTTTTCTTTGAAGATCAATAAAGTGCTAAATTCTAGCAAGACTGATGAGGAGGAAAAAAAGACAGGACACAAATGACCCATATCAGCAATCAGAGAGGTGACATTACTACAAATTCTAAAGACATTAAAAGTATGATAAAGAAATGTTATTTTAAAAAACAACGTTATGCCAATGAATTCAAGAACTTAGATAAAATGGATAAGTCCCCCGAAAGACACAAACTACTATAGCTCACTCATGAAAAAATAGATGTCCTAAATCACCTTCTATCTGTGGAATAAATTGAATTCCTTCCCATAAAGATAACTCCATGCCCAAATAGCATCCCTGGTGAATTCTATCAAGCATTTATGGACAAAATAGTATCAATTCCACAGAAAATAGCAGAGGAGGAAACAGTTCCCAATTCCTTTTATGAGGCAAGCATTACCCTGATACCCAAATCAAAGACATTATAATAAAGGAAACCTATAGTCTAATACCCTACATCAATAAAAATCAAAATACCTTAACAAAATGTTAGTGAAGTGAAGCTAGCAATGTATGAAAAAGGTCATAAACCATGACCAGTGGAGTTTATCCCACAAAAGCAAGGCTGTGCTAACACTCAGAATTAATGCACTTCGCCAGCTTAATAGACTAAAACAATCATATGACCATCTTAACAGACATAGGAAAGACATTTGAGAAAGTTGAATACTCGTTCATGATTTTAAAAAGAAAAATTTCAGCAAACTAAGAATCGAAGGAAACTTCTGCAACCTGAAAAGATACCCATGAAAACGTACAGTTAACATCACATTAAATGGTGAAAGACGGAGTGTTTCCCCCTAATATTGGAAGCCAGGCAAGAATTTCCACTCTCACCACTTCTATTGAACATTGTCATGGAGGTCCTAGCCAGGCATGCAGGCAAGAAAAAAAGCATATAGATTGGAAAGGAAAACTGAAAACCATCTTCTTCACAGATGACATGATTATGTCTAGATAGAAAATCCTAAGGGATAAAAAAACAAAACAAAACAACTACTAGAATTGATAAGCAACATAGTAACAGATAAAATATTATATTTCTGTATACTAGAAATGAATAGTTGGAAATTGAAAATTTTAAATGCAATTTACAACAGTAAGAAAATATTAAATACTTTAGATTTAGCAATGTATTTGCAATTTCTATACACTAGAAACTACAATTTATTGTTCAGAAAAATTAAAGAAGAACTAAATAATGGTGAGACACATCATATCCATGAATCAGAAGACGCAGTCTCATTAAGACATCAGTTCTTCCCAAATTGTTCCATTCGTTGCATGAAATCTCAATCAAGATTCCAAAAGGGTGTTGTTCTTTTTTAGAAATTGACAATCTGATTCTAAATTTTACATGGAAATGTAAATAACCTCAAAAAGCCAAAAACCTTGAGAAAAAAATTGGAGGCTACTCTATCTGATTTCAAGATTTATTATAAAGCTGAGGCACTCAAAACACCATGGAATTGGCATAAAGATAGACAATAGTTCAATAGAACAGAATAGCATCCAAAAATAGAACCATACATATATGGGTAATTGATTTTTTCCAAGGGACAAAGGCAATGTAATATAGAAAACATATTATTTTCAACAAAGAATACTGGAACAATTGTATATTCTTATACAAAAAATGTTGAACTTTGTCGTATTATGTACAAATATCATATATAAAAAGTTAACATGAATCATATACCTAAATGTAAAACCTAAAACTATAGAATTTCTAGCAGAAAACTTAGAAGAAAATCTTTGTTATCTTTATTAGGCCTGACACTAAAGCATGATCCATAAAAGAACAAATTGATCAGTTTGACTTCATCAAAATTTAAAATGTCTTTTCTTCAAAAAATACTCTTAATAGGATAAATATACAAGGCACAGACTCATTGAAAATATAATCCAGTCATTCTACTATTAAGTATTTGCCAGTATATTGCATATGTCCATACAAACACTTGTACATATTTATAGCAGGTTTGTAACAGTCCCAAGTAGAAACAATTAAAATGTCCAAAATTCCAGGTGAATGGATCAACAAATTGTGTTATATATAATGGCATACTACTCAGCAATGAAAGGAATATAAGCCAGTCACAAATATATATATATTATCCCATGTTTATAAAACTCTAGAAACTGCAAACTAATCTATGGTGACATAGGGCAGATCAGTGTTCACTTGGTAGGAGTGGGGAATGTGGGGAGATGTTGAAAGGAGGGATTACAAGAAGCATAAGGAAACTTTCTGAGGTAATGGATATATTAAATTTCTTGTTTGTGGTGATAATTTCACTGGTGTATACATGTATCAAAACTGGTTTATCAAATATTTTAAATACCTATAGTGTATGTCAATTATATTTCAATAAAACTGTAAAGTACTTTGTCAATTATATTTTAAAGAAATCAAAAATTATTTTAAAAACATTTTAAATTTCCTCACATTTCTACATTTCCACCACTTTTTCAGCACATATCTAATGATATTTTAATAGAATAGCACTCAAAAAAATCTTAAGATACTTATTAAATACGAAATGAATATGAAAACTATGCTCACAGCCAAACCGGTTTGGCTCAGTGGATAGAGCGTCGGCCTGCGGACTGAAGGGTCCCAGGTTCGATTCCGGTCAAGGGCATGTACCTTGGTTGTGGGCACATCCCCAGTAGGGGGTGTGCAGGAGGCAGCTGACCAGTGTTTCTCTCTCATCGATGTTTCTAACTCTCTATCCCTCTCCCTTCCTCTCTGTAAAAAAATCAATAAAATATTTTTTTAAAAAAAGAAAACTATGCTCATAAAGTATCACATATTAGAATGCCCAACAAACCCTCAAGAAGCCCTTACAAGAAGAAAATGTAAATGCCTTAGAGTCTTCTAGAATTAAAAACCCTCGCCCGGCCAGTGTGGCTCAGTGGTTGACAGTCAACCTATGAACCAGTTGGTCATGGTTGGATTCCCAGTCAAGGCACATGTCCGGGCTGCAGGCTCAATCCCCAGTAGGCAGCCAGTTGATGATACTCTCTCATCATTGATGTTTTTATCTCTCTCTCCCTCTACCTTCTTCTCTGAAATCAGTAAAATATATATCTATAATAATAAAAGTGTAATATGGATGTCCTTCCGGATGACCTTCCAGACGAAACTGGACTGCGAGGGAAGCTTGGGTCCCAGATGCCTGCTGGCAGGCGGAGGGAAGCCCAGGTCCCAGGTGCCAGAGGGGAGCCAGTGCAGGCAGCTGGGGGAAAGAAGGCCTACTCTTGCATGAATTTTGTGCATTGGGTCTCTAGTATATTTATAAAAATCCTCAAAATGTCGAGTTTAGTGTAAAAATATAATACTTGTAATAATGACTTCAAAATGCTTTAAGAAATCCTGTATTTTAATTTCATATTTATTATTTTAAAAATATATAAGGTATGCCGAAACCGGTTTGGCTCGGTGGATAGAGCGTCAGCCTGCGGACTGAAAGGTCCCAGGTTCGATTCCGGTCAAGGGCATGTGCTTGGGTTGCGGGCATATCCCCAGTGGGAGATGTGCAGGAGGCAGCTGATCGATGTTTCTCTCTCATCGATGTTTCTGACTCTCTATCTCTCTCCCTTCCTCTCTCTGTAAAAAATCAATAAAATATATTTAAAAAATATATATATATATATAAGGTATATACTTAGTACATTTTAAATTATTCAATAATCACAATATTCATTTAAACAACTACCCAATTCCTTAATCTTTCATTCTGTGAGTTTATGGACTTCCCAAGCTTGTTCAACTAATGTATTGTTGCAGAATGAGGCCATCACCTCTCACAAAAAGACTTTTTTTAGATTGCACTTTGGGTAAATGAGTGTGTCCTATGAAGAGTTTGTGGGGAGAAAAGACATTGTGGAGCATCCAATGACGCTCACATCAACTCACACATTTTACAGCTTAGTTATGTAAATCTTTTATGCAGAACAAAAACATGAGGAAGAATTTGGCATTAGTTAAAAAAAAAATGCCTGTAAGGAATAAGTTAACCCCTTTCACATTTATTGGACTTTTTCGCACTGTGAGTTAGGATTATTCATAACTGTAAAAAATCTACCCCAAATTTGAATATGATTATAATACCCTGTCTTGAAATAAAGATCCCAGTGTATGAAAAACCTCCCCTGGGAAAGAATTCAGGAGCAAAGAGATAGGCAGTTAAAGCTGAGAGATATAAAGAAAGTCCCTTTTCTCACTTCACTTCAGTAACATTTCAACAAGCACACCAAACTGTGGAGGAAGTATTTGTTTTGAAGACGGTGAGGAATGTTGTGAAAACTGCAGACAAGTATCTATAATACTAAAAGTGTAATATGCTAATTAGACCAAACGTCCTTCTGGACGTCTCTCTGGATGACCTTCCAGATAAAGCTGGGGCTGCGATGGTGGGGGATGAGTCCCTTGCATGAATTTTGTGCATTGAGCCTCTAGTCCTATATAATAAAAGGCTAATATGCAAATGGACCGAATGGTGGAACGACTGGTCGCTATGACGCCCACTGACCACCAGGGGCAGATGCTCAATACAGGAGCTGCCCCCTGGTGGTCAGTGTGCTCCCACAGGGGGAGCGCTGCTCAGCCAGAAGCTGGGCTCACAGCTAGTGAGTGCAGCGTTGGTGGTGGGAGCCTCTCCCCCCTCTGTGGCAGTGCTAAGGATGTCCAATTGAGGGGAGCAGGCCTAAGCCATCAGTCAGACATCCCCTGAGGGCTCCAGAACTGTGAGAGGATGCAGACCAGGTTGAGGGACCCCCTCCCAAGTGCACAAATTTTGTGCACTGGGCCTCTAGTAGATAAAGAAAAGTCTTACAGTATACATGTAAGCATCATTCTGGTTCCCAAAGATTCTCATTGCTTTAATAATTGCTTGGCAAGTATTGTGAGAAATCCACTGGTGTACATGATGTACTGCCATCATAAAGAACACCCCCCCCCCAATAACTGCCCTATCATTTAATGTTTAGGTAACAGCACTAATTCCAGAGAAATACTAACATGCCAGGTTCCTAAGTTTCCCTGTTACAGTGCCTGACCCACACTCACCCTCATTACCTCTTCCCCCAGGAAGTTATCAAGTAGGAAGCTCAAATGAAGAAAGTGATCTCATACAGAACTTGCAGGTTGGCAAGGCCTACGTACGGGCAAGCGCCATCCAAAAGGGACCCCGGGTGCGTGATGGCGGGCTTAGAGTCTCCAGCTGCAGCAATGCGTGTGGCAGCTCCCTGAGCTTCTGAGTCGTTCTTTCTCACATGTTTATGCACTGAGAGACGCCCCGGCGTTCTAAGGGAGAAGCTCGGCATTTTTGTGCCTGGGCTGGGACAGCGGCGTGCAGTGGTGCTCGATCAAGGCTGAGGAGGGGCAGTCCCTGGGGAGATGCCAAGAAAAGGCAGATATGAGGTTAATTCCCCCAGAGGACCCCCTCCATCACTCTTGATTCCTCTATGTCTACATCCAAATTGCTACCTGGTATTATTTCATTCTTGAACAATTTGAGCATCTCTCTCACTTCTGGTCTATTTCTAATTTTTGATTTGTCACCTGAAATGGGTTATATTTTACTTCTTTTTTTGCATAACTGGGAGAATTATGACTCCCAAGACTCTATGCCAGTGGTTCTCAACCTTCCTAATGCCACGGCCCTTTAATACAGTTCCTCATGTGGTGACCCCCAATTTCATTGTTACAAATTGAACATAAGTAAAGCATAGTGATTAATCGCAAAAACAATATGTAATTATATATGTGTTTTCCGATGGTCTTAGGCGACCCCTGTGAAAGGGTCGTTCGACCCCCAAAGGCGTCTCGACCCACAGGTTGAGAACCGCTGCTCTACGCTCTAATCCAGGGAGCTGTGGATTTATTCACTTATAAGAAAAAAAGGTACTTTACAGCTGTAATTAACTTTACTAATCATTTGACTTTAAAATAGGGAGATTATACTGGGTTATCTGGGTGAGCCCAACGTAATTACGTGTCCTTAACAGCAGAGGTGGAAGAGGAAGTCAGGGAGATTCAGAGCCTGAGAAGAATTCGATGCATCATTGCTGGTTTGAAGATAGAGGGATGTGGAAAGCCTCAAGGAGCTGAAGGCAGCCCCTAGATGACAGCCAGCATGGAAGTGGGAACCTCCGTCCTACAACCACAGGAACTGAGGGCTAGCTGGGAAGACAATCTCAAACGCAGCACTAAGCAAACTGACACCTCGATTTCCGCCTTGGGAGCCCATAAGCAGAGCACCCCGCTGAGCTCCGCCATGTCTGCACGTCGAACCCAGCAAAACTGTAAGATAACAAATGGGTGCTGTTTGAAGCGACTACGCTTGTGGTAACTTGTTACTGCGGCGATAGAAAATACATACGGTCAGCTCTGGTTGGATGCCAGACATTATGAACTGCACCTTTGTGATTGCTGGATATTTATGTATCCCCATAAATATTCTTGAGTTTTGCTCTGGGACAGAAGTAAGTTACTTGAAAATAGTTGGATCTTTTTGAGTCCTGTTATTTTATCTTTTTCAGGGTGATTCTAGAGCACCTTTATTCGAGGGCTAATTTAGCCCCACTAAGGAGATCATGCCTTTCTGGGCACCCTGGCTAATGGCTTCTGTATGACCAGGCTTTGCCACGCTGACTGGGGTGAACAAGGACAATTCGCAGCCCTGTTTGAGCTCTGGAAATTGTTTGCTCTATTGCTTTCTAGCAGTGCTGTTCCTGGTGGTTTTCGTTCACACACGCTCAGACGAGTATTCAGTCAAATAGCTACGAGGACTTCCCCACCCCCACCCCCACACCCCGCAATGCTCTGATGCTCTTTCTCTCCTTGCAGCCCTCGCCTCTCCAGTTCTCTGCCCCACACATTCCAGCCGCCTTGGTCTCACTGAGCTGCAATCTGTTTCCCTAGCTCAGGGTGGTAATTGATAAAGTTGCAGGGCTCCCCTTTGTTTCCTTTCTCTAGTCCTGCCTGATGTTCAATGAATAAAAACCATCCTGTCCTGTGTTTTGTCCAGATTTCTAGTTGTTTAAGCTGGAAAGGTAAATTCTGTTTTTATTACTCCCTCATAGCTGGGAACTGGAGTCTCTGGGGGAACAATTTAAATATGGAAGTATGGATCTCATCTCAGGATGTCTTCGGGGCAGACCTAGGCGTTTCCAAAAGCTCCCTCCGTGGTTCTGATGTGCAGCCAGGGCTGGGACCGCTGACTGGATGCTCTAAAAAAATTCTTACTCCTAGAAAGTATCTGCCCTTGGTGAGTTCTTACTGCGCCCCAGGTGTTCTGCTGGGTGTTCACTTATCTGTCTCATCTATTCCTCTCAACAGCTCTGTGCAATGGGTACTTCCCTTAATTTTACCGAAGAGGAGGCTGGGGCTCAGGGAGGTCAGTGACCTGCGCCAAGTCACACCACTCGTGAGTGGAAGAGCTGAAAAGTGAAACCAGCCGCCAGCTCCACAGGTTCTTTCCACTCTGTGGTACGGCCGTGTCTTTCCAATCTGATCATCGGAGTCTGGGCTGCCTGCTGCTGGGTTCTGTGGAGGTTGGACAGATCCGGGGGCCAGGATGCCCTGGACAGGGGCTGGGCTCCGCTCTTGACCTTCCAGGGGCCTCACTGAAGGGATCAGGGCTGGGCGGCCCTTTTATCATCTCCTCAACTCAAAGCCCCTCCTAACCTTTCAACACCCTTCTCTGCTCCTGCCGGAAGCTGCTGAGAAAAACGTTGGCCTCTTGGACTCCCCACTCACTCCCTAAAGATGAGGAGGCATCGGTTGCTATAGAGATGGCACAGCTGGTGCTATTCGGTAAGGGCAGACTGGCAGGGAGGATGGCTTCTCTGGGTCCTCCATTCCACTCCCAAGTTGGGCCAGGGGGTCTGGATGTGACAGGAGAGGGCAGTGGTCTCAGGAGAAAGTCATAAGTTTGGCAGGATCCTTTGGAGCCTCTTTGTCTAATGCTTTCATTGTGCAAATGGGGAAACCATGCCCAGAGAGGCGAAGGGACTACCCCACGGCCATTCATAAACCTAAATGGCGGGGGATAGCCAAGTTTCCTACCCACCTGCTCCCCTCTCCTCGGACCAGGGGCCTGCTAAGGGACTCCAGCTTCTCCTAGCATCCCTGCCAGTGAAAGCTCAGCCAGGACGTGTTAGGTGACCCACCCCGGGTCCCTCCGAAGGCCGGAGCAGAGCTGAGGGTTCCACTGCGCGGGTTGCTGCTGTGGAGTGTGGAAGGGCTGCTCCATCCTGGCTCACCCGCCCTTTCTGGGGCCTTGATTGAGCCATGTGGTTCCCTTGGAAACAGAGCTGCTTGTCTCCTGGGGTCAGCAGCACTTAATCTGAAGTTACTGCAATTCTGATGCCAGTGGGGGAAGGGACCCCGACCTCCCCTCCACATTCCTACACCACGCCCTACACCTGCTGCTTCTGAGAGCACATACATTTTTCCTCTCACACTCAGCTTCCCCACATAGACACACACACACACACACACACACACACACACACTCACTCACTCACTCACTCACTCACTTCCTACATGCTTGGAGACCTTTTAATGACTCTGTTTTCTAACCCCCAACTGAAAAGGAGCAATCATATCCCTACCAATTACCCTCCCTTTGTGCCCAAGGTTGTCGCAGAACCAGAATTAGAACACCCTTTCCTTCCTACTGCTATCTCACAGCCTTAAAATCAGATGAGGAGTGAGTGGGCATGAGCCAGACCATCCATTTTCCTTGCCCCTCTACCTCCTAAGAGACTCCAGTGTCTGGGGGAAAAGCCAAGGGTGTGTGGGGCATGACTTTGGACACAATGAAGTTTTTAATAATCTACATTAGCTTCTTCAGGGTACACTCTGCTCCTGGCCGAGTCCTTTGAGGGCTGGCTTCCTGTCTCATTCCCGCTGTGGCTCCCTAGCACCCTGACACCCAGTGGTCCGTGATGAGTAAAGATATCCTGGGCTGGCTGGGGAGGCTCAGTGGTTGAACCTTGACCAATGAACCAGGAGGTCACGGTTTGATTCCCAGTCAGGGTACATGCCTAGGTTGCGGGTTTGATCCCCAGTGCTGGGCGTGCAGGAGGCAGCCTATCAATGATTCTCTCTCATCATTGATGTTTCTATCTCTTTCTCCCTCTCCCGTCCTCTCTGAAATCAATATATATCTATATATCTATATATCTATATATCTATGTATCTATATATCTATCTATATCTATCTATCTATCTATCTATCTATCTATCTATCTATCTATATGGTATTCTGGACTTTAGGAAGGCAGAGATGAAAACATCCCATGCCCTGATCTGACCCAGGAAAACAGTTGATATCAGGGAAGAAAAGAAGAGGCATTTCAAGTGCCGGTTCAGGTTGACCAGAAAGCCAGGCGGAGATGGAAGGAGAGATGCAGGCAACACCAGGAAATGAACGTTTGACACGAACCTGTAGTTTAGGATAGTGCCTGAAATGAGGATAACTTGAGAGGACTGGAGATGGAAGGGTGGGGAACTCCATCAAAACAATAAAAAAAATTAAAGGCAACAATGGGACTTTTATTTATTTGTTTTTATTCATCCTCACCTGAGGACATTTTCCCATTGATTTTTAGAGAGAGTGGAATGGAGCGTGAGAGACAGAGAAAGAGAAACTTTGATGTGAGAGAGACACATTGATTGAACTGGCCAGGGCACCAATAGCACTTCTAACCCCTGCGGAGCCTAGTCACTGGAAGTTTAAACCAGGACAGAGACAGGAGCCTCGAGTCCTGCCTGGTGTCCTCCTCCCTGATGGAGAAGGAGCAGGAGCCTGCGGGGCTCTTGACGAATGCCTGAATGGCGGGGACAAGGGGCAGGGCCACACATGTGACAATGCATTTAATCCTCACCCAGGATATGCTTATTGATTTTTAGAGAGAGAGGAAGGGAGAAGATAGAGACACATCAATGTGAGAGAGAAACATCTACCAGCTGCCTTCTATGGCAGTGGGGGAAGGGACTCCACACTCCCCTCCACCTTCCTACACCTGCTGCTTCTGTGAACACCTCAACTGGACGGGGATCGAACCTGCAACCTTGGTATGAGTCCTGAGTGGGAATCAAACCTGCAACCTTTTTGGTGAATGGGATGATGCTCCAACCAACTGAGCCATCCAGCCAGGGCCAGCACATTTTAAAAATGATAAAACAGCCCTGACCGGTTTGGCTCAATGGAGAGAGCGTCGGCCTGTGGACTGAAGGGTCCCAGGTTTGATTCCGGTCAAGGGCATGTACCTTGGTTGCGGGCACATCCCCAGACAGGGGGTGTGCAGGAGGCAGCTGATTGATGTTTCTCTCTCATTGATGTTTCTAATTCTCTATCCCTCTCCCTTCCTCTCTGTAAAAAATGAATAAAATATATTTTAAAAGTAAATAAAATAAAATTATAAAACAAGGGCATGTATTTGGCAAAGAAATTTAAACTATAGACAAAGTTCTAATAAAAGGTCAAAACTCCTCTCCACACCTGTCCTGCTCTGCACATGTACTTCTAGTTTCTCACATAGCCTTCAAGATATTTTTATTTTACAAATTTATTTTAACCCCATTTAAAATTACAAATTTTAAAAACACAAATAGGATCATATTGCCAGACAGCTCTGCATTTTTATTAGACTTCATATGTCAGAGCTCTTTCCATATCAACCCAGGTCTTTCTCATTTTTCTCATTTTTTCTAATGGCTGAAGAGTAGCTCAATTTCAATGTGTGTCAGTGTGACCAGCCACCTAGTGACAAATCTTTAGTTTGATTCCAGTGCTTTCACAATCTTGCAATAACTATTCTAGTACATATATGTTTGAATTAGGTGATCAGATCCCTAAAGGAAAAGACACATGAGACATGTGCATTTAAATTTTTCATAAATATTGCTAAACTACCCCTCAATTACCGCAGCAATATACACCAAATATATGCAAGTGCCCGTTTCTCCTGATCCTGGCCAGCAATCCGTTTTTTCAGATTTAATCTCATTGTTTGACCTTAATCATAATGGATTCACATGCTTATTGGCCTTTTGTATTTCTTGTTTCTATAAATTGCCTATTCATATTCTCTACTCATTTTTCTATCCTTTTTCTTATTGATCTTTAAGACCTACTTGCATGAAAAAATTAATCTTGTGTCATAACTGAGACAAGCATTTTTGTAATCGGCTTTTATTTTGGAGGGATATTTATTTACTTATTTATTTATTTGCATAGGTGTGTTTTTAAATGTTTATAAAGCCAGACACGGGAATTTTGTCCTTTATGGTTTGGGGGCAGTTTGGTTTTCTGCGGTAAACAAGTTTGCCTTCTGGTGTGAACAAGTTATCTTTGAAGCTTCTTGAAGAGCTAGCCAGTATGCACGCAGAACCTGAAACAGCAAGTCTTGAAAAATCATGAACAACATGAGAGGGGCCAACGGAGGTCAATACACACCCCAGTTTTCCAAAGAAGAGAAAGATAGATTCCAGAAATGCAGACAAATTAATTTTTGCTAGTTCTGAGTAAAACTGTAGAGCGAATCACACAGTGGGTAGTTTAGGAACAGTTATCCAAGGGCCTGTGGGCCTCAGGGGCTCGCACGGAGTCACCAGGAGGTGGTCATGCCAAACCCACGCAGCCCCCACCTTGGGAGGGTCCCACACAGATGAATCAGAGGCCGCGGTGGACCTGGAATTTCTGGGCTGCAGGGGGGCATTTGATGGAGTCTCTCAAGCCTTCCCTGTGGGCAGGAGGTTAGCCAGATCCATAGCTGGCGGAACAACGCTGTCCAAAGAGACTAATTAGTGAATCGGTATCAAGTAGGAGGGCTCTTCAGAGGCTACAGGCCTTCCTCTAAACTTGACCATGTCTTGTTTAAAGCTCTTATCAGTGGCATGGAGAAAGGCACAGAAGGCCGCTAATCAGATTTCCAGAGGACACTGGCTGGGAGGGAAAGCTAATACAATGGGATGCTGGAATCAAGGTACAGAAATGTTTAGACAGCTTGAAGCAGGGCTAAGAGGGGTGAGGGTAAAATCCTGCAGTTCGCAGGGGTGGGTGGTGGGTATGATAAGCAGACCTGGGGAGAGAGATGAGTTAAAAGCAGTAATTTATGTGTAAAAAGACAGGCCGATTCCAGATGTGCCTGGCTGCAGAAGAAAAGCCTTAGGACCCTCTAGGGACCAGTCCACTTAGCTCCCTGCTGCCCTCATCATGAGGAACGGTTCCAAGAGAAGGACATTCACCTGGACAAGGCCTGAGGGGTCCTGCCGCTGACGCTAACTGTGGCAGGGCCGTCCTGAGAATAGAGAGCAGGTGGGTGCCTTTGGCTGCAGCTGGCTGAGTGAGCTCCAGCTGGTACAATTACAAGGAGGAGAACGGGCTCGCCGAGAAAAATGTCCTAAGCAGCAGATTGCCCAGGAGTCAGAGATCCATGCCCAGGCTGGGAGCCATCTGGCCACCTCCCGGCCCAGGTGCGAGGCTCACAGAGATCCCTTTGCTGTAGCTTTGGATTCCATGAAAGTTCAAGGTCACCTTCGAATGCAAAAGCAGCTTTAAAACAAGCCCTAGCTCCCCTCCCTGCCAGCTTGCTGCCCCTAAACCCCTAGGTAGAAATCCTGGATCCTCCATTGTGCGTCTTAGACACATTACCCCCTGCCCTTTGCTCCCCACCCCCCACCCCCGCCCCCGTCTTGGGAGTTCCAAAGACACTTCAGGTGCTGGTAGCAGCCCAATCCCAGAGAAGAGGTCCCAGCACCTGGTGCCTGGCCTCATTTCCAGAGACTTCTGAACCCCTTAGGCAGAGCGGGGCCTGGATTTGGGGGATGGGGTTTGGGGGGGTGCTGGCTGGGAGAGGAGCTGACTTCTCAAAAAAACATGGCCACTCACGTAATGTGACATGGCCCAGACCACAGACCGAGCAAGTGTCCAGGATAGGTCACAACCTTCAGAATCAGCTGGTCAGAGGAACCGCACACCACAGGCCTCCGGGCATAACCACCAGGCAGTCCACCCTGCCAGCCCTGGCCTCCGGGCACCCACCGCCCTCACAAGCACGTTTGAGGGTGTCAGCCAGCAAGGTCCCGTTGGCCCTGCCAGCTTTTGGCATCACGTTTAACACGCCCAACACACACCACCTCCGGCCACTTCCTGTCGCACAGTCACTTCCTGCCACACACCCAGCAGCTCAGAGCGCCCTTTCAGCCTAGAGGCACCGCAGCTACCCCTCTCCCACCGCCCTCCGCCCTCCGCTGGCATCTGCTTCCTGCTTCCTTCCCTTCCTGCCCCATTCCCTCCAGCCGCTCCCCATCAGCCCCAGGCCTGCTCCCAGCTCTGAAGTCACTTCCTAAAGCCCTACCCCACCTGTCTGTCTGCTGTGGGGGGACGATTGAGGATTGTTTGCCTCAGGCTTTCAGAACCACAGCTTTCTCTGTACAATACAAAGACGGTCTTTCAAATTCCTCCTGCATCCAGCATCTCATATCCTAGCATTTTATAAACGTCTGCAAGTCCAAAATCCAATAACAAATGGTTTGCACGTATGAAGTGCCTGTTACCTGCCGGGCTCCGTGCATTGCGGGCAGTACCTTGTTCCTGCCTCCAGAACCCCCTAGAGGTGGTAGCGGTAGCAGCCCTGCTGGCCCGAGGGTAGACTAAGGCAGCGTCGAGAAGCTATGTCACTTACCCAGGACGAGTGAGCTGGCCGTGCAGAGCCCGGCAGAAGCCAGGGGGTGGTGCGCTCGGGTCCACCCCCAAACTCCCACGTCCCAGCATGGCGCGGGCCACAGAAGATTCCAGAGTGTGGGCTTCCACCTCATTTGTGATCAGGATTTGGGGCCTAGAAGACCAAAACTCTTCTGTCCTGACAGCCCCAAGCTCAGGGGAGCGATGATGACCCCACTTGTCAAGGGAGTCTCCAGGGAACACCCCAAAGCTGATGCCCACCCCAATTTGTTCCAAGGCCAGGATGATGGGGGATGGCCTTCCAGTGCCACAGGACAGATTTCAGTTAGGCAAGAAGGTTTGTTAAAAAATAATTTTTCATTTCCGTTGACGTGAACAATCAGCCAGGGCAGCGAGGCTTTCTGAGAACAGCCTGCTTCCTTGAGTCCTGCCCCTCGGCCCGGAGGCCTGGGTCAGTGCTCTCAGCTGCTCCTCCAGGCAGGGCCTTCATCTTTCTAAATGACACCATTTGCTGTTTCTTGTCACTGCTGTTAGCCATTTCTATTGAGCTGGATGGCGGATTTCTGACAGGATCTATACACGTGCTCCAGGAGGGGCTGGGCAAGAAGAAGAATGCCTTTTTTTGGAAAATGGGGGTTGAGGGGCTGGGCCTAGGGACAGGGGATGGCCCCTTTGTATGAGGGATAGAGGAATGGCCGCAGGTAGGGGGCAGCCAAGGAGTCTGTGGTTCAACCCTCCAAGCTCAAGGCATCCTACGGTCCCAGGACTAAATGGCAGAGCCCTCTCTGCTCAGCTCAGAAAGCCATAGGCATTCCCCCCTCCAGGCTGCCTGGGCCGTGCTGCTTCCGCCACTTCTCCCTGGAGTGCCAGCTCTGCTTTGTAGCCTTGTGTCTAAGTGCTACCTGTCCCTCAGCCCCAGCTCAGTGCCTCCTCCTCCAGGAAGCCTTCTTGGCCTCCCTGCCTCTCCCTTTCCTTGAGTTTCTGAAAACTGGGCAATCAGAACAGCCCAGCTCATACTTCTCAGTTCCCTGTCAACTCGGGGTGCATAGCTGCCCTCTCTGGTCAGACATCAAGGCCCGAGGAAGCCGGGCCTGTCTGACGGCTCGCTGGCATCCCCGGGCCTGAGCTCCCTAGCCAGCCCTCATGAGGGCACAGGACATGGGATTGTGGTGATCATCACGGGTTCTGCTGGAGGCCCCGAAGCAGGGAGGAAGAGAGTCAACTAGATCCCAAGTGAGACTGTGTCTCTGCTGCCTGGGGTTCTGCAAGAATAAATCGTCCAAATGCCCTTTGCAGTTTGCAAAGCATTTTTATAACCACCCTGTGTGTTATACATTATTCACTTTCCAACTTGAAGGATGACTTAAATGAGGCTCAGAGGGGCTTTCCAGAACTCCCCAGCCAGGAGCAGCATCGGCCAGAAGACGGTTCTTCAAACTTGTTCCTCTGTCCCAGGGCCCTGTCCAGCCCCAGCCCCACACGCAGGAGTGGGTATTGGACAAAGGCTGCCCCGGGCAGCTGCCAAATCGTGCAGGGGAGGAGGTCAGTGTCTTCCAGACCGATGAGAGACAAGGGTGCAGCTGCCTCCTCCCCACTCACCGTCAGCAGTTTTCGTCACCAGGCCCTGGTTCCTGAGATCCAGGCCAGGCCCAGCTCACCTATGGGAAACACCCTCCCAAGGACCCCCTCTCAGGGATCCACCTGTAAATGTTGAATTGCAGCCTGTCAGATGGTTCTCACACATGGGGAAACTGAGGCTAGAGTGTGCAGCAGCTGGCTCAGTGCCAAACTGCCAATGGCGGCAGGTAGGAGAACTTGGGGTCGTGACTCCCCCCTGAGGGGTTATTCTTACATTTGTAGAGCCTGACCCATGGAGTGAGGGGAGAGGGGACTAATATACAAATGAGGGAGAGACAGTATGGCGTGTGTCCCTGGGTGGTGGAAGACGCTGCCCATAGCCAAGGGTGTGGGTGTCATTATCTGTATGTGGGTTTCTCGTCACTGTAAGATAGATATCAGAAGGTATGAATGCCTACAAGTTTACTATTGCCTACATCAAAGTAAGTTACAGGATAATGTGACCCTGTTAGTCACACACACACACACACACACACATACACACACACACACACATTTTCTTAGTCAGATCAAGTTGCCACAACAAAACCAAAAACTGGGGGGGCTTAAATAACAATTAAAATTTTCCCTGTTCCTGAGGCTTGGAAGTCTACGATATTAAGATTCTGGCCAGTTTGGTTTCTGATGAGAACTCTCTTCCTGGCTTGCAGATGGCCACCTCCTCCATACATCCTCGCTATGGCTTTTCCTCACTGTGTGTGTGGGTGTGGGTGGGGTGTGGGATGGGGTGAGGGTATCTCTTCTTACAGGGACACTAATCCTATAGGATCAGGACCCCACCCTTATGGCCTCATTTAACCTTAATTACTTCCTTAGAGGCCCCAATTTCAAATACAGTCACATTGGGGGGCAGGGTTTCAATATATGGATTTAGGGTAGGGGACACAAACATTCAGTCTATAACAAATATATAACTAATATGTGTGAGCGTGAGAGAGTGTGTGTGTGTGTGTGTGTGTGTTGGTGAATGTGGTATTGCATCAACCGCTCCCTTTGTCATTGCAGTTTCATCTGTGACAATAATTTATTTGTTGTAAACTTTACAACTTTTTTTAAAAAAATGTTTTATTGATTTTTTACAAAGAGGAAGGGAGAGGGATAGAGAGTTACGAACATCGATGAGAGAGAAACATCAATCAGCTGCCTCCTGTACACCCCCTACTGGGGATGTGCCCGAAACCAAGGTATATGCCCTTGACCAGACTCGAACCCAGGACCCTTCAGTCTGCAGGCTGACGCTCTATCCACTGAGCCAAACTGGTTAGGGCATAAACTTTATGACTTTTAAGAAAAAAACAAATCAACCACAACGAAGCAGGAGGGTGCGGAGGAGAGAGGACGGTCTTACCAGCCTCCTTGTCTCAGGCTCACAGTGACAGTGATCACAGACACCTGTCTAAAACGTGAAAATTCAGCCAAACGTCCAGATATTCCCAAACACCTGGTGGCCTGGAATACCCCCATTCCTTGGCTGGGTAGTGTCACCCTCAACTTGTCGCCTGTCACGTTCTGTGATGAGAACTGGGTGGGGACTCCATTTGGGTCCTGAAGCCTGCAGGTCTGGGAGGATTCAACTCGCATGGCACATGCCTGTCTCGGTTCAATCGTCCAGTGGAAGAAGCCTCCGGTCATCCCACAGTCCTTGCCCTGCCCCGCTCTGCCCCCATTTGGCCCAGTTCTTGGCCCATTCTCTGGAGGTCCAGCCAACAGCAGACAGGCATTGGGAGCAGGCACATCCAGAGACATGAAGGAAAATCGATGTCCCATTTATCCGGGAACTCGGACTTTTCATGTCTTCGAGATGAGCAGTCCGAGACCACAAGCTCTGGTGCCGACGGGAAACTGAAGGCCCAGAGAGAAAATCCATTTCCCATGACAGAGCCTGGCTGTCCCCATCCCCATCCTGTGTCATGAGCTGCCTCCTGGCTCTGGGGAGGGTGCCCCACCCACACGGAGCCTAAAACAGGAGGGTGACATCGGCTCTCCTCCCCCACCCCCAGCAGCTTTTGACAAGCTTGGCAGCTGGAGTCCCAGGGAACGGCTGAATCCATCACCGGGGTCAAAGACAGGGCCTGGGTATGTGTTAAAACAAGAAAACCAATCAGAGCTGAAAATGAAAGGCAGCGGAGGTGTGAATCAGGGATGGAGACTGCCAGACGGGTGTTGGGTGGCTGGCGGGCTGCATGGCCGGTGCCCTCACACCTGTCCCAGGTCCTCCTAGGTGCCGCATCACTCTGGGAAGCAGGTGGCCAGTGGGAACCACGGGTCTGCCTCTCTCAACCGAAAGAGCAGGGCCCCAGCCCAGGACTGAAGTGACAAGGAGATATGAGAGAAAGAATCTCCATATTTATAGTCTGTCCTCAGGAGCCTGTCAAAGTCAGTGCACACATGCCCGCTGCTGTGACACCCAGGATGAGCCAATCCAAACCCCTCAGGAGTGGTCTGGGGTCCTTGGACGATGAGCCCGGGGGGCTCTGGACTCCAGGCTCCGAAGCCCCTCCCTCCCTGTCAGAGCTGCGGAGAGTGATGTGGGGGTGGCAGGTCCAGGACAGGAGGCCGATGCCGACCAAGCATCTGTCCTGGGCCTGGCCCGCTTGCCGTGTCATTGAGTCCTGTGTCACCCCGTGAGAGAAACACGATTTTTGTGCCTAGAGACTGAAACTCGAGGTGCTGAAGTGACTTGCCCAGGGTCACAGAGCCGGGCAGGGGCAGAGCAAGGGGTGGATGGCTGGGGGCTGCTGGCACAGACCGTCCTTGCTAAGGCAGCTGACCTCACGTGGGCTGTGTCCTCAGTCTGAGCCTTTTCAAGGGCTCCACGGCCTCCAGGTTAGGTCTTGGGAGCAGACCAACCACGGTCCACTCAACACACAGTTATGGAGGGCTTGCTGTGTGCTGGGCACAGGCCACAGGGAAGGCAGCCAGGCCCCTGTCCTCAGGGCATTCACTGAAGATGACAAAGTGCAGCCCTCCCTCCTAGTGCCCCCTTGGTGGGACCTGTGGCAGGAGACAGACCACTGGCTCCAGTTGCTGTCTGAGCTCCCATTTTACAGAATGGAAAGGTGAGGTCTGCTGTCACAGGAAGGTGTGTGGCTGCGTGGAGGCAACCAGTCTCCTGAGGCCTCCGGCACACCCTTCAGGCCTCCTTGCCCTTGAGGCGGCAGGGCCTATGCTCCCACCACTGCATGGCTGAGGGGTGAGGCCACCCCCTGGGGTGCCTGGGAAACAGCCAGCAGGAAACAAAATGAAAGGAAGGGGTAAGATGGGAAGTTGGTGCCTGAGAGGCAGGCTGTGAGCCTGGGTGATACTCAGAGCCTGGAAATGAAGGGAATGGGCAGAGTGAGGCATAAAGAAAACACACTATGCTGGGAGACTCAGTGCCAGGCACCAACTGGGGGCCACCGATAACCAGGGCTGGATTTAGGGGGCTGGGGGACTTGGACTTCAGGCTGGGCCAACAGGGTCCCTTCTTCAGGCTGGGAGCTGGGGTGAGCTCTAGACTCTCAGCCTGGCTTGCTCAGCGCTCCAGAGGAGAGCTCAGAGCCAGGTGGCATGGATATGCTGGCAAGGTGACTGCCTGCTCTTGGAGCAAGAGAGGCCAGCCAGGGCCGAGCTCCCACCTCCCCTCTGCCCGGCCACCTCTGCTGACAGGCCCAATTGCTCATGCTGGCCTTGGGCGCCCAGCAAAGCCCGGGAGAGGGCCTACAGCCGCTCTATTAACACACAATCCAGTGGCCCGGCAGCTGCTGACACTGGGGTTAATTAAATCTATCTCCCCATCAATTCTCATTCAACTACTATCGACAGCCATTAGATGGGTGACAGAGTGACAAGGAAACCGTAATAGACTTGTCTTAACCCTCATGCTGTGTGGAGAGAGGGTCTGTACTAGGGTCTCCCAGGAGAACCCCACCCTCCACAGCGGTCCCAGCCCCCACTCAGGTGGAGCTTGGCTCGCAGAGAGGCTGTGCCCCTCTCCCCACCTGGCCAGGCTCACCTCCCGCTCTGTTCACTTTGCAGATTCTTCCTGGCGTCTCCTCCATGTCAAGCCGGCAGGTGGAGAAGACTTAGACTGCCCCCGTCTCTATACCCAAGCCAGCTCTTCCTCTGAGCTCAAATCTTGGCTCTACCACTTCCCGACTATATAAACTTAAGCAAATTGCTTAACCTCTCTGGGCCTCAGTTTCTCACTTATAAAGTGAGTCCCTTGCACTGAGTGGTTGTGAGGGCTGAATAAGTGAATGCACAGAAAGTACTTAGGAGCAACCCAAGTGCCAAAAAAAATGTGTGGAGAGCGGCTACAGTGTTTGGACAGGTTCAAGCCTCAGACTAATGAGAGGGCACAGTCCTCTCCTGGCCACGTGCAAGTCCCAGCTTGGAGGGCAAAGCTCTCCCAGCACAATTATAGCCAGAGGCTATTGTTGTAAGCTTGAACCTATGGTCCGAGCATGTGGCCCCACGTGCCTGAGTGATGTGGGCTTGATAGAGTTCAGGTGCATGTAGTTGAGTAGGATCGAAACCCATGAGAACGTTGTAAACATCTTGACTACGCCCTTACTTTGCCTCGTGGGATCCGCTATAAAATAAAGAGACGGCTTACAGGCCGAGGCACTGTCTCTCCATCAGAGAGGGCAGCGTCCCACCGAGAGCCAGCTTTCTCCTCTTATCTGTCTTTTCTCAATCCCTCACAGCCCCCACTCAGGTTCCCCCTTGGCCGTGCAGGCGCGGCACAGAAGTATTAGCAGCCATCACAGTCTCCTCTCCCTGACAAGCCCCGCATCTCCTTCCTCCCATCCCAGGAGTCACCACGCTGGGCACGGCAGACGCTGGGGAGCCTCTTGGTGGCGTGGGGAGAGGCTCCCCCAGGACTGGGGATAGAGGGGAGAGAAACGTATCGCCAATCAGCCTATTTCCCCCAGCCTGAAGGAGGGGATCGAGGGTCTTTCCAAACTTTTCACACCCAGCAGATGCCAGGCACTGCTGCCCTGTCTCCCTGCCATCAGGGCTGCCTTGGGATTCCAGGCAGAGGAAACAGTCCAACAGGGGGTGAAAGCATGGGAGTGGTTTCTGGAAGCAGCAGCAGCTCCTGGAGGTAATCAGGGCCTCACTGAACAGAGTATCTGAATTCCGGGCTCAGTGGGGGGGGAAGCATGCTCATGTGTGCTTCGGACACTTACACTGGAACTACGGAGAGGGAACGGAGGCAGTGGGAATGGAAGCCCAGAGACCAGTAACCAGTGATTACTCAGGGCTGTAATCCAGGGTAGGCATGAGCGGCAGGGCAGAAGGAGAATGGAGGCATGACTCTCCTCTGGGTCTACGAAAAGGACTGTCTTATTCAACATCGTCCCTAGCCTTTTCTCCGAGTCTGACACGCCCGGTCCACACCAGCTACTGCCTTCAATCAGTGCCCTTTTAACACCACTGGCATGGAGGCCATCCAGAGCACGAGTGATTCAATCCATCCATAGGCCACCTGAGGGCGTGTTTAGTAAGTTTGAGAGAATAAGCTGACCTGTGCTAGAGGGAGGAGGGCACAGCTCCTGGGGTCCTGGTGCTCATGGGAGGGAGGGAAAAGGTACTGGATTCTTATTGTCCACGCCTTAGAAGGGGAACTTCCAGGCAAAGAGTGAGGCTAGACAAGACCATTTCCCCCCGACCCCTCTGGGCTTAGAAAAGGGCTCAGCATCTTGCAGTCAAGATTGGAGCCATCCAGCCCTAGCCGGTTGCTCAGTGGTTAGAGCGTTGGCCTGCAGACTAAAGGGTCCGGGATTCAATTCCGGTCAAGGGCACACACTTTGGTTGCAGGCTCAGTCCCTGGCCCTGGTCGGGGTGAGTGTGGGAGGCAACCAATCAATGGGCCTCTCTCACATCGATGTTTCTCCCTCTAAGTCTCTCCCCCTCCCTTCCACTCTTTCTAAAAATAAATGGAAAAAAATATCCTCAGGTGGGGATTAACAACAAAAAAGATCCGAGCCATTCAGAAGAGGCACAGGCAGGAATAAGGTCTCTGGGTCACAGGAGCCTAGAGACCCAGAACGATCAGGGACAAAAGGGCCATTAGCGTCCAGTAGCTCCTGGTGAGCTTTCTCCAGGTTTAGAGTGGAGGACAGTTAGTGCTCTGAGGGCGGTGGTGCAAGTTCAGCAGTGCGGGGGACTCTGACGGTGACTCGTACTGGAATGGGAAAGAAAGCTGAGACTTACCCTACATGGGAAGTCTCATGAGCAAGTCTCACCATGATCCTATAGATCAGGGGTGGGGAACCTTTTTTCTGCCAAGGGCCATTTGGGTATTTAAACATCATTCGCAGGCCATACAAAACTATCAACTTAAAAATTAGCCTGCTATATGTGGTCAAATATTTAATTAACTCACCCCTAAGGCCTTCGCAGGGCCAGACCAAATGATTTCTCAGGACTTATAGGGCCCGAAAGCCAGGTGTTCTCCATCCCTGCCTGATGGTTCCCGTATGTAAGTATCAAGGCTAGAGAGCAAACAAAGAGGAGCCAGCATCTAAGGGAAGAGCGAGAGGGCTCACAGGCTTGAGGGGACAGGCTGGCCTCCAGCCCAGCGGTCGCCAACCTTTCGGACCTCACGGACCACCAATGGTCTGCGGACCACCGGTTGGCGACCGCTGCTCTGGCCCATCAAAAGAATGAGGCAGAGCCTTAATGAAGACCAAAGAGCATGCATCCAGAACATCTTAAATGTGGCCGCACAATGGCCACATCTATCTGAACAGACTGATTGAAGCAGAAGAGGAATTTATTAGATAATCTGTAGCCCACATATTACTCAGAGCCAGAGGACAAGGCTCAGCCAGAACATGCCCCCAAATCACAGAACTGCTTCAAGCTGCCGCTGCGGCCACCTCCAAGCATGAGCTGTAAGGTCAGCTGAGAAAGCAGGTGTAAGATGCTTTCATTTCTACGGTAGGAAGACACTGGCACATCTGGAGGGGGGTCCCTAGACGGAAGGAGGATTTAGGCCCACAGCAAAAGGAAAGACATCCTTAAGCAGTCACTTAAGTACACTCCTTTTACTACCTAACATCAACATCCTCTTCCTATACTTCAAGAAAGTGTGATGCAACTATTTCTTACTAGGAGGTACCCATCCCTGGCCCCCGCCAAGAACAACCAAGTAAACCACATTCTGCTGCCATCCAATAGAAGGTGATACCCACCCCTTTTAGTTCTATTCCAACCCACTCATGATACTGTGACTTATGGACTAGAACGTGCAAACAGTCTTCATCACACCTTACATTAAAGAGGCCAACACTAGTCATTACAAAGAGGACAAATGCAGACCGTTGTTAAGGACCTTTTATTATAACAGTTACAAGGCCATGGTTATTTGTGACTCATCTTCCGAAAGAAACTCCATTGTTCCCTTTCCTTTCATCTAAGATCTCATCAACTGGATTATTTAGATGGTGCAATGACTGAAAACTTTTATGACTGAAATAACTGTACCCTTGGTAGTGCTGCTAATGCATGGGTGCTGTGATCTACTAACCTGTCCAAGTATTAGGGTTTTGTCAGGGATTCCCTGGATCATACCTGTACTTCCCTTGCCTCTCCTGCAAAGGGTGAACTTGTTTCCTTCGACATTGTCAATGACCCCAGCCAACCCCCCTTTATTGGCCTGTTCCAAGTGGCAGAGAAATGATCAGAGGCACCTCTCCACTTCTAGTTCAGTGATAAAATTATATTCCCTGGTAAGCTCACTCTCTCCTTTAATTACTCAGGCCTCTAAACTGGGAAACCCGGGAGAGGGAATCAAGTTTTATGAGTAGGACCCTTTGATGTTACAGCAAGAGGTACCATGTTCATTTGCATTATTCAGTATCTGGATCCAAGCAGCCTGGCTATGAGAGAAACACCATCATATTAGTCCAGTGATGGCGAACCTTTTGAGCTCGGGCTATCAGCATTTTGAAAAACCCTAACTTGACTCTGGTGCCGTGTCACATATAGAAATTTTTGTATATTTGCAACCATAGTAAAACAAATACTTACATTTTTGATATTTATTTTATATATTTAAATGCCATTTAACAAAGAAAAATCAACAAAAAAAAATGAGTTCACGTGTCACCTCTGACACGCGTGTCATAGGTTCACCATCACTGCCCTAGTCTCTGGTTTAGAACACATATCACACCCTCTGTGACAGAATTCCTACCTCCCAACGCAGGAATCCCAGGTGACAATATGATAGAAGTTTCAATAGACTCTTTCACGCTCTATGGCCGGCCTATTCGGGGAGATGGAGTACATGCTAACACAAGGGGATTCTGCGGGCTCCAGCCTATTGATTTATACTAAGAAATTAGTTCCTTCCTCAGGTGCAACTCTGTTAGAAGACAGTGAAAGCTGAATGTTATATTCAAATTCACAGACAGTTTTAACATACTTGTTGGGAAGGGAAAGGCATAAAGGTATAAATCCAAGTAAGGATCAATTCTAGTAACAAATAGCCACTCCTCTCCATAATAGGAGTCCAATCAAGGAATCCCACCATCAGGTAGCTGGCTGCTTGCCCAAGTTTAAGGTGCTCTAAACAGGAGAACTTGAAGATAAGAGGACCAGCCTCAGACACCCCATGGGTGCACTCAGGACATCAGCCCAGCATGAGCTACAGAGGGTCTGAAAAGGATTGTGGGAGACTGCCTCCGGAAGTTGGCCTGACCCACGTCTCAGTGGCATGCTTGTCATAGGAAACCTGCAATGACCATATAGCCTCCCTCACCTGGAGGGCAGAGGCCTTCCCACCACTCACTGCCATGTCCAAGGCCTGAGATAGTGCCTCAGCACAGATGTTCACACAGTTAGAGGATGTCCACTAGTGCTCCCGTCTATCTCAGAGTGGCTCCTTCCCCCAGGACAGCAACCTTGGGGACTCCTCAGTGAGAATATAAATGTAAAAAGAGCCGAAGTGTTCTTTAATAGAGAAGCTACTAAAAGTCAACGAGGTCCTCACCACCAGGTCCCTGCTAGTGGAAGAGTAACTCTGAGCAAACTCACTGTTGGGACAAAGGAATCGCCACATGAAACAGCTACTGCTCACCCAGGAGAAACAGAAAGGGTGGTGAAAGGGTGGACACCCAGGGGGGCCAAGATGCAGCTCCTTCTGCGGCTGTATCAGACCTGCGGCTGGGAGTGAGCATCGCCGCTACGAAGTGCAGCACCCCAGATCCAGGCTAAGGCCTGTCTATCTATGTGAAGGTAATTCATAAATGGGGATAGGACACTGGATGTTTGTATAACACTAAAGTGACAACACTTTGAATTTCTTCCTAATGACAAGAGATGAGATATAGACTGTGTATGATTGATTGTAGGGCCAGATAATTGTCACTCTAATCCAGTAGAAATCTTATCACTGAGGATATCTTCTAATAGGGTGCACCATGGAGTATTATTAACACTATCTCTAAGAGATTCGAGTTCAATATTTTTAGCTAGACTACATCAAGCATTTAGATGCAAAATCTAGGTTCTGGGATATAAAGAATAGAGGGACAAGCTAGACAACACTAAAAGTTAGTAACCAAAACAATCTAGAAGGTGTGACGCTCTGCAGAACAACTTAACCTTTTCCCTTATAGGACAAACTATCAAAAAGGATGGTACTAGACTGAAACTAGATATAGCCAGGTGAGGCATGGTACTGGATTGAGAACAGTTTGGACAGACTATAGAGGACATTTCAGAGTCAAATGGAAAAGTCTGAAATATGAATTAAGTAAAATGAACTCTGACTGATGTGAAGAGATCAATCCATGACTGAGAAAAACTGGTTATAAGATAGTATAGGCAGTTTGTTCTCATTTCATACGTAGAAAAAATCTGGACGTTCTAGACCATTGCAGTAGTGATCTCTGGTCATCAGAGAGTGAATTTTTGCTTGTTTACTTTCTATAGTAATAATGTGCTACTTTTGTGACGAAATTGAACGTTATTGTAAAGGATCTGGAAGTGGGGTACATCTTATTTGACTAAAGCCAAAGACTTGACATTAAGTTCTCATAAATGATCCCACAAGTTCCAACACTTACAAATGTGGATGCAAAAGACTGAAAAATTAGCTAATGGAATCCAATGGTGCACTTAAAGTTACAACATGATAAACCTGGTTTTGTCCTGGGGGAAAAAAAAAGAGTTCAAAATCAGAGGAGTCAATGCTTTACCAGGTTAGTACTCAGAAAAAAACAAAGCCACGTGCTTTTGTTTTTGCTTTTTTGCTTTTCCGGCAAATAGTAGTTTACCTGTTTAGGATTTAATAATTTAGCCAGTCAGGAAAATGGAATATCCTTAACTATAAGGTTCTTAGGAGTTAACTTAAGAAAAAATAGTCTAAGTAAATGAGTAGTCCATGTTCTTGAAAGAATTAAAGATTTGGGTTCTCTCCAAATTACTTCATAAATTCAAAATAATCCCCAAATCCTTGTTTAATTTGAAGAACTCAAATTTATGCTAAAATCTATATAAGGAATAATGTCCACACATAGCTAAGTCAACTGCAAAGAAGGATGAAGAAGGGGACCCGCCCCGGCAGTAGAGTGCTCTGGTGAGAGGTAGTATGGCACTTACACTAGGACAGAGGAGCAAGGCCAAGTGTGCAGAGAACTAACTATGACAAAGAGGCTGCCATGCGTCAGTGGTAAAGGACAAACTTGTCTAAATAGTAGGGGAAAACCATGTTACTCCAGAGAAAAATAACTGACTACCATCCCACCGTCTGTTTCTATTCTTTTAGAAAAGCTCTTTAGCCATAATTACTTTGTAAGAGAGACCTAATAAAGAAAATACAGACTACGTGACCTGGGGATAGGAAACGACTTTGTAAGACCCTAATAACACGAACCTTAAGTCAAATATTTGAGTCAGATCAAAGTTAAGATTTTGTTCAATAGAAGATAACTATGAACAAAGTTATCTCAGAGAACAGATTGGAATGCAATATAAAACCAACGAGGGACTATTATCGTTGAATAAGAGAAATTCCTTTAAAATAAGACAGATGGGAACCCCAAAAGAAAAGGCAAAGTCAAGGATACCCTAGGTGCTCTATAAGAAAATGTTCGAACTCAGAAGTGCAAATGACACTATGTGATCCCTTCATGCCATTAAGCTGGTAAGTGCTTGAATGATGTAAAATATTGATAGGGACGCAGGGATACAGAAATACACATGCATTGTCATGGGAATATGCACCAGAGCAGACATTCTGGAAAAACAATCTGGTATCATTTAGTCCAATTAAGCAATTCTATTCCTGGGGGTAAACCCCCAAATGTTTGTCCTACAGATAGAGAGGAGCAAACATATAAGAATGTTCTTCTCAGTGTTTGGTGACAGATGGAGGCAATTGAGTGTACATCTCAGGAGAGCAGCAAGGGAATGTATGGTGGCCACCTGCCATCGCATATCACATAACAGATAGACAGACAGATGTACGCATCATGTGAGTGCTTCAGATAAGACCAGTGGGGGAAAGATAGGGTGGCACTTGTTAGTATATGCACATGAAACACCTTACAATAATGCAAGGACACATTCAGATGCCATACACATTAGATTGGCTGTCTGTGCGTGATAGAGAGGGAGAGAAGAATGGGTATAAGGAAAGGTAATACATGGAAGGCTCCCTGTATAGGCCAGTGATGCTAATATGCCACGAACATTGATTAACTCAACTATCTCCACTAGAGGTTCAGAAAACTGTAGAGGATGGTATCTTGGAAGAATGTTGAACTTCGAAAGGACCCTGATGGGATATGGAATCTTGTATAGAGATTCCAGGAGCCCTTGCCTTGCTGTGTAATCTGACCAGCTTCTTCTGTCTAAACCAGTGATGGCGAACCTTTTGAGCTCAGCATATCAGCATTTTGAAAAACCCTAACTTAACTCTGGTGCCGTGTCACATATAGAAATTTTTTGATATTTGCAACCATAGTAAAACAAAGACTTATATTTTTGATATTTACTTTATATATTTAAATGCCATTTAACAAAGAAAAATCAACCAAAAAAATGAGTTCACGTGTCATCTCTGACACGCATGTGTCAGATGATAGGTTCGCTATCACTGGTCTAAACAATCATTCTAGGTAAAGACACCTTGACCGTGCATACTTCTAGCAACCACACCTGTTCTTTTCTGTGAACACATCCCTGTGCCGTTCTAGCTTTCTTCAGTTGCATAGGCCACAAAAAGAGTCTCCCTTAAAAGACTGGTTTCCTCTTGTCACTCATGTCAACTTAACCAAAGCCTGTTTGCCCCACTAGTCCCCGAATAAGATTCCAGTACAAAGAAAGCCCACCTAATAAAAATGATGGAACCACCTTAACCAAGGGCATAGGGACTAGAAGGGACTGTCACCAGCCTTTCTCCTGCTAATTCTCCTGCAAAGGCACCCTGAAGGGCGAGAGCCAGAATCCAATTTGCCCTCGTTACCAATCGACTCAGACTCCCATCTCCACCAGAATCCCAGTACTGCTGCCTGCTTCCCAGGAGGTTCCGCTTCCCTGCCTTAGCTTTCAGACAATGTCCATGGAGATAAAGCCCACCCCTGGTGGATGGTAACTATACACCTTCTAAGGTGGTCCCAGGAAACCAGCTACCCCAACTGAGGCAGTCCTTCAGCATCCTCAGTCCTGACCCCTGACTTGCCAGCACAGTCCAAGAGGCCCAGCCCCTTCCCATGAGACCATGTGAGTCATGCTCAGAGCGCCCAGGGGCTGTGCTGCCTGGCCCACCCAGAGAGGAAGATATATCACCCTCACGCTGCTTCCTGGGATCCCTTGCCACTAACCCTAGGACCGTAAGGCCAAGTTAATTGTCAAAAGACCAGAGAAGAGATGTCTATAAAAGTGCATGTTGGCACACCCAGATCTCTGGTCACTGGCCAATAGTACCAGCAGTTTCTGAATAACTCGTGACCTAATAGTTGGCTGCACCTGTGAGCTCAGCAGTGGCACAAGGACAGGCCCAGGCCCAGATTGAATCTCAGCGTTTTCAGGTCAGAGAATAGAGGGTGGAAGCTAGAAGCTCTCGTGAACAAGAAGAGCCTCGGTCATGCAGAGCTAGAGGAAGTAGTATTTTACCTCTGGGCATCTACCCCAGGGGGCAAAGGTGGGAGATTAAGACATTAGGACACATAAAGCAGTCAAAACCCGGCAGATACCTATCCTGAGGCAAAGCCATGAGATCACTGTTGGGTTCTTAAACTGGACCGGAGGGCCGGAACAAAAGCATGGATGGAGTGTTTGTGTGAACTAATATAAATTCAAAGTAAACATCATTTCATAAAAGGGTACGTTTTTTTTTCTTTTTAGTTTTATTCATTTCAAACGGGCCGGATCTGGCCCGTGGGCCGTAGTTTGCCCACGGCTGCTCTAGATGCTAGAAGACACACGGGGATGTCAAGCTTATGAGAGTCCCAAGGGTGCGCTGCCAGACTCAACACCAGCACAGCTACGTGACTTACATTTTATCTCTTAGTGAGATGCCCTAGCGGACTGACAGGGCTCCTGGAGCCCCTCCGCTCAGCCAGTACATTCAGGACCTCAATAACCCAGATGTCCTTCACTCCACCCATCGCGTGCCCCATTGCTCAGCTATCCCTGCCCTGTTAGAGCAGCAGCTTCGAGAGCAGTTCTAAGGTAGAGCTGGGGAGTGGCCCCATAGACCTCAGACAGATCCAAGGGTAAAAGAGAAAGATGGCAAGAAGCTTATTCCTGGGCTCACCTTTCCATCACTTCAGTCCTGCGTTCACATGGAGGAAGGCTGATAGTCCTCAGTGGTCGAGAAAATACCAGGAACGTACTGCATCTCTGGGGCCACTTAAACCCGGGAAATGGAAGAGAAACAGAAGTGTATGCTGCCCAAAGGTGCTAGGCCAAGGAAAAGCGTCTGGAGGGATGAACCTCAGAAGCAGGAGGGGCCTGGCAGGGGAAATGCTGCTAATGAATCAGAGCTTAAGATCTGCTCTCTCAGCGTGATGTGCTCACCAAAGAAGGCAACTGTAGAAGGTGACAGATGTAGTAAATTCATCGTGGTAATTAGCTCACAGCGTGGATGAAATCATATCGTATACTTTATACAACTCTGTCAACCTTATCTCAAATAAATACGCTTCCAGAAGACAAGTAGATGCCATGGCAGAGAAAGGCAAACCTACAGGAAGCCCTCATGACAAAGAGAGAGGGCAAGTAGACCCAAGAGAAAACGGAGAGATTCTAAGCTACATGATGCTTTCCAGAGCTGTGTGTTCAACTGGACAGTGCCTGTGGAATAAAAGTTCTAAGGACTGTAGACTACACTACATATCTTCGGAAACAATCCTTCCTTATGTAGGTGATGGGGGAGGAGAAACAGACCAGCAAAACATATAAGCTCGGAAAGCTGGGTTTAAAAAAAGCATATTTGATTTCCAGTTTCTGGTTCTACACATAAGGAGCTTGTTAACTTGCCACTCTGTCCTGACCTAACAAGTTGAAAAGCAACAACAACAAAAAGGACACAGAACAAAGCACTGCTCTCCCCCACACTCTCCCCCCCCCGCCCCCCCACTTCCCCTGCCCCAGAGTGGGGAGACAGGTAACTACAGGAAGTCACAACTTCCCAAAGCAGAGACTCCGGAGCTGAAGCGGCTGTGGGAGCCAGTGCCGGGAAAAGCAGTGCAATTGGCAAGGTGCCGGAGGCTCCGTGCTGACAACTCTGAGAGCTACACTCCAGGGGACCCAGTCCTAGGGTCCCTCCACAATACTATAAGATTTACCTCCAGAAGTCTGACCAGGTTCCCACAGTCAATATCACAGAAAAGCTCCTCTGGCTCCAGAAGGAGGAGAGACCGAGAAACCATTTTGAAATACACCAGCATATTATGTTCTCAACAAGGCCTGCCCTCAGGAGAAACTAGTTAACTAGGCCTTAACCTGCTGGATCTTATCAAAGCCTAGCTGACCTGGGTGAGGGGAGGGAGAATATGGACTTCAGCCCACTCTAGCCACCCAGTCCCACCTAAGGGCAGGAGGAAAACAAACAGAAACACGTGATGTTCAGTCCAGAGGCACAGGCTCGCTAAAGACTGAGGCCTGGTCACAGGACTACAGAACCCCTCCCCGCCCACCCACCTCACCACATTACTAAAGGCCTCTTCACAGCAGTTTTGTTTGATTTTAACACAGAACATCATGTATGGCTATCAAGTGAAAGGCATGCTAGAAGGCAAAGAAACACATTTTGAAGAGACAAAGCAGATATCAGAACCAGACATGGCAGGAACGCTGGCATTATCAGACTGGGAATTTAACTGATTGATATGCTAAGGGCTCTAATGGATAAGTGGACAGCATGTAAGAACAGATGGACAATGTAGTGAGAGGTAGAAATCCTAAGAAAAGGCCAAAAAAGAAAAAGATGCTTGAGAGGGGAAAGGAAAAAAACCACTACTGGAAATTAATAATGCCTTTAATATGCTTATTAGTAGACTGGACAAGGCTGGGAAAGAATCTCTGAGTTAAGGGATATATCAGTAAAATCCCCAAAACCCAAAAAGCAAAGCGAGCAAAGACTGAAATCAGAAACAGAATACCTGATGACTGAAGGCAAGGTGCAACATACACATGGTGGGAATGCCAGAGGGGAAAAAATATTTGAAAGAATAATGACTGAAAATGTTCACAAATTGATATAAAATACCAAACCAGAACATTCAGCAAAAGAAATGCCAAGTGGTTTTTTTTCTTATTTTCAAGTTACAGAAAAGTCTAAAAAAAAGATTTTTGAAAGAAGTTAAAGGAAAAAACACTTTACTTATAGAGGAACAAAGATAAGAATTATGTCCTACTTCTCAGAAACCATGTAAGCAAGAAGACAGTAGAGTGCAATGTTTGAAATGTCAAGGAATAAAAAACCAACCTAGAACTTTGTACCCTGCAATGATATCCTCACCCTTCAGAACTGAAGAAATGGAGACTCTCAAACAAATTGAATTGGTTGCTGGTAGACCTCCTTGCAAGAAATGCTATGTATTTCTTCTCTCCAAAGAACATCTAAGTGAGAAACTCAGATCTACATAAAGAAAGAACAGCCCTGGCTGGTTTGGTTCAGTGGATAGAGTGTCAGCCTGTGGGACTAAAGGGTCCCAGGTTCGATTCCAGTCAAGGGCACATGCCAGGGTTGTGGGCCTGATTCCCAGTGTCGGGTGTGCAGGAGGAAGCCGATCAATTATTCTCTCTTATAATTGATGTTTCTATCGCTCTCTCCCTCCCCCTTCCTCTCTGAAATCAATGAACTATACCCACACACATATACACATATATATGTGAAAGGAAGAACAAAGAAGGACTGAGTGAAAATAAAAATTTCTTATTCTTAATTGCTCTAACAGATAACAATTTGCTCGAAATAAATAATATAGTATTTGATTATGAATGTTTATACATAAGTAAAATGACAGCAATGATACAAGAGATGGGAGGAAAGACTTTGGGTTATTTTGTTATAAGGTACACACAACCCATGAAGTGCTATAGCGTTATTTAAAAGAGGACAGATTAGTTGTAAATGTGTATTGCAACCTCTAGGCTAGGGCAACCTCTAAAAAAGATATAAGGAAAAAAGCTAAAAAACTGGATGGGGGTTTGGGGTCTGCCAATGTCTAGAAAGGGGATTGCTTCCTTCCAAGAGCTAAATTATTTTCAACTAAACCCTCTGCCTTAACTTGCTCTTGTGTTGGTTTAAACAATGTGTTTTACTTTCCCGGTTGTGATATTTGCTTGTATACTCCTAGTAGTCTACTTTCTTGCAGTCTTTCTGGCTTACTTTGTCCCCTTATCAATAGGAAGTAGCAGTTGTCGCCACTAGTCCCCAGGATTGAGGAGTGAACAACAAAAAGGGGGGATTTGTAACTGCAGAACCAGCTCAAACTGGAGCTATCCTGTCTCTTGCAAGACACTGAATTGTTTTTCAGAGACAAGAGAACAAACCACAAGTCATGCAGCTGAATCCAGCACGGAAGAGAAAAAGTTGCAAATTATACCCAGCACCGAAGTTGCTCCTTCCGGTGGTAACATGACCAGAATCTGAACACTGGGACCCTATCAGAAGCAAAGGGTCTGTTGTCCAGGAAGACGAACTGCTGAAATCCCTTAATGCTCCCTGGATCCTGGTATCGGGGAGACAGATTTGAGCCTGGTGTCCTGTCTCCTTGAGGGTTGACTTCACAGTAAAGCCTTTTTCTTTCTCAAAAGCCAGCGCCATAGTACTGGTTCCTATGTGTGTTGGGCAGAGTCTTTGCTTGGTAGCAAATGCATGTGGCACTTCAATTTGCAAGTATCTACAGAAACGGGAAGATTTAACCAAGAGTGATATCAGCTTAAGATGGCCAAAATGGGCCTCTTTTGATACCTCTAGATTAATTTTTTGTGTGCACTCAATTGGAAAAAGCTGGCTCTAAAATGGATCTGTTTGAATGGAATGCTTACCTTGATTGGAAAATAGAAGCCTCTAAAAGAAGACAGATAAACTTTATCTTCTTCAGGGAGTTAAGAAGAAACTTTGAAAGACTGTCTTGGAAGGCTTCAAAATAGCTCAATGCCAACACCTCCAACCACCTGCTACTTCCTAAGCTCCTTTGTCCAGACTTGACCTCCCTTTCTCTTCCTCCCTTTCTCTCCTCCATGTCTCCTTCACCGCCCTGTACTGACTTAGGGGAAACTAAGAAGAGAAAGCCAGACCAGGATAGGCTAGAAATTCTGGCAGCTCCCTTTAGAGAAAAGCTGGCCTCAGGATGAGGGGAACCAGCAATAATTTCCCCTCCTTGGACTAAAACAGAATTAAGAAATCTAACTAAAGATTTTCCTAATCCTATCCAAGACTCTGTTGGGTTCCCAAAGGAATTTGATTTATTGTTAGACTATATGAGCATTAGTTTCTGAGAGCAAAGCAGAATAGCTAAATATGGTTTGCTGCAAAATTCCTATAGAGGACTTTAAAATATATATATAAATAATTGATTTCAGAGAGGAAGGGAGAGGAAGAGAGAGATAGAAACATCAATGACGAGAGAAGCCAATGGTTGGCTGCCTCCTGCACGCCCCACACTAAGGATAGAGCTCGCAAACCGCGCATGTGCCGGGATCAAGAATGAAACCGTGACCTTCTGGTTCATAGGTCAATACTCAACCACTGAGCCATGCCGGCTGGGCTAGAGGACTTTTTAAAACAAAGAGAAACAAACCTGGAAAAATGCAAGCAATTAGCCCACCAGCTTCAAGCCACCCCTGAGATTTTTCCCTGGAAAATAGACTGAACAAAAATATAGCAATGTAAGCAAAAACTTGATGAACCATACATACTTAATTTCTTTGAACATTTTGAGAAAACTTTCTAACAATATTCAGGATTGTCTCCAGACAGTTTTAAGAATCATCAAAATGATCCATTGCTCAATTCAGCATTTTTGGAAGAATTAGATGAGTAGCTTGTAACTCTGATTTAACAACATGAATTAAACTGGCCAACCACACATGCTGATAAACTAGCAAATCTAGCCAATCAATTATTTAAAACTATTCAAAAGAAATGAAAAAAAAAAAGCTACTAGAATCATGAAATTACAGCTCTAGCAATAAAGCAATGAGGTCAGACCTCCCTGAAGCCCTTTTCTCTGAGGGGAAAGGAGAGCCTGTTTTTACTGTAAAAAGCCATTCATCTGAAGAAGGATTGCAGAAAACGGAAATGGATTCAGAAAAAGAAAAGAAGCAGGAGAAAGCATAGAGCAGATCTGAGGTGGATGGGAGGATATTTCCCTTTCTCCTTGTCAATACTTTTGGAGAAATTGAAATTACCTTATAAGGAGAAATTACTAAGGTCCTTATAGGTATGGGGGCTACTTTATCTTTTCTTAACTCTACCCAACTAAGTTGCCTTCTGCCTCAGAGTAAAGCTTCGTACAAATGGTAGGTATATCTAATCAACCAAAGTTTGTTTCAAATCAGAACCTTTTCCCTTCCAGCTAGGGAATGTTACATGGCAACATATAATTTTATAGTCAAATCTACCCCAATTCACCTGATAGGTGAGACTTTCTTGGAAGCCATGATGTCCACCTATCCTTTTCTCAGAAGGGTGAAATCTACTTAGAACTACATGAATCAGATGCTGAACCTCCGGAGAAAAATAATTATTTTAAAGGAACCCCCACAAACAGAAACTAATCTCCAGGCTAAACATTTGCTGCAGAATATTCTTATGGAACTCTGGGCTCTTTCCAGTGCAGATATTGACAAGATTAAGTCAGCCATTCCTTTCACAATAACTATTGACAATACTTTGCCTCTACCTAGTATTCATGAATATCCCTTAAGACCTGATGCAATAAGCTGGAATTAAGCCCACGGTACAAGATTACTTTAGAAGGGGTTATAATTCCATGCATGAGCCCTCGTGAAACTGTTCTTCCATTGAAAAAAATATGGAGATTTGTACAGAGCCTCAGAGCTATAAATAAAAGTTATTCCCAAACATTCTGTGGCTCTAAATTCACATACTGTATTTGCCGGCGTATAAGACGATTTTTTGGCCCTGAAAAATATGCCTCCAAGTGGGGGGTCGTCTTATACGCCAGGTACACTTCAGATAGACTGCCCATAGTGCTTGCCCCGTGCCATAGTGGCCTCCCGATGCCCGCCCACTTCATTCCACATACCGTTCAGGCATCAGCAGCGCTGCTGGGTGTATGCTCGGCTGTTATGCGATTTT
>NW_006288853.1:3910326-3926680 GCF_000327345.1 Myotis davidii
ATCTTTCTTCTATCATTGACAGTCCCTCTAGGTTGTGGGCTGCTTGCCTGTGTTCCTGAGAAGCATCTACGGTACCAGTCTATAGAGTGTGTTTTCTTTAGTGAATTACCGGTATGTTTACCGGTAATAAACTTGCACTGTTTTATGTATATGTTTGATTACATACAGCCTTGTGACAGTTTTCCTGCATGTCATAAGCATTTGAATATAAATTAAAATGTTAAAATCAAATCTGATATTGTTTTACCTTTTATTTGGTGTGTGGAAGGTGTGCGGAAGAGGGGGTAGTCTTATACGGCGAGTATATAACCAACTCTGTATTTTGAGTGGAAATGTTAGGGGGTCGTCTTATACGCCCAGTCGTCTTATACGCCGGCAAATACGGTACCCTATTAGCAGCCGTTCCCGTGGACCGTAATGCCCCAGGGATATGGAAAGTCCCACCTGTTTCTCTCAGACACTAAGTGCTGATTTAAATGATGGTGAATTTCCCAGAGATTCCACTCCAATCCAATATGTGGATAATTTACTTTTATGCTCTAGGACATTGCTAGGCTCCCAAAAGGACATAATTTATCTATTCTAACAGCTAGCTATCAAAGGACATAAGGTCTCAAAAGACAAGCTTCAATTCTATTTGCCCCAAATAAAATACCTTAGCCATCTTATATCTGAAGATAGGCTACTAATTAATCCTGAAAGACTCAAAGGAATCCTTTTCTTCTTCAAGAACTAAAAAATAACTTATGGGACTTCTAAGACTGACTGGATGCTGTCACAACTGGTTTCCAAAAATGTCATTAATGGCTCGGCCTCTATATCCCTTATTAAAATCAGGTTGACCTGATCCAATCCAATGGAACTCAGAAGGGGAGCAAGCTGTAGGTGCTCTAAAGCAGCGGTTCTCAACCTGTGGGTCGCGAACAATGAAAATACATCCTGCATATCAGATATTTACATTACGATTCATAACAGTAGCAAAATTACAGTTTTGAAGTAGCAACGAAAATAATTTTATGGTTGGGGGTCACCACAACATGAGGAACTGTATTAAAGGGTCGCGGCATTAGGAAGGTTGAGAACCACTTCGAGTCTGAAGGAAGGTTTATCTAAAGCTCCCACATTAGGGCAGCCTAATTATAAACTTCCTTCCTCCCTTTTCATGCATGAAAATAAAGGGAAAGCTTTAGGAGTTTTCATTCAGAAACACGGAGCTCCCAGGAGACCTATAGGCTATAATAGCCACAATTACACTCAGTAGCAAAAGGGCTCCCTCCCTGTATAAGGACCATTACAGCCAGGTGATGCCAACAAACAGAAGAAATAGTTATGGACTCTCTTAACAGTTTATGTTCCTCATTTTGTTGAATCTTTGCTAAACTCTCACCATACTCAGCATTTATCAGTCGGCCAATTGGCTTCTTAGGAAGTACTCCTACCTTCTGTACCTAATTACTTTAGCCTGCTTTTAAGTCTTAACCCAGCAACTTTTCTGTCTTCTTTCCAGGATAAGGACATCCATGATTGCACTTTACTTACTGACCATCTTCTTGTTCTTAGGAATGATTCATAGGAAGTCCTATTGATAATGCTGACCTAATTTGGTTTGCAGATGGATCTTATCTCAAAAATGAACGGGAACACTACCGAGCTGTATATACAGCAACTCCCACAGTGGATGCATTGAAAAGCCTTATTCACCTGAAATAAGATCTTCCCCAAACCCAAATTAATTGCTCTCAAGCCAAGCTTGTCAACTGGCCAAAGATTAAATAGCCAATATCTATACTGATAGTTACTATGCCTTTGGTGTAACTCAGCACTTTGAAATGCTATGGAAGCAATGAGGCTTCTTAACTTCCTCAGGGAAGTCTATAAAAAATGAAAAACAGGTTGCAGAATGAAGATGCCTTATAGCAACTGTGACAATTGGCAATTATCAAAAGTCCAGGACGTTCAAAAGCTAACACCATGGAAGCAAAAAGGAAAGTATTTAGCTGATGCTGCAGCTAAACAAGCAGCACTAAGCAATCAAATTATCCAGACCCAAGAATGTTCTTCACTCCCTGATAAATCAATAAAAGACTCTTATTGTTCCAAAAGACAGCTACAGAAGAGAAGATATGGCAACAAAAAGGAATTTTTGACCGAGACAAACATATCGCTTGAACCCAATGGGAAGAAACTAATCTTACCTATAGGGATTCAACGGCCTATACTTCAACATGTACATGAACTAACACATTAGGGGCCTGAAAAGATAATCTCATGGAGTTAACAATATTACTGGAAATCTTCTCTCACTGTGGCCTATAAAACATAAAGCAGATGTTGTATATGTCCATAATATAAGCCCAGAAAACCACTCCATGAATCCCAGGGACATTTCCCATTCCCTTTAGGTCCATTTCAGATATGTTGATTGGATTTTATCCAAATGCCACCATCTCAAGGATACAAATATGTGTTAGTTATTATGTCTATGTTCTCTCATCAGATTGAGGCATTCCCTTGTAAGAGAACAACAGCCTTAATGATACGTAAGTTTTTATTGGAAAAAATAATTCCCCATTGGGAAATTCCCTCTGAGTTATATAGTAACCCAGGGACTCACTTTGGCAGACAAATAGTGCAATCCATTGGTAACATTTGGCCTAATCTACAGCATTTTCATTGTGCTTATCACCCCCAGCCCTTCGGATTGATGAAATATACCAATGGTACAATTAAATCTCAACTAGCTAACCTTTCAGAAACTTTTAAACTCCTTTGGCCAAAAGTTGAACCTACAGTGCTCCTCATCCTGAACTCTACTCCTTTGGAAACAGTTATTCTACTTTTAAAATAGACATTGGTTGCCCTGTGCATCTGAATGAAGGAGCATATGAATCGATCTACTAAAAGGAGACATTTTGCATTATTGTCAAGGACTTATAACCAGCTTAAAGAAATTGATAAATTAGTAACTGATTCATTTCAGAGACGAAGACTTCAAAGACCATGGCTTATAACTAGGAGATTTCTTCTATTGAAAGAGATATCAGATAAAAGACTCTCTCCAATGTTATTGAAGGGGACCGCATTAAGCATTACTAACTAACCCATGTGCAGCTAAAATTAAAGGGATAAACTCATGGATTCACATTTCTCACCTAAAAAAGACACCTCACCATGAATGAATATCTACCCCCCTCTGAAACTTGCCTCTGTCTACAACGGACATCACAGATTCCTCAAGGATGAGAAACCACAGACATCAGAGGCAAGCAGCTGTCCCACGACATGGACAAGGCCTGTATACCAACAGGCTGAATTCAGAAACCAATTGTTTGATTGGTTTGATGTTATTCTTTTTTAAAAAATATATTTTATTGATTTTTCACAGAGAGGAAGGGAGGGGGATAGAGAGTTAGAAACATTGATGAGAGAGAAACATTGATCAGATGCCTCCTGCACATGCCCTACTGGGGATGTGCCTGCAACCAAGGTCCATGCCCTTGACCGGAATTGAACCTGGGACCCTTCAGTCCGCAGGCTGACGGTCTATCCACTGAGCCAAACCAGTTAGAGCTGATGTTATTCTTGAAAATAGTTATACTTGTTCTTTGGGTTTTTCTGTATAGACCAACTATTAATTATTACTGAAGATGTAAAAGATACTTTTAATATTCTTTATGGTTTACATAAATCTTATACTAGCTCCAAAAAGAAAAAGAAAGAAAGAAAAGAATGAGACAAACAGCAAAACTCAGATGATGATAGTTTACAGGATAGCAATGATCCAGAGTGTTTTTCACAGTGAAGGCCACAAGATTTTATTGCCTTACATTTACCTGCCCTTCCCTTTCTGGGAAATTCGGCCTCAACTCACATCTCATGATTGTACTGCCTCATCCCTAATGGTCCACCCTTTCAACAAGATGATGCTGATACTGAGACTTCCAAGCCTAGCCCTGTGAGGCCACACTATCCAGCCAGAAGGTTGGTCCATCAGTGCCTCCCTCAGATCGCTGTATGACCCAAAGGAGAAACTGGGAACAAAAGGGAGCTTCGTAATGCATCCAGCAAAGTTCAGTGACCGAAAACCACCGGACAAGGGCATCTGTCTGGTCACAAATCCCTAACTGGGCAGGTCACTGTGGGTAGTCGGACCTTAGGCCTATCACTGCCCTGGTGATAAGTTTATCTTTCCCTTAATCAAGCCCTTCCCATTGTTCTTGTGCATCTAGGTTAACACCTTTGAATCGGCAGAGTAATCCTCTTTTTCAGATCCCTGGGATGTGTAACCACTCTCAAGGAAGCACAAAATCTTGTAAACTATCTTATAATCCAATCACAGAGATTTCCCTGCCTTGCTTTTCTCACCTTCTTGCAATCTTCCTTATGTGCCCTCCTTAATTCCAAGTATATAAAAGGAATAGAAAAACTCATTCTTGGGAGCATTTTCTCAGTCTGTTGAGAGCTTGCTTCCAGGCAGTGTCCTCTGTTTGGCTCAAATAAACTCTCATAAAATTTTTCTACAGGTTTAGACACGCTCACATTGACAGTCTCTGGAGACAGGGTACTATTTGACAGATTACGCCTCTGTTGTAAATATGTCTGCAATTTGGTCGGGGTAGGGATCTGAGCCATGGCAGAGGCTGGTCAGTGGAGCGTATTGAAAACCCACCCACTGACGAAGGCAAGTTCTTACTGTGACTGGCTGTTCTATCAGGTGTATCTGATCTCTGCTTCCTTCCACAATTGGGGCCAAAACTCTAAGGGCACTCACCCCTTTTGTTGTTTTTGCCATAATGCCCAAGCCATGCCTTCCAGGTTTACTGAAACAACTAATTGAAGTGGCAGCCCTGCCTGTGAGATTCTAAGAGACCAGAATTTTTGCTTTCTCAAAGGCGGCAGTTGTTCAGCTCCCCAGTCCCATATATATCCCTTCTTAACTAAGTGACATAATGGGCAAAAGCATTGTGCTAAATGGGATATAAAAGTTCACCAATACCCCAGAATTACTACAAAAGCCTGTACCTCTTTTGGTATAGAGTAGCCTAGTACTTTGTCTATGACAGCCTAGGGGATACCACAGGTCTTATCTCCCCCCACCCCCACCCAAACTTCCTGCAGTGCCCAGACCTTGCATTTTTAAAATTGACTTTGAGAGAGAGAGAGGAACATTGACTCATTGTTCCACCTATTTATGCATTCATTGATTGATTCTTGTATGTGCCCTGACTGGAGATCAAACCCACAACCTGGCGTATAGGGATGAGGCTCTAACCAACTGAGCTACCCAGCCAGGGCCTCAGACCTTGAATTTTCAGCAGATTCGTTGCCCAGTCTCTGTTGCAGGTGGTTCAGGAAAGCCTGCAAGATTTTCTGTCGCAGAGGCAATCACCGGTTAACATGTTGTGATATAATAAGCCCATTTCACAGAGCTAGGAAAGGAAAACAGTAACAGGTCCCAAGCCACCATCACATGGCATATGGTGGGCTACGTGCCACGGGGGAGCACTTGGAAGGCACACCCCAAGTGGGAAACATGGTTTCTAACAGTTTCGTTGCCACTGTCGAGGCAGCAGCCTTGTGGCAGGGAAAGGCTTTAATCCAGCCAGAAAATAGACATGCAACACCAAGGACATATTGAAGCCATACTCAATGGCTGTTGAATGAAGTCCAGATTAAAGGCACTATGGCGCATGCAGGAAAGACCATCCTTCACATCAGATACCAAGAAATGAGGCTTGCCTGAGAGCCTGAAAGCACCAGGCGGCCTTCTTGGGTTTCCCATAGCTCCTACTATTCATTTAATTTATAGCCACTGTTTACCCATCTTAATCTCTCATTCAGGAGCAGACTGTTGCCATGTCACAACGACATCAGAAAGGTAACAGTCTGGCACTGAGGGGTCATTATTATAGAAGCAGAATGGACTTCATCCACATGTGCCATAATCATTACAGAGTTTCTGCTGCTGCCTTTTCATGAAAGCCAGTGTGGACATTTCAAATACAGGTTAGCCTTTGCTATTATGATTCAGTGTCAATAAAATAAAATAAGTTGCCCTAACAGGTTTGGCTCAGTGGATAGAGCATCGGCCTGCGGACTGAAAGGTCCCAGGTTCGATTCCGGTCAAGGGCATGTACCTTGGTTGCGGGCACATCCCCAGTAGGAGGTGTTCAGGAGGCAGCTGATCGATGTTTCTCTCTCATCGGTGTTTCTAACTCTCTACCCCTCTCCCTTCCTCTCTGTAAAAAATCAATGAAATATATATTTTTTTAAAAGTTGCAGGTTTTTTAAAGTAATTAAGGACTGATTAAGACAACCTTAAACATGGAAAACTATTATTTTTTAAATATCTTTTTATTGACTTTTTAGAGAGAGAGGAAGGGAGAGGGATAGAGAGACAAAACCATCCATGAAAGAGAAACATCGATTGGCTGCCTTCTGCATATTCCCTACTGGAGACTGAGCCAGCAACTTGGGCATGTGCCCTAACAAGGTTTTATGGATTGATGCTCAACCACTGAATAACACCAGCTGGGCCAGAAAATTATTTTAATAAAATATAGAATCTAGGCAGAAAACTTTCATACCTGAACGCACCTGAACACTGAGCCATAGGCATCAGCAGAGCCCCCCTCTGATCTCAGGGACCTGCTTCATGCCTGCTCTTCCCTAGGCTGCAGGAAAGCACCCCCGCCTCCTTTCAGGCAGTGATGTGCCCCTGCCTGTATAGCTGGCCTCCGCCAGTCCCAGCCTCTTTGTTACAGCCCCAGATAGGAAACTCCAGTCTATCAAAATAAATCAGCCATTCAAATTGTTGGCTATTTACAGAGTAACTCAGAGCAGCGGACATGAACTATTCCTGCTCTTGCACCATAGATAAAGCCTCAAGTATGGCAAAAGAATGAAACACGATGAGGTGTTTATAAAATTCAAAGACAGAGTCAAGACTGGCACGAGCGACCTTTCCTCTGTATCAGTTGAACTTCTCTGCCTGCACGTGATGGGCTCAGACCAAAGGAGCAGAACTCCAGAGGAATCAGGAAAAGGTCCTCCACCAGCGTCCCCAAACCTGTCACAGCGGAGCCTGAAGGTCACGGTGGGCCAGGTGTAGAGCTAGCGGAGTACATCCGCTTCCCCAGGGGGCTCAGCGTGGGGGCGGGTCACACCATCCACTAAACACCGCAGGGCTCCGTGTCCTCAGAGAGGTGCGGTTCAAAGAAAGCCCAACCTGAAGACGCCAATGTGTCCTTTGCCTCCAGCCAGCTTGGTGCGTCAGGCATTACACAGGCTTGTGCTGGCAACTGGAACTGAGCATCCATGGCGTGAAGTTAAAAGTCTAAGCAACTCGACCAACATGGTTTCCCTAGTCAAGGTGTTCCTGCCGCAGAGCCTACGTGTCAGGGGATGAGTAGTCACAAGGGGAAGGCTCCCCGCGGGGGCTGCCAGACCTCAGAGGAAAGAAGGCAGGTCTTTGAGTTTCAGAAAAACAGATAATGTTTTAGTATAAGCATGTCACGTACCGATATCCTGCATTTTATCTGCCAGCGTTATGCCCTGAAGACACAAAGTTAATAGTCACCTCTGGTTTCTTGCTGGGAAAAAAAAACAAAAAAACAGAAATCGTGGGAAGAGAAATAGCCATTACCTGCCTGTAGTCTCCACACCCTAACTTGGAATGCAAGATGTTGTTTCTTGAACATACTCAGAATATAGAATACACAAACTGGATGAAAATATTTCAGTAAACACAGGATACCACAAAAAGGTGGCCAGGGGGGCGCTTTCTTGCCTGAAGTGAACAGTGAAGAGCCAATCAATCTCAAGAAACTCAACTCCACGGTCTCTGGGCTCCCAGCCTCACCACTGCCCTCTGCCCTGCCGGCCATGGGGAGATATCAGATGGTGCTTTCTCTGGGCTCTCAACTTCAAGTTCTCAGTGGTGACCACCACTCTGTGAGCTGGTATACAGGAGACACTAAACAAAAATGGTTTTCAGGCTGCACTTACTAGTAGCCATTTGTTCCGGTTCAAGCTGGTCGCACAGCCTACATTTTAACTGCTCCTCTGAAGTCGAGGCAAAGTCAGCAGCTCCCAATTGGGAAGACCTCCAGGTGAGCATCCGCAAGGAATGGGGAAACGAGTTGGAGCCTCCGTCTTCGTTTTTCCTGCTCACAGAGCAGGCCACTCAGGGGCTGTTCTTGCTCCACTGGCACGTAGTCTGAATCATGAAACTGTTGGATTTTGAGGAAAAGTTAGGAAAGAGACAAGTATGTGATGTGTACATGTGATCATCTCTAATCTTAGTCTCCAAACCCGCATTTTCTAGTTTCCCAAACAAGAGTTCTGCCTGGGGGGGAGGGGGGCGGAGGAGAGACTTATGTAATACTTTAGACAATAAAGAATTTTTAAAAAAGAGCTCTGCCACATTGGCTCCAGGGTTAAGACAGGAGAGCCTTCTCTAAAGCTAACCAGAATAGAGAAGTTATGGTTTCGGGGCTTAAGAAAGTAGTTACCACATCAAATAAAAGCTCTATAAGCATTTAATACATTAAGATACTATTTTTTAGAATCTAAACTAGTATGATCAGGATATCATTTTCGTTAGATGTAAATTCTCAATCCAGAGCAGGACTAAGCCAGTGAGCAGGGTTCTTTAGTTTTATATCTCCTCCCTAACGTTAGTCCCGAGTAGCCAGGAAGACATCTGCTTTGCCTGTATTTTCCATTACAGGTTCTCAGTGTAAACACGATTAGGAACAGAAGATGTACATAAAAATAGTGCATCTCTATGGCAAACACCATAAAGTTTTAGCTTTCCTTGCTAGAGGTAGCAGCTCCAAGACCATCACAAGGGCTGGCAGGGTCTGGCCCTTGACTGGGGAAGGCAGACTTTCAGGGGCTTCTGGGAATGATTTCCTGCTCTGGGGGCCAGTTACACGAGGGTTTACTTTACAAGTTCGTCCAGCCGTGGTCTGGATTTGTGCACATTCCCGCATGCATGTTACCCATATGTTCAAAAATATTCACAGAAGCCATATCCAAAGTATAACTAAGCTACTGTAGCAAAAGGGGGGCAGCGCATACTAAACCTGACAACTCGTGGGAGATGGTCTTACAGCTCCGAGACTGAAAGTAGCCGTACAGGATGGTCTGAACAGGAAGCCATGTGGTGGGTAGGCAGGTTCTACGCCTGCAGCTTCCTTGACAAAGGTCAGTCTTCATCTTAAGTGACCTTGGGTGGGGTAGCCTTTGCACTTCAGCTTCTTTAACTGTAAAGGGTGATGCATATGCATATGTTCCGTGTCCCTGGGATGTGTTAATTCAGTTCATCTTCAAACACGTCTGAGACACTTCTCTGCCTCAGTTTTCGTGTGTGAAATAGTTATAGTATCCACCTTAAGGGAAGTGAGAATAGGCAGTTAGACATGTGAATTGCTTAGTGTTCTTCGCTAGCATATAATATGCATTCAGGTGCTATTTGACACCCGGCACAAGAGAGCTCCATGAATATTCACTCTATGAACTGAGAAGGATATTCTGCCCTAACACACCGGGGAATAAAATACTATAAAAAGAAATGAGCAAGACTCATGTTATCTCCATAGGAGCCAGGAGACTACCCCTCAAGAGAGGACTTTTGGAGGCTTTGGGGATGCAGACATGATTTTCTGCTCTGAGTGCCTGTTACATGAGTGTTTACAAGTTCACCCAGCTGTGGTCTTGATTTGTGCACATTCCTGCATATATGTTGCCCATATGTTCAAAGATATTCATAGAAGCCACATCCAAAGTAAAACTAAGCTACTGTATTCATTTCCATCTAACTATTGCAGGGTGGGGGGGGGGGGCACATACTAAACCTGACAAGTTCAAGGGAGGCGGCCTTACAAACTCAGAGACTGAAAGTAGCCATATAGGATAGTCTGAACATGAAGAGCCGTGGTGGATAGGCAGGTCCTAGGCCTGTAGCTTTCTTAACAAAGGTCAGTCTTACCCTAAGTGAGCCTGTCTATTGTCTTCTTGCATCTAAGATAACAGAGTTTTGACATGTCAGAGTCATCTTTTCAGACCCCTCAGGCACAGCCACCAGCAGCAGAGCAGGAGTCCACAGAACCCCTCGTTATCTTGTTCCCCACATACCATCTCTATGTGCTGTAAATGTTCATCGTTAACGATCCTGTGCCCACCAATGGGAAGGAAGCATGTGTCTCTCCATCTTACTTCGTATCCAATCCCAGAGATTTCCCCACTTTGCTTTCTTCCACCTCCCTAATCTACCACCAGTGGATTTCATGTAACCCTACTTATATCTCCTTTGAGTCTAACGTATAAAACAAGCTGCAAAACTGCCATTCTCCGGAGCATTTTCTCAATCCGTTGATATTTTGCTTCCCTGCAATTGTCGTCAGTTTGGCTCAAATAAACTCATAAAAATTCTCCATAGGTTTGGAGATTTCTTACATCGCCACTGTGGTGCAATGCACACTGATGTTACAAGTAAAGGAAAGTGAGGGAGCAGTTCTCTTGAGCCAGGCTGTTGCCGCTGACAGAAGAAGGGTTGGGTTCTCAAGGGAAGTCCATGTGACGGAGGGCTCTCTTTTGACGCTGGTGGTATCACACAGCTGTTAGCTCTGTTAGACTTTAACTGTTTACTGTCAAACAGTGTCCACAGACAGTTTAGTTACAGTGCACTTTTCTTCTGTTTACTGCAGAAGGCTAACTTTAGGAAGCCCAGGGGCTTTCACATCTCACCCACAGCTCCATGGCCACTTTCCACCCAGGTGCGCTGGGACTTTGAGGGGCTGATGAGATGGGCTGTGAGATGGGCCATCACAGTCCAACTTTTCCTTCTGTGTTCGATGAAGCAAAGCAGCTAACAGCTGCCACATGGCTTCCCTGCTCAGCCTTCCTCCCCCAATTGTACCGGATTCACGCAGTCTCTACCACGTGTGGATCAGACTCTGAATTCCCCCTTAAAAAGTCACTCAGCTAGTTTAAGGCTTTAAAATATCTCAGTTACTTTTAACAGCTAATGTCTAAGATGGAGGCGGTCAGCTTAGAAAGAAGAAATTAGAAAAACTCAGAGGAAAATAAGAAGCATTTCATGGTTAGCAGTATGATAGGTTGTATTAGTAAGTAACATGTTTAAATATTTTAAGTGTCTGTGAAGTTTCTCATTTACTTTGCTATTTCATGTGTGCATTCCTGGTCAGACCTCCCTTGTACCTGTTCAGGGACTGGGGCTCCTTCCATATTGCGGCTGACCCACCTCAGAGTCTCCTCCATCAAACCCGTGGACAGGAGGGAAAAGACCATGGGGAGATAATGGGCTACACTTACATGTAGTACACATTTCTGGTCACGTTCTCCTGGCCAGAACTCAGCCCCTGCCCATAGCTAGATGTAAGGGAGGCCAGATGCTAGTCAGGTTTGGGATCACCGGCAGTCTCTACCACAAGTGTACACCCTGAAGGTATGTGTTCAAGATCATCATATCTGATGCCTCCCCCAGCCAAGTCTCTCTAATGTGCTATTATCAGTCCTATTGATCATACAGCAGGCTTTGTTTATGCAATTAGGGTGTTTGGACGAAACTCGAGCTTTACTGATAGGACATGGAGGATACTTTTAAACAACTTGTCTGACCTGATCAGTGCACGTATGAAACTAGGCGGCTCTAGGAGTCAGGACCAGCAGGTCCCCAGTGCTCAGAGAACTGTTTCTCCGCTTTTCCTCGGCACTGGAAGCTTAATACTGACATTTCAGGAGCCCCTGTTAAGAGAAGTTGCCTTTATTTTTTTTAACCTGCCAGTATTCTTCGGGCAGGTTTCAACCTCCTGCCTACTCTTCTATCAAAGGGCGACAATTATACTCCCAGGCAGTTTTGACCTACACGAACGATTAGTGTAGCCTGCTTTGTAGATTTCTATATAAGCACCCCGTGTTCTTTGCACTCACTTTTGAACACCTGCAACACCATGCATTGTAATTGCTGCAGAACAGTTGTCTCCAGGAGCCTGTGCTATAAGCTTACCTGACCCCCACAAGGTGTTTCAAACTGCTTCCACCATTAGATAAAGCACAGCTTATTGCTTAATAAAAACAAGTCATCTTTGGTTAAGATATAGGAACGGGTAGATAAAGGGAAAGAATTATGCATTTATCCTGACTTTTTTTTTTAAAGGGATAGTTCACTAGAGGTAGTGATAGAAAGATGCCACATTGCTTCTCTAATAAGCAGACCTAGGTGAGTCCATGGTTGTCAACCTCAAAAGCAACTGTAGAGGGTACCCACCACTTGATGGTAGTATACAGTACCTAAGAGGTGGTCTTGCCAAGAAGTAGACTTTAATCTTATATTTTAGAGCCAACCACAGACTTACAGAAAACACAGGAGAGAGGGGAACATACTAAAGTATGCCACAGAGATGCAGTTAGCAAAGTCCCCAATGGGGGTAATTCTGCGGGTCTAATGATCCTGCTTCAAAGAATTGCAAGGAAAGATGGAGAAACCTGTCCATTGAGACAAAAGACGCCAACAATTGTAGTAGGTAGACCTTATTTGGATCCTAGTTTTCATAAAAACTAGAAGGAACCATAATGTAAGTGCTAAAATGTGAACTCTGAATATGAGTAAAGACTAATAATTTTGTTTTGTTTAGGTATGAGTAGTATTAATTGCTAAAATAGTGCCATAGAACTTGCTCACCAGGGCACGGGTACCCTTTCTATGACCTAAAAGGCGAGGTACAAAAACCATTGCCCAACTTCCTTGACACCTACAAAGCTAGGGCCAGATACTGATACTAGAATACCTCTACAGACAGAGTATCCCCAGATCCTGGCTTGCCAAGAGAATGGTATGTTTGTCCTCTATTTCTGTCCCTATCCCTGTCTTTACTGCCTCTACCAGCCATACCCTTGAACCCTACTCCTAAAATAAGAATTCAGTTGATGCTTTTATTGGAAAAAATTAAAACTATAAAGTACAACCTTGTTTTTGTGTTACAGACTGAGCATTCATTTTTAGGTGTAATAACAAGATATCAGTATTTGACAACAGCCCCTTATCTGAAGATTTTCCAAAATGAAAAAAAAAAATTTTTTTTCATTATAGATCAGCATTGACAACTCAACTTTTCTAATCAATTTTGATGGGGAACACTAACTTTGAACATCAAACAGTTCTCAAAAACCAAGTTCTATTTTTTTATTAATAAACCTGTATGACAAGTCGTAATATTATATTTTTAACTTTATAAATACAACTTGGGAAGTTCCTTTGTCATTAGTACCTCCATAATACCCTCAATTTTGCCCCATGGCCCAATATATTTATCATTTGGGCCTTTATAAAAAAGGTTTGTGGTTGACCTCTGCTTTAAGAGGAAAAACACTAATATACAACTTCTAGTTTGCTCTATGATATTAGCAGTGTATTTCATTAATTTATATTATCTAATTTTCATCTCTAGAAGGTAGTATATCTCACCCAACCGCCAGCAGGCAGGATACTTCCTTTGAAAATGTGAACATACACAAGTCCAGGTGGTCTTACTTTGGATGTAGCCGACATGGAACAGCAACTGGACAATAGCTCATTCGGGCTGGAAGGAGTTGTGAGCTCAAACCTCAACCTACTTAGCTGATCCAGGGCCTTCGTTTGCTGTTCAGTGGTCTCTCATGGCTTCCCTGAGCCCCTCATCACTAAGCATTCCCAACGCGAAGAAAAGTCTCAGTTGTTAGACAGGTTGTGAAGGCGCCACATGTGTATGAACAGACAGGCATGGGAGGTGCTGCTCATCACAGCCCCTGCAGCCGTATTCACTAGAGCAACTGTATTTTAAACTTAGGTGTTAATTCCAAGCGTCGGCTACTGCTGGTGACATACTAGATTAGCTACTTGAGAACTGGCAGGTCAAGTGGTAGGAGTTAAGAGCTGCATGAAAAGACGGTACAGTCACTCAGTCACTAAGTACGTCTCGAAGAACCCAACAGATCAGACTTTCTCCACGAGCCTGGATGTTTTGTCTTGATACAATGGCATCAATTGCTTTAAAAGTAATTCAGCTTCATGCCACCCCTCTCTCCCATCATTCCACAAATTAGAGACAGTTGTATCCCACGATGTTCATAGAGATTGAATAAGGTGAGGCATAACACTTTTTGCAGATTGAGCATTCATTTTTAGGTCTTTGGACACAGCAAAGTATAATCTCCAAAAGTAAGCTTTTTCAAAGGGCAGATTTATGTATCCCTTCCAATGGATGGAATACATCTCTAATTTAAGTTCTATTCACCATAAGGATTAATACTTAGTATAAAAGCCCATAATTCTTATAGCCCTAGGATATCCTTTAGGTTCTTAAAGTTCAGAAGCAAGCAAACAGGTAGCCCAAAGATGGCATTTCAGACAGACCATGGAAGCACAGGTGTAATATGCTTGAGTAAGTAGAGCATTCTGGAAAGTCTACAAGATAATTGACATATACCACCCATCTCTCATAGATGCCAGGAGATGGGAAGCCCAGCACTTGACTGCAGTATTGACCATGGCCAGAGGACAGAAGCAGCAACAGTTCTCTGAGAAGCAGAACTTTGAAAGCTAGTAGGATCCCCCTACTAATGTAGGTGTTTGAAGTTTCTATAATAAAAGCATTAAAGCTAGTAGGAAAAAGAAACAATGTTTGACCTTGAGGATAAGAAATCCTTCATTAACACCAAAGTCACAAGTCATGACGACATGAGAATAGAGAAGGATGGAACAAGAAGACTTAGGCTTGTTCTTTATTGGCCAATTCTTTAATATAAAAATTAGACTGGTGACTAGAAAACATGAGAAGCACTTAAAAAAACAAGTGACAAGGGAAATCTATAAGATACAGGGAACTCCTACCAAATGAAACAAGAATGTCAATATGGGGAACTTTTCTATGGGTTTGTCATAGCTTGCAATGTCATGATTGCAATTCTTCTGCTATTCTCGTTAAAAAAAATAAAATTTTGCTAGTTAAAAAGGGGGGGAGGAGGACAGAGCCAATAGGAGAGATTAAATACATCAGCAGGTAGTTTAGGAAAGGGAGAAAAGTGACCTAGGAATATGGTATCTTATTTTACTAACCAGAAATACAAATTTATAGTGATCATCTTCTACCCATCAAGCTAAGGAGTCTATGAGCTGGTGGAGATCTGGAGGACGTAGGCGCACCTTCAGCTCTGAGGCGGTTCCTGGTGGCATTGAATATGCCTGTGCCCAGCAGTCCACGGTGAGGTAGAGACCTCAGGCCTCATAAACACATAAGAGGCAGTTACAGTGTCTAAGTCCTTCGTGGCATAGTCAGACAAGCATAAACATGTGATCTATACTGAATGGAAGGCTACGCCTTTAGAAGCAACTGCCTAGCCCCGTGGTCGGCAAACTGCGGCTCGCGAGCCACATGCGGCTCTTTGGCCCCTTGAGTGTGGCTCCTAAGCCTTAGGAGTACCCTAATTAAGTTAATAACAATGTACCTACCTATATAGTTTAAGTTTAAAAAATTTGGCTCTCAAAAGAAATTTCAATCGTTGTACTGTTGATATTTGGCTCTGTTGACTAATGAGTTTGCCGATCACTGGCCTAGCCATATAGAATAGCAGTGTGGGTTTGTCTCAGAAGTGTTTGACCAGAAGAGACAGGACCATAGTACCATTTATGAAGATAAGCACACTCTCTGAGATAAAACTCACTCCCCCAGCACAGAGATTTCCCCCAGACATGAGGTCTCATTATTCCCCACTGCACCTCACCAGAATGGGGTGGGAATCCCTGCTGATCCAAGGTGTCAAGGACACAGCCAGTCTCAGAGATGCTGCAGCTGGGGTCGTCCATCACCAAAACATCGGCCAACAGATGGCCAAACCCAGGGTGCACACCATCCCTCTCATTAACTCTCAAGAAGTCTCCCTCCAGGTTCAGAGCCCAAACTCTGCAGGCCCAGACCCAGCTTTCCAGGGCCACGTGTTGTCCATTTGAGGTTCCCATGATGACCACCCATTCCTGGAGCTTCTACAGGAGTGCAGAAGGAACTAGACATCTTAAGTTTTTGATATAGCTAAACTAATCTGAACTAAACCACGTGATTCCTGGCAAGAGCCCTAACCAAATTCATGTGCACCATGGGCAAGAACTGGCCTAATACCTGTTCATGGACTTACCTGTCTTCAAGTTCAACTCAAGTTACTGAGTCCCTTGAGTTCCTACTAACTTGTCATCCTGCTTAGCATCTCATCCAGAACACAGAAAAACATAAGTCAGCAGGGAGCACCAGATCCTCTTGAAGCAACCAAGCTGAGGAGGCCAACGCAGGCCAAGCCA
>NW_006288853.1:3926730-3946114 GCF_000327345.1 Myotis davidii
TCAAGTGCAAGGTTATAGGTGAGAGAACATATATCCAAGACCTCTTTTAAAAATAAGGGTGCCAAGGAGCTGGGTGCCCAGCAGAGCCAGGGCAGGGAAGGTAGGTAGTAGGGACAGTTTGCTTCCCTCATTGTGGAACCTTTACCTTAGAAACAAGGCGGGCCAAGTGCTCTCAGGACTCCCGTGGTCTCAATACTCGGGGCCCAAGTTAGAGTCCAACCTCCACGGGGGCCTGGGGAAGGAGGGAGCCCATCTCTTGACTGTACTTAGCTGCTGCAACAGGCCAACAGGTCCGGTCACATGCACAGTGATAGCCTTGTCTCAGACTTGAAAGGAAGTTTCTACTCTGAAGGGGCCCATAGGCAGCCTGGACAGCTCCTTGAGGCTTACACAGTCCAGGGAGGGAACTGCTACATTCAGGGATGTTCCATGACCAGCTGAACAGAGAAAACTGTTTGGATAGAAACCAGCTCTAGCAAGTGAAGATTTTCTGGTGTCCTCACAAGAAAAATGTTGAACAACCTGAAAGTCAACGATTTCTTAGATTATTAGAGAATTGAGGTCATGGGGGAAAATGCCATTCCGAAACTTGGAGACAAATGAATAAACAAAATCACAGCCAAGATCTACTTCCCTGCAGCAGAAGACACTGAAAACAGTAACTAGTAGAAACACTGACAGGTTGCTAGACTAGCTTGAGAGTGAGAAATTCTAGGGGCTGCAATAGTATGGGGTCCTTCACTTTAGGAGATTTCTACCTCCAGAAATTCCACAATGTAATCATGGTGAATGAAGGTCAGAGGAAAAAATCCTCATATTTCAGACAGCTAGAGAGGAAGAGTTACCATTTTAAAATATGCCAGAGCATCCTCCATAACGTAGGACTGTCTCCCAGGGACAAGTACATTATCAGAGTCGTACCTGGCCTGGAAGAAGGACAGTTAGCCAGCTGCAGCCCCTCTCGTCTTCCTGTCTCACAAGAGGGAAGGAAAGGGCCAAGAAGCACTTTTGAAGGTCACAGCCCAAGGGCTCGAGCCACTAAAGACCTGAGATATAATCATTAGACTACACAATGCTCTCCCTCCCCTGCACCTTGCCACAATATCAACAGGGCTCCAGTATAACATGTATTTATACTGAGAGAGCCACAAGAAGGGAACCCTACTTAAAAAGGAGTTCTTAGGGAAACCAAAGGACAAGACTAGTGGGGGAGGGGGCAATGAAAGAAAATAAAGCTGTTGGGCCCCTACACCTACCACTGATATTAAACTAAGCCTAGAAGAGAGTTACAGCAGTTCCTATTACTTAACAAAGATTTACAAGGCACACAAATGAACAAGAAACAGTCCGAAGAGACAACGTTAAGTATCAAAATCAGATTCAAATGATACAGAGTTTGTAATTATCAGATAGAGAATTTTAAATAACTGATTAATATGTTAAGGACTCAAACAGGAAAACACAACATGCCAAAACAGGGGGGCTAATGTAAGCAGAGAGATGGAAACTCTACGAAAGGACTAAAAGGAAATGCTGGAGATAAAAAACACACGAAGAGAAGTGAAGAACGCCTTTGGTGGGCTCATCAGTAGAACAGACACCGCAGAGGAAAGGAATGAAGAACTTGGAGATATGTTAACGGAAGCATCTCAAACAAAAATGCCAAGAGGAAAAATAGAGAAAAACGACCAGCAGGTATTCGGGGTTAGTGTTCCCTCCCATTGACTCAGAGCCAAGAGTGTTTCCAGAGTGGAGGAGAGGTTACTGGACTAACCATACCTTCGGTTCTTCATCCCCAAGGCATCCCCAAGTCCTGTCCATGGCTAACAAGGCAGAAGAATTTTAGAGCCGTCTCCTACGCTCTCTAGGTCACTTCTTCTCTGACTGCATGTGGGAATCAAGTGGCTTCTGAGCCCTAACCGGTTTGGCTCAGTGGATAGAGCGTCGGCCTGCGGACTCAAGGGTCCCAGGTTCGATTCCGGTCAAGGGCATGTACCTGGGTTGCGGGCACATCCCCAGTAGGGAGTGTGCAGGAGGCAGCTGAATCGATGTTTCTCTCTCATCGATGTTTCTAACTCTCTATCCCTCTCCCTTCCTCTCTCTAAAAAATCAATAAAATAAAATAAAAAAGTGGCTTCTGGCTTGGGTCAATGCTGGCCTTCTTTCTTTCTTTAGGGCAGGACTAGGGAGCATGCAGGCCCTGGATTCCTTTACCCGAAAGGCAAGTGTTTTCACATGGCATCCCAAACATCTAGAAGAAATGAAGTGCCCAGGAAAAGAGTTGAGATTCAGAGGAAGTGGTAAGAGTGTGTAACCAAAACTAAAAGCAATTTCTGGGTAAAATTAAGTTGCATGTTCAAATATGTTCAAGTATGCCAGTTACTAGTATTGCTTTCCACCGCAGAACTGGTGGACATAGTGACAAACCTCAACGGATCTTTTGACAGAAGAGAGTGTTGCAGGCTTTCAACAAGAAAGGCAATTTTTAAGTCCTCTGGATCTTGCAAATGACTTTGGACCTTACAAAGAGCAGCTGTACAGGCAAGTTCTTACATAAGGATGCTCAGACTCGAGTGGTACTGGCATAAAAACAGATACACAGATCAATGTAATAGAAGAGAGAGTCCAGAAATAAGTTGTCATTTCTATAGTTAATTATTCTACAACGAAGGAGGCAAGGATATACAATGGACTAAAGACAATCTCTTAAATAAGTAGTACTGAGAAAACTGGACAGATACATGCAAAAAAATATAAAACTGGACCACTTTCTTACATCATATACAAAAATAAACTCAAAATTGATTAAGAACTTAAAAGTAAGACCTTAAACCATAACTCCTAGAAGAAAACATAGGCAGTAAACTCTTTGACATCACTCTTAATAACATGTTTTTAAACACGTCTCCTCAGGCAAGGGCAACAAAAGAAAAATAAACAAATGGGACTACGTCAAGCTAAAAAGATTTTACACAGCAAAGAAAACCATCAACAAAACAAGAAAATTTATTGAGTGGGAGAAGATAATTATAAATGATACATCCAATAAGGGGTTAATATCCAAAATACATAAGGGACTCATATAACAACACCCCAAAAAAAATCCTAATAAAAAATGGGCAGCCCTACCTGGTTTGGTTCAGTGGATGGAGCATCAGCCTGTGGATTGAAGGGTCCTGGGTTCAATTCCAGTCAAGGGCACATGCTTGGGTTGCGGGCTTGATCCCCAGTAGGGGATATGCAGAAGGCAGTTGATCAATGATTCTCTTATCATTGATGTTTCTGTCTCTCTCCCTCTCCCTTCCTCTCTGAAATCAATAAAACTGTTTTGTTTTTTTTTAAATGTGCAGGGGACCTGAGTAGACATTTTTCCAAACCACAATAAGATATCACCTCATCCCGTCAGAGTGGCTACCATCAAGATATCAACAAATGACAAATGTTGGCAAGGATGTGGAGAAAGGTACACTGTGGTGGGATTGTAAATTGCTGCAACTAACTATGGAAATCAGTATGGAGCATCCTCAAAAAGTTAAAAATAGAGCTACCATATGATCCAGCAATTCTACTTCTGGGTGTTTATCTTAAATAAACAAAACACTAATTTGGAAAAACTATATGCACCTCTATGTTCATTGCAGCATTATTTCCAATAGCCAAGATATGGAAGCATCCTAGGTGTCCATGGACAGACAAATGGCTAAGTAAGATGTGGTCCATATATACAAAGGAATATTATGCAGCAATAAAAAGGATAAAATCTTGCCACTTGTGACACCATGGATGGACTATGAGGGTATTATGCTAAGTGAAGTAAGTCAAACAGAGAAAATTAAATACCACATAATTGCACTTATATGTGGAATCTAAAAAATAAAATTAAAAATGAATAAACAAAATAAAGAAGAAACAGAAACAGGTCTAGAAAATAAGCTGATGGTTGCCAATGGGGTGGGTGTAAGGGAGTGGGTAAAAAGGAAAAAAATCACAATGTTTTTTAGTAAATTGTTGTTTATTTCTGCATAAACGATACAGATCTTTTAAAAAATAAAAGTAATAGTTGTGTAAAATTAAATAAACCTAAGTATTTTTCCTACACTGATATTCCAAAAAAGAATAACTTGGACATGAGATCATTAGATATGATTGAGAATGTGTGGCAAAATGGGAAAATATCACATTTCAGAAGAAATAAAATAGTACAGAAAAGCAGCAGGACCTATGAATTTCACAATAGTCTTCTTGGTGTGTTTTAACTAAGTACTTGATTAGTTTCCATTTGCTATGACTGCCCAAACCAATGGTAGTCAGATCTGTAATCTATCGGCGCTTCTATTGAACTCCTTTGGGAAACAAGATTGGGTCTAAAAATGCTGATCACAATTGCTAGTTCTTCCACCAGGATCGGCCCAGAAAGACTAAGATGACAACAAACTGGAGAAAAGACAAGCAGCCTTCAGGGAAGGGGCTGTTCTGGGCTGGTGAGGGGACGGGTATCTTTTTCCTGGGACAGGAGGCAGCCTGGCTGCTGTGGAGGAGGAGTTAGGAACCAAGGTAGCTTGGATTCTGTGTCTGTTTCTCCTTTACTACCTTGGGACAGGGCCTCATACCTGCAACAACTCACTCCTCTAGGCCAGGTACCATCAGCAATAAAATCAGGACCTTGCAGAAGCCCTGAGACAAGGAAGGACAGATGGGGAATTTGGGGGAGTTACAGTCTGACGCTGTCCTATTGCCCCTTCTGCCTGAAGACCTTTTGTGGAGTGACTCCTGCCCCAAGCTCTGAGTGCTTTGAGGACCGGGGTCGGGGTTCCCCCATAGGCATCACTGGAGTAGTTAACACCTCCAGGGAAGTGAGTTCAAGCCAAGTGAGACATGAGGGTGCAACTATTTCAAGCTGGCTCACTGGATCACAGATTCCAGAGGTACAAGTGTGAAGACAGACCGAGGTTTTAACAGCCTTAGCAAAATTAAATTGGGCATGAAAAGAGTTAAAATAAAGGCTACAACAGATCTGAGACAATCGACTCAGCTAAGAAACAAACCAACTTGAAGTCGGATTGAAGACTCTCCCAGAAGGAAAGGGCGAAAGTAGATGTAAGGAAAAGCTAAGGATGCACGTGCCAACACCCAGGGAGAAGGAGTCTTAGAAAAAATAGAAATATCTGAAGGGAAACCTGCCAAGATTAGAGATTTGCAACACGGAATGAGAAGACCCACGGAGAGGGGAGGGGTAAGGAGACCCCAAGCCCTCCATCAGCTGGCTCCCATATCCCTACTTTGCTAGAAAGAGTGAGTCAGAGCTGGAAGAAGGGACACACACAGGAACAGAGACAGGTGCACTCCACGGCAGCTCTGGGTAGAGGGGCCAGACTAGGCTCTTTAAATGAGGTAACTTTCCCGAGAAGGGAGATGGGAGGCAGCTCTCGGGGTACACAGAAAGCCGCCCCTGCCTGAGGACACTGCCTCTGGTGGGAAATCCAGGGACAGTTGAGACAGCACCAGACACCTGAGTGAGGGCCCATCGCAGCCACGCAGTGACATGGAGGGGCTTGTCCTGGGCCAGGACAGAGCACCCTGGCTCCCTGTAACAGCTACAGGGACCACAGGAGAACGGCCTGTGGATCCCCAGCTGCAGGTCCCAGGCATGGGAGGACCAAGGCAGCCCGTTGAGGAGGCTCCATCGCTGGTGGAGGAGTGCCTTCAAGACGTGTGATGCCATTTAGCCAGCTGCTTCCACTTAACTTGGTGCCAGCTTCACTCCAGCCCTCGTGGTAACTTGTCCTTCCACGTTATGGTCCATCTACTCTCCTATCCCTTAGCTCTGGCTCTACACAGACCCCAGACCACACAGCTTGACTTCAGCCCTTGGTCTAGTGACTCTAGTCTTCACCACGGCCTGGCCTCTTTTTTACGAAGCGGGCTCGGCATTAACACCCTTCATTGCAGCAAGGGAGAGAGAGCACACCTTTCCTCCCTGCAGCCCATATTCCTGCTACTGCCCATCTCCTCCAAACTCAGCATGCAGGCCCTTGAGCCTTCCCTCCCCAGCGATCAGCCAGCTAGCTATGACCAAGGACTCGAGGCAGAGCGGGTTCGTCCTCTTCATCCTTGGCACTGAGCCAGGATCATACTCCACAGAGGGAGCCTCAGAGGTCCAGGGGGACGGCTAGAAAGATGGGTTCCTGGAACAGTGAAATGCTTTGATTCTCTGACTATCTTGTTCAAGCCTGCTTTGTTCCCATGGCCTTCAGGCTAATAGCTTCTGCTTCATCTTTAACATATTAAAGGAATTCTGCTTGCGGCTTGAGGAGATAAGAGAAGTATGTATTGTTTATCAAAGATTTGCTGGAACCTTGTGACCTGACTAACAACAACTAAGGTCAACATAATCTTCTTCAGACCCTGGCGCCCAGATGTCTGCGGTCAGTTGCCTCTTGCCTCTCTCATTCTCTGTTCCCTTGACATAAAGAAGCCTCAACTCTGTCCTTTCTTAAGATAGATTTGAGGACTAGGTCTCCCCTATTCTTGGTTGGTACTTTCTCAATGAATAAACTCTGGCATTTTGAGTTTGGCCCTTTGAAGCATTGGGCACACGGACTTCGGATCGGTAGGATTCCTACCACATGGCCCCCACTCGGGGCAGGAGGCTGGGCTAGGCCACCTCAGGCACTCTGTCTGGGATCCTGAGCCCAGCTTGTGAGCTTTCCCCGGTCATTACCCACCCAGCCACAACCGCACCACATAGCATGCGCAGGGAACCCAGAGCCATCTTCTACTTCCCCACAGTCGGAGGGCCTGCCCTGTGCTGCCACAAGTGGGGTGGGGGTGGGGGCAACAGAGAACCCCACCCAGCATTTGAGGGCTCTCCTGCCAAGGAGGCATAAATAGGAGCAGCAACGCCTGGGGCTGTGACAAGGCACTGCTATGACAAACATCAGTGATGGGGGTCCTGGGGCCTGGCCTCCTCTCTCTCAAGCCGTCTGGTATAGATCTCCAAGCCTATTTCTTCACCAGGAGCTGCAGCTCAAGAACATAGCTGAGGAGCTCCTGAGTAGCCAACTGAGGTGATGTTGTCCAGCCACAGACAGAATAGGTAATTCTCAGGCCACCAGTCTAGACTTCCAAGTTTCAGGGCCTCCCTGGCCACAAACTCATCTTCCCAAGATGGCAGCCAAGAACAAAGAAGAAGGTTCTGCCTGCCCCTGCGCACACAGGAGACCTGCACACAGGACCTGGGGCTCCCCCTAGCCTCTACGTCAAGCACCACGCTCAGGACACCCATTCAGACACCCTGAGCTTCTGCACGTCAGCTCCTTCATGAGCCACAGCCAAGCCAGACCAATGCCAGACCTGGGGCTTCATGACAGACCCCAGGGGTCGGGGACAGAGGATACCGGGGAATCTTGGCTACCTGCTCATTGCCTCTCTGACCAGACAGGCAGCTCTTTGAAGACCCTGATCCCTTCAGAACCCAGCCCTGTTCAAAGAAGGCCCTTAGTCCCAACCGCCAGGCCCAAAGCATGTGACTCCAGGTCTAACAGTAGCCTCCTCTGCAGTCCTGCCTGTGCCATTGGCTGGACATCTGAGCAGCAGGTAAGGACAGCCCTTCCAAGAGCAGAAATGCAGGGCCTGGGAGTTCAGTCTCATGTCAGGGACCAAGGCCAAGGCTCTGCCTCTTTCCCCAGCCAACAGCATAAGAGCTTCCCAGCTCAGGAATTCAGACAGTCCAGGTCTCATTTGGAAGTGAATCATCACCAAACAACCGGAACCCAGGGCTGAACAGAGACTGCACCCCACAGCCATTCCCCTCCCTCTCCTGGTTCTGTTCCAGCCACATACTCCATAGCCAATGTCAGGTTCCCTTCCAGCCCAGGCCACAGGTGCTGCCCAAACTCCAGCTTCCTTTCTCCTTCCTACTCCACCCATTGTTAGGTAGGAACGCTACAGGGCTGTGCCCCAGGGGTTCCTCGGCCCAGGTGGCTGAGGGGCCCCCAGGTAGGCTGCTGGGCTGAGCACATTGTCCCCCTCTGATCAGGGCTACCTCAGAACCTCCTCTCCTGGGAAGACTGCCAGGCCCCATCCAACCAGAGCCGCCTGGGAGGGGGACAGAGTCCTGGTAAAGGCAGGACCTACATCCCCTTAGGACCTATGCCAGGTCAGCAGCCTCCCACTCCGAGCCCTCGCCACTAGATAACACCAAGCTGAGGGCAGGCCGGTCCTCAGAGCTCCCACACCATCTCCTCCCAAGTCAGACAGGCATAGCCAGTGAGCAAGACAGTCATCTTCTCCCAGCCCAGAGCAAGCACGTCACCTGGAGAGGCAGCCTTCAGCCTGGTGGTCCCAGCCTTCTCTCCCACCTTCATCTTCAGCCACCAGAGTGCGTGTGTCCCCGAGGCCATGGCTTTCCTAGAACCAGGCGTCCCCTTTATAAAGAGCCAGGCAGGTGTGAGCACCTCCCAGCCACATCAGTACTTCCTGCCCACTGGCCATGAACTATCCGTCATAGTTCAGCCAACACTTATCCAGGGCCTGTTGTAGGGTGGGCACCGTGCTAGGTGATAGGAGGGGGCAGTAAAAGATGCCACCCTTTGCCTGGAGGCAAAAGACCTCCAGAGGCCGGCTGGGCAGGCAGCTACAGCAGAGAGGAGGCAGTGCAGCCTGGTGGGGGACAGACAGGAAAACAGGGGTGAGTGCAGGCGGCAGTGAGGAGCCCCTCCTCTTGCCCTCTGCACATCCTTTCCCCTGGAACCTGAAGAGAAGAAAAAGCAGCCAGAGGGGAAGGTCCCTCCAGTTTTTTGGTAGCTAGTGGTCTCCCCAGCTCTGAAAACCAGCTTTCAGGGGGAAGCGTGTATTTAAATTAATGCAAAATCAAGCTTTTACAATTCATTCTCCTTACCCCTGCAAAACGCATTCTGAGGCAGACTGCAGGCCTATGGGAGCTGATGTTTCATTGTTTATACTGAGCTTATAGTTCACCAAGTGTCACATGGGTTAAGATACCGGGCTCACAGACTCTGGGGGCAAGACCCAGGCATTGGGGGTGGTCTGTGCGATCTTTGGCTGGTTGGTTGGAGAATCACTGGTCTAGACTAGGAGGGAAACGACCTCCAGATGCCAGCTGGGCAGGCAGCTCCAGCAGAGAGGAGGCGGTGCAGACCGGGTTCGGAACGCAAAGCTCCCTGTGTGACTGCTGGAGGCAGAGTGACAGAGGGTGGCAAGGTGGGTTGGGCCCGGTTTTGCAAACTAAGGGATTAGGCTTTTCCTTCCAAGCCAATGGGGGCATGGTGCCATCAGAGCTGAGTGCCAGCCTCAGCCTCCTCCTGCCACCTCCATCCTCATACACTTCACTGTCTCAGTCACGTGATCAAAGGAGAGGGCTTGGGCCTCAGGAGCCCATTGTACTAGAGAATGCAGTTTTGGGTGGACACTGGTCCAGACCAAGAGATGAGAGGATGACAACTGTCAGAGCCGCTGCCTGTTCTTTCGCAATCATGAACACTTTCCTGTGTGGCCTTAGGCAAGTTGGTTACCGTCTCTGAGCCCCAGTGGTCAAGGATGGCTCCTCCTGCCTGCCCAGGATTCACAGGCAGCACGCAGAGGCACGCTGTGAGGAGAAAGCTGGACCTCGCGCAGGATGCATTAGTACCCTTGCTGAACCCAGCTGGGCCGGAAGTGCTGAGAGGCCGGGGAATCAGACGGCTGGGAGAACATTTGAGCTTCCTGTTAAGTCCCAAATCTGGGAAAAGCATAAGGGTGTGTGGAGTAAACACATCTATTTTTCATGATCCCAAGCTCAAATGTGAGAAGACGGTAGTGAGGTGATCTGAGATAGAAAGCAGATGAAACATTGATAAGAACAAGATTAATATTGCAGAAGGGGGCAGGCTGCAGGTGTAGAGGCAGGACCCTAGAGCATCCCTCCCAGATGTGGTGTACCTGGAAAAATGCAATTGTACCCATGGCTTTAAAGGAAACTACCTGAGAACCAAAGCTAGGGCAGGAGCTAGGACAGGGGCTGGGGCAGGGGCGGGAGCATGGATAGGTGCTAGGCCTGGGCCTGGGGCAGGGGCAGGGCCTGGGGTTATGATGAAGAATATCCTCTTTAGAATTCAAACTCCGGTTTTGCTGTGTCTTGGACACATAGTGTCGCCTCTCTGGGACTTATTAGTGCTACTTTACCTTCTCTCCCTAATGAGGCTAGAACTCAAACCCTTGCTTGGGTTACTAACTCATGGCTCTGATCATGTTGGCATTAATACAGGACCATGTAAAGAGGTAAGAAGAGTCTAAAATGAGTGATGAGAAATAAAAGAGCCATTTAAATAACCAGAATCAGCCCGGCTGGTGTGGCTCAGTGGTTGAACATGGACCCATGAACTTCGATTCCTGGTCAGGGCACATGACTGGGTTTTGGACTCAATCCCTAGGTTGGGGTGTGCAGAAAACAACCGATCAATGATTCTCATCATTGATGTTTCTATCCCTCTCTCCCTCTCCCTTCCTCTCTCTGAAATCAATTAAAACATAGAAAATTTTTTAAAATAAAAATAAAATAATAAATAACTATGATCCTTCAAAATGATTCACTTGGCTCCACCCCAGCCTCAGGCCCCCAGGACTCAGCCAGCAGGGCCCTCCCCAGGTGGCCAGCCCTAAGGCAACTGGGCCCAACTGCTGGTGGCCTGCCAATTCTAGCTCCCTGCCTGGGGTGAGTCCTTTGATCCTTGGCGCTAGGGACTGGCTGCCCCCAAATAAAAGTCTCGCCCCAGGGTGGGCTTCCCAGTGCTTGTACAGCCAGCAGCTCCCCCAAAGGTCCCTCTGCTGTAAGGCCTCAGTCGCCTCCAGCCCTCCCCACCCCCGCCTGACCCCACCCTGAAATCTACTGCTGAGAGTCTGGGTATCACAACAACTCGGCTTTCATTTCTTTTCTTTTCCTTTTCTCTTTAAAAATTGTTTTTTAACCAGTATGTCACATCAAACAACCTAGTAGCGTACAACGTAGGTCACCTTATTTAACAACTGCCATGTTCCTGTCCCCAACCAAGATACCAGGGAAATGGAAAAGTAATTTAAAACTTTGGCTTCTCGTTCTACTTTCCTTTTTACACAAATGCTTATTGAGTACCTAACAGGAGCCAGGCACTTCCTCGGATGCCATCTGCTTGGATCCCCACAGCAGCCCCACCGGGACGGGAGACCAGGCTCTGAGAGTCACAGAGCTGGCAGACCAGGATCCCAGTCCAGGCTGACTACCCTCGGAGCTGTGCTCTGCCCCAGGGCCCTGCCACGAGGCGGGAAAAGCTCCACTGTGGCCTCAACATCCCCCTCTGGACAGTGGGTATAGTTTGCTCTGCCCTGCCCCCAGTCAGGGTGGTCGTGAGGAGCTGGGGGAGGGGGCAGGGCCCTGAGAGCCCCACAGATCTCATCCCAGCTTTGCAGATGGCAGGTGGGCTTCTCTCCATGGCTCCCCCACTCCTCTCCCACCCACGGCAACGGGTCCCACACCAGACAGCACATGTACCTCCACCCACTTTGGGGCAGAAGAATGCAGGGAGGGTTGAGATCTAGAGCTCGACACACTTGGGTTAGTATTTGGCTCACAGTCATGGTCCCCCACGGTCTGTGTGGCCTTGGGAAGTTGCTTCACTTCTCTGAGCCTCAGGGGTTTGCTTTTATCCCCTGTCCCGTAAGTGGGGATCCTGCTACCCCACAGGAGTATTGTGAGGCTGTGACATGACAGTGACATAACATAGCAAGCACCGCAGGTAGAAGGCCCACCGCTGAGGTGAGAGTGAACAGCCCCGATTGGCCACAGACGGAATTCAGCTGGAGGGAGGCTGACCGACACCTTGCCCGGGGACTAGTTACCAAAACCAACGACATCCGTGCCCAGGTGGTCTCACCTGTGAGGGGCTTCCAAAGGATGGCCCAAGAGCTGTGGCCTACAGAGCCTTGTGAAGCCTGGGCAGGGGGTATTGCTGCCCCCTTCTTTACTTTTGGGGTGCACCTTCAAGCCTCCCCAACCCCAAACTGCCTGGCCTGTGACACCTGCTGAAAGCTGAGCCCCAGACTCGGCCACCCCAGCTGGACCTTTGAAATGTTTCTGCACCGGCCTTGGAGCTGGAGGAGCCTCAGTGAGCACCGCGCTCCTGTTACACGGACAGGGAGAGGAGGTTCGGAGAAGAGGAAGCTGCCGTCCGCATGCCCAGCGGGGCCGGGACCAGACCCAGCTTCCCCACCCCTAAGCTTGTCAGTTGCTCTCTGCTGGCTAGAAGTGTCTTCTTTTCTTGGAAAAACAGAAAAAGCAACCACTTTGTAGGTCAGACTAGTACCTGGGGCCAGCTTTGCCCACCGGTGGATTTGCTTTGCCAGTTCCCCTTCTTTCAATATTTAAGATTTTAACCCACATGTAACACTCAGGAGCTTTTTCATCCGCATTCCCACTTCTCCTGATCTCTAAGTGAACGTGGCAACACTAGGCCCACATACCCGGATGGCATCATTAGCTGTGGCCGAGTGGTCGCCCCCTATTTTAGTCAGGACATGCATCTCCAATTTGCCCAGCTAGCTCCATTCACTGTGTAGTCCCTACAGGAAGCTTGTATGTGTTCCCTGTGTTTCACCCCCTTTCTCTCCAGCCCCCAAAGTGTATGGCCTCGATGCTGCCCAAATAGCAATAATGACCACCCTCGCCCTAACCTGTTTGGCTCAGTGGATAGAGCATCGGCCTGTGGACTGAAGGGTCCCAGGTTTGATTCCAGTCAAGGGCATGTACCTTGGTTGCGGGCACATCCTCAGTGGGAGATGTGCAGGAGGCAGCTGATCGATGTTTCTCTCTCATCGATGTTTCTAACTCTCTATCCCTCTCCCTTCCTCTCTGTAAAAAATCAATAAAATATATTTTTAAAAAAATAATGACCACCCTCAGACATTCGTCCTGTCAGTCTTGGCTTGCAAAATGCCTTCCCCAGCTTTCCAACGCAATATCATGCCTGCTTCCCACATCACCCTGAAGTGTGGTTGGAGGTGGGGAGAGTGAATATCGGTAGCCCCATTTTACAGGTGAGAAAACTGATGAGCAAATGGGTGTAGGATCAGAACTAAATAAACTGACAGCTGCCCATGGGGTGGGCTCTGGAGGCACTACCTGTCTGTTTGAAGGTTAGACTGAAGGGCAGGCCCACGTAGGGAGGGGCGTGGAGTCTGAGGCCTGGCCTGGCTCAGTGTTTGGAAGAGACAGCTCTGTGAGGTGGGCAGAGCTGGTCCAGCAGCCTGACACCCTCCCTTCCACCTTGGCCAGCCCAGCTCTTCTCTTAGGTCAATGGGGGCGGAATGGTCAGCAGGCCCAGGGCCAGGACCAGTCCTGCATACATTAGGAGTAACACAATTGTGCAGAGAGCTGTAGGACATCATTGCCTGAGCATTATTGACAGTTACTGTACCCTGCAAGCTATAAATTGACAGGACAGGGGATGGAGAGGTGGGGGCTGTGGGCTGAGGGGAGGGGACCGGGGCTGAATATACAGAATGCCTGCCTGGGTGAGTTTGGGCAAGAGAACCCAAGTTGGGGGGAGGGGTGTCCCTACGCTCACTCCCAGGCAAGGGAGTAATGAGTTTCTGTCTCTCACCTCTTCTCAATCTTTCCTTGACTTCCCTCTTCCTAGATGCCATCATCTGTTCCCTTCTTCCCCTTCTTCCTCCTCTTCCTCCACCTCCTGCTCTCTGACCTCTGGTGGACTGATTGACATCCAAAAGAGGCCTCGAGGACAACTCCAAGTGCCAGACACCCAAGCACTGGGGATACCGTGTCGTGAAATAGAGGAAAGCTAAGAACAGACAATTGGGTGGGGTGGATCCAATAGTTCTGGTTTAGGCAGGTTCAGTTTGAGAAAATTGTCAGCCTTAAGGTAGAGGTATGGGGGTTGTTATCGTAACAATGGCTAACTCTTAGTGGTCACCTTCTATGCATCAAGAGCTTTAGTCACGTTCCCTTAGTCCTCAGGGCGAAGTTCTCGGGCAGTACAGAGGGGTTAAGGCATTTGTCCAAGGTCACACAGCTAGTTAGTGGCAGAACAGGGATTCAAGCCCAGGTAGTTAGGCCCCACCCCTGGGCTCTTAACCATCACATGGATATGTGAGTGTCCCTGAGTGGGGAGATTAGGAGGGGTGTTATTTGCTTTTTGTGCTTATCTCTATTTTCCAAATTTTCTACAATGAATATTCATTGCTTTTGTAATCAGAAAAACACACACAACAAATTACTTTTTTAATAGCATCTCCCCTCCTCCCAGTCCCCAGATGCCTCTATTGCCCCCACACATGCCCCAGCCCCGTGGCAGTCCCAGCACCATCCTCCAAGCAGGAAGGAGAAGGAAGAGGGCCGCTGACCGCATACACTCCCTCCTGCAGGTGGGGAGGGGATGCCTCCACCTCAGCCAAGTCCAGAGGTGCAACCACAGGCACTGGGTATGGGGCTCCCTCCAGCGCTCTGCCAGGCTTGGCAGCTTCTCTGTTGGCTCTTCAAGGACCGGGGGGTCAGCTCCAAGCCACCCCCACCTCAGTTCTATCTGCCACAGCAGCTGGATTGGCAGCTGGGCCCAGGGCCAGTACCATGGAAGGGGCCACCATAAGCCGTTCCCAGCCCTTCCTGTGCCTCCCAGAACACCATCTCCATCTCTTGGTACCAAGTTCCCCGGATTAATTCATGTTTCTAAACTGGGGCCACAGGGATGCTGCTCCGCTTTCATCCTCACAGCTCCAGCTAGGACATTCTCCTGCCCTCGCTCCTAGCTCTACCCTGGAGAGACTGGGAGGGGTCCAGCCCAGCCTGCGTCGACCTATGAACCATGATATCATGGTTCAATTCCCAATCAGGGCACATGCCCAGGTTGCAGGCTTGGTCCCCAGTAGGGGGTGTGCAGGAAGCAGCCAATAAATCAGTCTCTCTTATCATTGATGTTTTTATCTCTCTCTCTCTCTCTCTCTCTCCCTCTCTGAAAACTGCACAAAATATATTGATTCCAAAAAAAAGACTGGGAAGGGCCCAGGAGGGAGCCAGAGCCCATGATAGAGAATAGCTACTTAGGAGAAAGCCTGAGAGCTGCCATCCGTCTGCCTGCCCACCTTTCCAGCAGTAGGCAGATGGTGCTCACCCAGGCCTCCAGCATCCCAGGGACTTACAGCACCCCCTTATACGGCTGCTGGCAGGGACATCAAGTACAGCTAAGAGAGAGCATTTTGTGAGACCACTGGCCTAGGCAGCCTTGAAGCATAGCTTGTGTACACACACACACATGCACACACACACGCACGCACACACACCTGAAAACAACTCAAGTGTCCATTGGTGAATGACTGGCTAACCAAATGATGATGCATCCAGTCTATGGAACACCATGTGGGCATTGAAAGAATGAGGTAGATCTTCGTGTGTTGACCTCCAATAACATCAATGTGATAATGTCACGTGGAGAAGCAAGTTGTACCTCAATATAAAACATACACCCATTTTTATTTTTTAAAATAGCTATTTTAGCCACGTTGATCTAAATTGACATGTTTGCACTATCTTAGGACTTGATTGAAAAATGCACCTGGAAACAGTTAACAGAGGTTAGGAGGTTAGTTGGCTGCATTGATAAGGGCAGACCAGGAAGAAACTAACACATCTTGTTTCATGTGACACACACACACACACACACACACACACACGTGACATTCTGTATTATTTTTCCCTACTCATCATAAATAACACTTTCATAGGAATTAAATATGGTCATAGTCTTCAGAATCTAGCAACAACTGTGCAGACTGGAGAGCAAGTGACAGGTCTTCTTGCCTTGTCCCTCTCCAGGGTGTGTCGGGCACAGCCTTGGCAACTGCTGGTCCGTGGGCACTGAGGCCAGATGGCTCTGGGCTCCTTTGCTGACTGGTCTCAGCGCTGGGAAGATTCAATCATTCGTTCAACAATTGTGTCAGGCACCTCCTCTGTGCCCGCCTCCGGCCCTGGATCCTTCTATCGCATTTCCAGCCTATTCCCTGAGAGGTCCATGCTGAGGAGAGGGACTCTGACCTGCTCCTCATAGGAGACTAAGTCCATGCCTTCTTTCAACTTAGTAAGCCCCCAATACTAGTCTGTGCTGGGCATTATGCTAGACAGTCTACTTCCCCATCCTGACATGGCTGTGTAACGTCTCTGGGCAGAAAGCTGGGCAGGTGTAGGAATAACCAGGGATGGGATAGGTAATCTGGAAAAGCACATGTAACATACCTATCTATTGTTCTTGCAACAACTGCACATAGTTATGTTCAAGGCCACCTGGGCTGGCAGGAGCCACGAAGACAGAGGGGAGTGTGAGTGTTTCACTTGAAAGAACTGGTGCTCATAGGACACCATCCCAAGCTCATGGCCCAGAATAAGGCAAAAACATCTCCCAGGGGAAGGAACTGAGAAGCAGAGAGAGCTGTTCCTTCTTTGATGGGGGATTGACAGGGGAGGAGCTGGTGGCAATATGAGGGCCTGTGCATATGCTACAAGGGGCCTCAGATCCACTCTGGTTTGACGTGGACTCCATAGGTACAGGCCCTGGGGCCTGGCTGAGCAAATGCTCCAGGTGTCCATAGCGGCAGCTGCAGGTGTGGGCTGGATTGGGCAGGTGCACCCTGCTGTCCTCCCAGAGGTCACCATCTTCAAAGAATGAGGAGGTCCCAAAGGCAGATAGAAAAACTGGTGGCCGGAGTTAGAGTCGATACAGGGGCTGTTCTTGGGTAACTGCCATGCCCACTCTGAGTGGGGATCAGTGCCCCCTGGGAACCCTGCACCCCTGCCACAGTTGCTCCTCTCCCTGCTCCTGAGCTCAGCTTTCTGACAAAGGGAAGCAAGGCTGCATAGGCTCTCCTCCCTCCCTCCCCCCGGCTACAGGGAGTCTGCGAGGACACCAGTATTAGGTTATAGAGCATCACGCTGTATCTGCCCCCTAAGCCTGGCCCAGTTCCAGGGGATCCAGCTCCAGGGGGACGAGGGGAAGAGGTGGAGGAAGGATCTGGGGAAAGGGAAGGGTGGGCCCCAGTTCCAGCTCTGCCGCCAACTTTCCAGGTGGTGACAGATGACCCTCACAGGCCTCGGGGCAGGAAATGACAGGCCACAGCGAAAGCAGGGGACTCGGGTGGGGGTGCTCATTCCTGACACCCCCTGCTGGTGGGGCTGAACATTGTGGAGTCTGGGTCAGGGGGTGTGAACAGGAGGGAAGGGCAACCTGGGGAGTGACCTGTGTGAAGGGACAGGAAGGTGGGGAGCTGGGCCCGTTGAGGAGAGGCTGCAGGGAAGGGAGCATGAACATAGGCTGGGGATGAAATCTAAGGTGCTCGTCCATGTCTGTGCCGTCCGGTGCCGTAGCCACTGCCACTGCCACAAGTGGCTACTGAGCACTTGAAATGTGGAGCTGAATTTTTAATTTTATTTTTAAATTTTAAAAATTGATTTGAGAGAGGGAGGGAGAGAAAAAAATACACACATCAATTTGTTGTTCCACTTATCTATGCATTCATTGATTGATTCCTGTATATGCCCTGACCAAGGATCGAACCTGCAACCTTAGGGTACTGGGATGATGCTCTAACCACTGAGTACCTGGCCAAGGCCTTGATTTTTAAAATTTTAATTCACTAAAAAAAAATTTAAATTTAAAACTAATACTATTGGAAAAATTGTTAGTATGTTTAGAACAACACGGGCACTTTTCTACTATAAATTTTATGAAACCTAAACACTGATAAGTATTTCTGATGAGAATGTAGCATCCAAATCGAGACGTGCTTTAAGTGTAAAATGCACACCAGGTTTTCAAGATTTAGTATTTTAAAAAGAGAATGTAATAACTATTAATAACTTTTATGTTGATTACATGTTGAAATAGTATGTTGGGTATTTGAGTTAAATAAAATACATCAAAATAAATTCCACTTTATTTCTTTTTAGTTTTTTTCTTAAGATAGCTGCTAGCAAGTTTTAAATTACGTATGTGACTTCTGTTGTATTTCAAGGAGACAGAGCCGAAGGTCTTGAATGCAGGCCTAAATTCAGCATTAGAATATGCATTATCCAGTAAGTGGCTCAGGTGTGAGCGGCCCTGGGAAGTCTGTGCTTCCAGCGGATCCCATTTTCATCTCAACACTGCAGAAAAAAAGTGCTATGACACGGAGGACTTTATAAGTGTGTTTTATTCCGGATGCCCAGCATCTGACTGCAGCGTGTGAGCTGGAGGATCTGGTTCTAGGCTCTGGTGCCCCCACCACCACCCTGAGCTGTCAGCAGGCCCCATGCCTAGAGTGTCCTAAATCCAGCCAGGCGTGAAAAGCAGGCATCACCTACCTCCCTGCCTCCCTGCCTGTCACTTAATCAAGCGCAGACAAACCCAGGGCCACATTATAAGCCCAGACCTCTGCAGGCTGCCTGTGGCCCGGTGCTGGCAGGGGGCTCCCAGGGGAGCACATGGTGACGTGTCAGACCTGTCAGCTCTGATGCTATAGAAAGGATACACAGGCCAGTGAAATATAACCCCAGTTCCTGCTTCATGATGTCTGGGCTTGGGTCACCAGCGTGCAGGGCTGCCCAGGTCCCAGGCCTGCCAGGAACTCCCTCGCCCAACAGGGATCTGCCTGAGGGGAAAGAAGGCTGGAGCCAGTCTTCCCCAGCCCAAGGGCGGAACCAAATGGACTTGCCTGTCCTGTTACATTTCTCTGTGTCCCTAGTGTCTCTGAACCCTTTTCATGGGGCAGGTTTCACTCCGTCCTTGAAATCACCTTTGACCTGGTCCTTGTCACAGGGAGAGACTCTAGAGGCCCACATTCCGGACAAGACCGTTTCTAGGGGCTGCAGTGCTGGAGTGGAATTGCTGTGTGGTCTTGCAGAAGTCACTTTGCCACTCTGCGCCAAAGGGGTGAGTTAATTAGATGTTTGACCTAATACAGCAGGCTGAGTTTTAGGCCGAGAAGACTCTCGGAACCCCCTCTTATGTCCCACCCCTGATGTTGGTCAGACCTTGAGGAGGAAGGGAAGCTGTGCAAATGTGCAGACAGGAGACCCAAAAGGAAGCAGCGACGCTATGGAGAGCGGGGTTTGCAGGCCAGATGGTACATGAAGGCGGCAAACATCCTGCTTCCCATTGCTCTTCACAGATTCCTCGCTCTCTCTCTGAACACTTTGGGCACCTTACCAGCCTCTCTGTACAGGAACAGGCCCACCTTGTTATTTTTTTTCCATCAACAAACATCCATTTCATACCTTATGAAAAATGCCTGGTCTGAAGCTGAAAGCACACTAAAATGCATTATTATTATACAATCATCATCTTCTTCTTCTATGTCAGGTGTTGACATGCTC
>NW_006288853.1:3946141-3951357 GCF_000327345.1 Myotis davidii
ACGAGGACTGTCACCAACTAAATATTCTTTTCCTGCACCAGACTGTCCCAGGAGAGGTGTGGATGGGGCCTGCACAGCCTCACGCAGTCTTCACCCTGCATGCCCCTTACCAGGATGGGTGGTTTCTCAACATATTTCTTCCAGTAGTGGGCCTCTTTCTTTACACAGACTCCCTAATTTGTAAACCAGCTACTCTTAAGGAGGCGGGTAGGATCCTGGAGTCCTGCACCGTCCCCCTCTGTGGCAGCTTCCTCTGCAGAGCCCTGGGGCTCCCTGGAACACAGATGGAAATCACTGAGGAGGAGAAAAGCCTGGGAGTCCGAAGGACTGGGCTGTATAGCACAGGTCCATTATCTTACTGTGTGATTTCGGACAAGGTACTACCCTCTCTGGGCTTCAGGTCCATTTTTGTTGAATGAGGAAGTGAGGATGGGGGAGGCTGAAAAGATGACCGCCCTATAATGGGGAGAAAGGGGGGAGTTACCATTCACATGGGTGAGACCACTTCGCCATCCTTCCTGAGACCGGGGACCAGCCACATGTCTTCAGGTGGCAGATCCCCTCCGGAGTGAGTCACCGCACACCAGAAAGGCTTACAAGTTTTGCTTAGTCACTAGTTGCCCCCAAATATGTCTCCTCTAGTCTTCCACCATGTCTAAAATTCCACCGTTACCACTGCATCCTGGAGTCCCAGTACTTCATGTTCCACTCAGATCTTGTGAAAATATAGGTAACTATTATGGCACAAAAACAACTCATCAGCTAAGACCTTGGTGACAGTGAGCTGTCATCTGACAGAGTTGGGCTTGGGGTGACAGTCAAGGGGCTCAGCCCAAGAACCAAAGACCAAGTTCACCAATGTCATCATTTTCTGCAACTGATACCCAGGCAGACAAGCTTGAGATTCTAACCAACTGCAGGACCAACCCACGTGCAGCCAAGCTGCCCCTACAAACTCACCTCCCACAGCCCCATTCCCGCCTCTCAGCCCAGCCACGGTGCTTTGCTGATTCCACGTCATCAACAGCCACGGCCGGGCGCCTACTTACACCAGGCACGGTGCTCTGGGCCAGGGATTCAGCCAGGAGCGGACAGACACCTTGGGCAGCTCCCTCCGATGCCGAGGTCAATAATAATGGCTCTGATTACTGAGCACCTACTACGCTTCCTGTCCTCACAGGAAGACCCACAACAAACAAGCAAACAACGCCACTGACAACCGTGCAAGGGTATGATCTGGTCTATGCTTTAAAGCAGGGTGAGGAACAGCTGGCCTCCAGGCGGTATAAGGCCTGCGAAATCGTTTGGTCTGGCCCTCTCAAGGCACTAGGGGTGACTTAACTAAATAAGTCAAATATAGCAGGCTAAATTTTAAGTTGATAATTTTGGATGGCCTGGGAATGATGTGATAAATGTCCAAATGGCCCTTGGCAGAAAAAAGGTTCCCCACTCCTGCTTTCAAGGGTCACTGGCCACTGGATGGAGAAAGGGCTTCTAGGGGACAAAAATGGAGCCACTTCCCACGAAGCTGGAAAGGAACTAATCTGGTCCAATCCCTTGTTCACAGTTGGGGAAACTGGGACCCAGAGGGGGAAGGAGCAGCAGAGTGGTGCAGTGGAAACATCCCGGCAGATTGGCCTCGTCTTAACCCCAGCTTTGACGTTACTCATTAGGTGGCCTTGGCCGGAGTTACTCAGCCTTCCTGAGCCCCACCTCCCACATCTGGACGTGTGCCCCACCTCCCACATCTGGACGTGTTCCCCTCCCATCCCACCTCATAAGGGTCTATGAGCGTGGATGAGATCACTTGTGCAAAGAGCCCAGAGCATAGTAGGTGCTCAGTAAACAGAACCATTATTATTGACCTCAGCATCAGAGGGGGCTGCCCAAGGTCATATAGGAAGTGAGGGGACAAGTCAGAACTGGACCCAGGTCTCCCAGTGCCCCGACCACCCCACCAAGATCCAGTCAGCTATCAGTGGAGTTTCCAGGTCAGATCATGGAGGATGAAAAAAATTAATAGGATGTTATGCAACTGACTAACATCCAGTTAAATGATTGTTTTTTTAAAAAAAAAAAGGAAGGAAAGTGCTTAAGCGAACACACGCAGGCTGCTACTCTGTTTCCCAGCATGCTTTTCCCTGAGGTAAGCTCAGTGGGAGACACAATAAATTACTGATCAATAGGAAAAGATCATCCCAGCCCAGGGGAACCCTTCCCCCCACCTCCACCCCCACCTCCCCCAACCAGAGCCACCAGGAAGGGAACTTGCTTCTCCAGCAAGAATGCCTGAAGGCTGCAGGAGTGCTTCCCCGGACCAGGCAGGCCTGGGGACAGTCTCAGAGCAAGCAGAGGCCCAGTGCAGGCCAGCCTGGGGCAGGGCAAACAGGAAGGCTTTGGAGCCACGCAGTCTGATTCCTGCCACTCCCCTCAGCTGCCATCCTGCGTTGGGCAGGTTACCCAACCGCTGTGAGCCTCAGGGTCTTCACATGTGACCACAGGGCCCGCAGCGCCCTCCTTGTAGAGGTGGGGCTGCAAGATCCCATGGGCCGTGCAGAGCCCAGGAGGGACTCAGGACTTGCTTGGCTCCCTGTGGCCCCAGGTGTACCCTTTGGAGAGTGAGGGGAGAGGTGGTTCCTGGGAGTGAGAGCAGGATGAGACTGGGGGCAAACAAAGGGGAGAACCCGTAGCTTTTCTCCAGGTGGGGCAAGGACAGTGGCAGCCCCAGATCCAACTAGGAGGGACTCAGAGGAAGAAACTTGATACTGAGGGAGCACAGAGAGGGGTGGGTGGGGATTGTTCTTGGTTGTATACTAGTATAAGGCCAATCGAGTAACACTTTCTAAAGGCGCATGAATTCTTTTCCTAGGCTGCCACGACAACGTGCCACAAGCTGGGGGGCTTAAAACAACAGACGCTCACTGTCCTGCAGTTCTAGAGGCGACAGGTCTGAGCAGGTGCCAGCAGGGCTGTGCCCCCTCTGAGGATGGATAGAATCCCTCTTTGCCTCTTCTCAGCTTCTGGTGGTGCTGGCTGTCCTTGGGCGTCTTGGCTGGCGCTGCATCTCCCAAATCTCTGTCTTCACAGGGCATTCTCCTTGTGTCTTCATGCCACCTTCGCTCTGTCTGCGTCTGTGTCCAGATTTCTTCTTTTATAAGGACAGCGGTCATATTGGATGCGGGCCCACCTAAATGACCTCATCTTAACTTGGCTAAATCTGCAAAGATTCTATTTCCAAAAAAGGTCACCTTCTGAGATGCTTGAGGTTAGGACTTCAATGTATCATTTCTTAAGATATGGACACAATTCAATCCATAACAGTACCCTTAAGACATACTTTTATATCAGCTCGCTAAAAAGTGCCAATTGGCCCTAACCGGTCTGGCTCAGTGGATAGAGCATCGGCCTGCAGACTGAGGGGTTCCAGGTTCGATTCTGGTCAAGGGCATATACCTTGGTTTCGGGCACATCCCCAGTGGGGGGTGTGCAGGAAGCAGCTGATCAATGTCTCTCTCTCATCGATGTTTCTAACTCTCTATCCCTCTCCCTTCCTCTCTGTAAAAAAATCAATAAAATATATATATTTTTAAAAGTGCCAATCATTCAGATCAAGCAATATTATTTTGGGTGATGGCTTGAAGAAAGCGCAGGTAGCAATTATGGGGGGACTAAAGCTCTTAATAGGTCCCCTTTGTTGTTGCCACTGGTAAGAGATGGGGCTAAGGCAACCCCCTGAGATGAGCACTTTGACCTCAGAGGATTGGAATAGCAATAAAAAGGAGTTACTGTGTGTCAGGCACTGTGCTGTTCAGATTACATACCTCATCTCATTTCTTCCTCATAATAATCCCATAAAGCAGGCATCAAGCCCATTTCCAAGACAGGAATTGAGGGTGGGACAGGCTAGATAGAGGTCTTGTTCAAAGTCACAAAACTGTCAAAAACCAAAAGCAGTCAAGGAGAGGAGCTCAGATCCCAATCCAAGCAGTCTGACTCGGCCTCCGGTGCTACCACCAAGCTGAGTAGCCTTCACGTGAGAGAATGGCGTGGTGCTAAGCCTTCTCCCAGCTCTTCAGTTCCAAGGTCCTGCCAGAATCGAAACCAAAGCTAAACCCAAGACCATCTGACGCTGCAGCCAAACCCTTTCCCAGCTCCATAACAAGATCCAAAAGCTGCTCATTGCACTTGAGGTTGGGAATAGAGTTCATCATAGGCGAACTCAATCTATTTAAAGCTGAAGCCCAACCCCAACCAACTCAGCCTCGGAAGAATCTGATCGATCTGTTCCTTACTGTGTGACAGAGGGAAGTGTTTGTACTGTCTGTGGAAGACATAGCATATAAAACAAAATTATGTTTCAGTCGTCACATTTTTTCTAGATAGTAATCATAAAAATTAAAATAATTTTATTGATTTTTTATTATATATATATATATATATATATCATATCAGATATTTACATTACGATTTGTAACAGTAGCAAAATTACAGTTATGAAGTAGCAACGAAAATAATTTTATGGTTGGGGGTCACCACAACATGAGGAACTGTATTAAAGGGTCGCGGCATTAGGGAGGTTGAGAACCACTGCTTTAGAGAGGGAGAGAGGAAGGGAAAGGAAGAGAAAAAGAGAAACATTGATGTGAGAGTAGAACATTGATCGGCCGCCCCTTCCATGCCCCCCAGCAGTAACTGAGCCCAGAACCCTGGCATGTGCCCTGACCAGGAATCGAACCAGCAACCTTTTGGTGCATGGGATGACGCCCGACTAACTGAGCCACACCAGCCAGAGTTAAAATATTCAGTGGTATTCTGGAACCAGCTCTGCTCATGAAAGCCAGTTGTGCACGCCTTTTTATAACTCTGTATTCAGTTATATCATTAGGTTATGTTGATAACTTGAACTCAACTATGGTGGAATTTTTACAGAATGGAAATTGGCAAACACTACAAATCAGGGCCATTGATGCTGCTTCTGCTTTTTCTTTTCTCCCTATTCTCTTCCTTCTCTTCTTCCTCCTCCTCCTCCTCCTCCTCCTTTTCCTTCTTTTCCTCCTTCAGAGAGCTGATTGTTAAACATTTATAACATACCACTGAAAATATGATGCAAAAACAAGGAAAAAATATCCACTAGAAGCTGATCAATAGATGACCTACTTATTGCAATAAGCAGAAAAGGCCTTTTAAAAAATATCATAAATATTTTAAAGAATATA
>NW_006288853.1:3951397-3963751 GCF_000327345.1 Myotis davidii
TAAAAGGTGAAGAGATGGAGGGTTTCAAATGAGAAGTAGTAACTCTAAATGAACTAAACAGAAATAATAGAAAAGAAATTATATGAAATAAAGAATTCACTTATGGACTTAGACTGCAAAAAAGGGCATAAGTAAAACTTGAAGCTAGCTCAATACAATTGTTCAAACAGAAGCAGCAGAAGGAAAATTATAGAAAAATAGTGACCTATGGAATGACAGTAAGCTGTTTGACATGTATTTGGAGTCCCAGAAGGAAAAAGCAGATAATGGGGCAAAAAAATATTTTGAAGAAATAATGATTAAATGATGAAAAATATTAACTCACAGATCTAAGATGCTCAATGAACCCTAAGCAAGTTGAGTATGTCCAAAATTACAAAACAAAACAATAAAACCCCACCATTTTCAAACTGATGAAAATAAAAACTGAGTGTGAGCTGGACTTAATGACTCCTTTATACTAAAGACTAGGGCAGAAGAGAGTGTGCGAGTGAAGACTAGGTCATTCCGAGGTGCCTTCCTCTGTGCTCACTCTTGGATCACAAACTGCAGGGAAGTCAGAGGCCATGTCACGAGGAGACTAAAGCAGACCCGTGGGGAGAAACTGGGACATCCTGCCAACAACCAGCAAGGAGCCGATGCCGCCTGCCAGTGGCCATGTGAGGAAACGATCTGGGAGTTCACTCTCAGTCAGACCTTTAGATTACGGTGGTCCGCATGCCTGGAAACCAAAAGAGAGCAGGGGCTGCCATCCATTTATCAGGCAAAGTGGACTGTAAGCCAAAGATGGTAACAAGAAGCAAAGAATGTCATTCATAATGATAAAGGGGTCCATTCATTAAGTAGGTATAATAATCATGAATATATATGGTGGAGGGATATATGTGCCCGACATCAGAGCACTTGGTTAGGGAGGGATTGGAAAAGTCAATAACTAGTAAGATGTCAATTCTCCTCAAATGGATCGATACATTCAATGGCATTTTATCAAAACTCAAAGGTTGGGGTTTTTTGGTGTGTGTGTGTGGAAATTAACAAGCTGATTGTAAAGGTAATGGAAATGCTAATGATCTGGAAGAGCCAACACAATATTGAAAAGATGGACAGCTAGAGGACTTAAGATTAACTATAAAACTATATAGCATTAAAGATGGTGTGGTATTGGGGTAAGGACAGACAAACAGATTAATGACTAGAGGATTCAGAAATAAATCCACACGTATATAGTCTATTGACTATATAAGTAAAAATAACTCAATGGGGAAAGGAAAGTCATCTCTTTAAAAAATGTTATTTCTCAATTACAGTTTACATTCAATATCATTTTTGTATTAGTGTCAGATGTACGACATAGTAGTTTGACAATCATATACTTTACAAAGTGCTCCCTCAATATTTTAAGTACCCATCTGGTACCATACATAGTTATTACAATATTATTGACTATATTCCCTATGCTGTACTTCACAACAGAATGGAGAACCCAGAAATAAGTCCAAGTCTATATGGTCAATTAATATATGACAAAGGAGGCAAGAACATACGATGGAGTAAAAACAGTCTATTCAATAAATGGTGTTGGGAAAATTGGACAGATATATGCAGAAAAATAAAACTAGACCACCTTCTTACACCATATATAAGAATAAACTCAAAATAGATTAAAAACTTAAGTGTATGACTTGAAACCATAAAACTCCTAGAAGAAAATATAGACAGTAACATCTCTGACATTTCCCTTAGCAATATTTTTTGTCTGACATATCTCCTTGGGCAAGGGAAACAAAAGAAAAAAATAAACAAATGAAACTACATCAAACTAAAAAGTTTTTGCACAGCAAAGGGAACTATTAACAAAATGGACAACCTACTAAATGAGGAGGAAAGTCTTTTCAAAAATATGATGCTGGAACAACTGGATAATCATCTGGAAGTAAATGAATTTCAACTTCTAGAGATGGATAGACTTACAGAAGTCAAGAGATGCAAGCTTCCAGCTATACAATTAATAAGTCATGGGGCCGATGGTTAATAATAATGTATTGTATATTTGGAAGTTGCTAAGAGAGTAGATCTTAAAAATTCTCATCACAAGAAAAAAAGTTGTAACTTTGTATGGTGATGGATGAAACTTATAGTGGTGATCATTTTACAGTGTATACAAATATAGAATCATTATGTTGTACACGTGAAATTAATATAATGTTAAATGTCTATTATATCTCAATGAAAAAAAGATGGCTAGACTTGAACATAAAGGCTAATGACCATAAAACTTTTGGAAAAAAACAGGAGAATACCTTTATCGTACAAAATGCAGTAACCATAAAAGAAAAATTTGTAGAATTGATTTTTATCAATTTAAAAATGAAAACATTAGCTCTTTGAAACACATGTTAACAAAATGAAAAAGCAAACTATAGACAGGGAGAAAATATTCGCAATGCATGTCTGACAAAAGATATGTAATCAGAATGTTTAAGGAACTCCTACCAAACAATAATTAAAAGACAAACATCTCAATAAAAATTTAAACATTAGGCCCTGGCTGGTGTGGCTAAGCGGATACAGTGTCAGCCCGAGGACTGAAGGGTCTCGGGTTTGATTCCCAGTCAAGGGCATGTACCTGGGTTGCAGGTTTGATCCCCGGCCCAGGTTCCAGAGGCAACCAATTGATGTCTCTCTTGCATCAAAGTTCTCTCTCTCTCTCTCTCTCTCTCGCGCTCTCTTTCTCTCTCTTTCTCTCTCTCCTCGCTCTCCTCCCCCTCCTCCCTTCCATTCTCTCTAAAAATCAATCGAAAAAAATATCCTTGGGTGAGGATTAACAAAACAAAAAAAATGGACAACAGGTTTGAACAGATTCTTCAGAAAAGGAGATATACAAATGGCTAATAAGCAAATAGAAAGGCGATCAGCATCACTAGTCATCAGGGAAGTGCTAATTGAAACTAAATTGAGATACCCCTTCGCACCCACTGGCTAACACTAATAAGACTGACAGTGTGGGTGCTGGGGAGGGTGTGGAACAACTGGAGTTCTCATGCATTGAAGGTGGGAATAGAAAAGGTTACAGTAACTTTGGAAAACTGGGCAGTTTTCTATAAATTTAAGTAGGTACTTACCTGATGACCCAGTAATTTCCCTCTTGGGTATTTGCTACAAAGAAATGAAAACATACGTCCACACATACACACAAAAAGGTTTGTTCAAGAATATTCCTGGCAGCTTCATTCATACCAGACTAAAATGGGAAACAATCCATATGTCCATTATAAGGGAATGAATAAACAAATTACAGTGTGTTCATATAATACTCCTCGGTAATAACAGGAAATGAACTTCTCTCACTACAACGACAACACCCTGGAATAAATCTCAGTCATTATGCTGAGCAAAAGAAGCCAGTCACAGAAGACCACATGTTATCTGATTCCATGCATGTGGCATTCAAGAATAAGCAAAACTGCCCACCGTTGTGGCTCAGCCATTGAGCATCGATCTATGAACCAGGAGGTCATGGTTAGATTCCAGTCAGGGCACATGCCCAGGTTGTGGGCTCGATCCCCAGTAGGAGGCGTGCAAGAGGCAGCCCATCAATGATTCTCTCTCATCACTGATGTTTCTATCTCTCTCTCCCTTTCCCTTCCTCTCCGAAATCAATAAAAATATAGGGGGAAAAGAAGAGTAAGCAAAACTAACCTATGGTGTTAGAAATCAGAGCAGTGGTTGCCTCTGCAGGGTGAGAACTGACTGGGAAGAGGCAGGAGGGAATTGTTGGAGGTGGTGGATATGTTCATATATGGATTGGGACAGGGTTACTAGGTGTTTCCCCTTGTCAAATGTCATAGGACTTTACATTTAAGGTCTGTATATTCCATATGTAAATTAATGCCTCACTCAAATATTTTCAAATGGATTTTAGAGAAAGAGAGGAAGGAAAGAAACATCTATTTGTTGTTCCGCCCATTCGTGCATTCTTTGGTTGATTCTTGTATGTGCCCCAATAGGGGATTGAACCCAAAACCCTGGCACATGGGGATGACCCTCCAACCAAATGAGCTAGCCGGCCACCAAGGCTACCTCACTCAAATGTTTAAAAAGAGAGAGAGAAGCCTGGCTGGTGTGGCTCAGTTGGCTGGGTGTCATTCCATGCACAAAAAGGATGCTGGTTTGATTATGGATCAGGGCACATCCTCGGGTTGTCAGCTTGATCTCCAGTAGGGGGTGTGGAGGAGGCAGCCGATTAATGTCTCTCTCTCTCTCTCTCTCTCTCTTCCTCTCTCTCTCTCTCTCTCAAAATTAATAATAAAAAAATATTGGAGAGGCAGAGAGAGAATACAGGAGAGAGGAAGCACTGGCCAGGAACATGAGTGTGTCAGTTCTTCACTCTTCCATACCCCAACCTTGACCTTCACCACTGGCCTCTCCTAGTTCCAGCAAGCAACACCAACCAGGCAACAGCAGTCTAAGTCCTGATTTCTGCTCATGTCCTTGGGTGATGATGTTCTGGGCATCAGTGGCTGGAATTTTTTATAGCTCTCTTAATTGAGAGACGTTTTCACTTCTTTAAAAAAATGATCACCATACAACTTAGCAAACAACTTGAAAGAACAGGTAACATTCTCAAAAAGCTTAGCTATGTTCAAAGAAAGCATATATCTCTACACACATGCAGACTGGCAGCCTCGAGTTCTGCTAAAAAGATGCCAGCAATGATAGAGTCATCAGAACAGCAGATCTAGAAGCAACCACTGGAAAGCTAAATACGTCCAGCTTCATAGTTCAGAGTGGAATCGATTTATAGCAGAAGAGCTGAAGGAAGAGAATGCTACATATTCAGAACCAGATGAATGACTGCTGATGTTATAAGAAAGATAGAGCCGGGGATCTGACAAGGAGCGCTCCCCATCTGGCCCTTCATCAAAGAGTCAGTATTCACAAGACAGGTTTTCGCTATTCCCCCTACACGCTTCCACGCAAAAACACATACCCTCTCCAGGTTACTATCGGGTTTCTTTCCTCTGCCTGATCCTCCAATTAAGATCTTTGTTGCCAATCATCCAAAAGAGCCTGCTACTGAAAATGCAGACCCACAACAAGAAACAGGGATTCTGTCTCTCTTCCAAGTTAATTCTGAATTATCTCTCCATTTTAGTTTTAAGGAACTACTTTAACTTAAGTGATTATACATCTGCCCAAATGAAAGCTTTACAGGATTATGATTAAGATATAGCTTGTAAATAGTGTTGATTTAATAGGAACCTCACTGAGTGAATTATTTACATTACCTTGTACTCTTTGAATAGTATTAATATTGTGTTTAAATTGGTTAACAATCCATTATTACATCACTGGGAGCATCACATGAGCAATTCTGAAACTGGACATATTTGAAATGGCAAAGGCATTTTTATATGCCAAGATCTGTATTATCAGAGTTTTAAGACAAATGTGAAGTGACTTGATGGTTACCTGAATACATTTAAATTGAAATGTTTAAAAGAATAAAATAGGAGAAAGTTTAAAAGGTCTATACTGTTACTCTACACCCTGTTAGACTGTAATTCCCCATTCAGAACTCCAGGCAGGGCCTGGAAGAGGCTAGTAGTGTGGACTGGTCGTTAGAATGTGGGCTCAAAGCTGAGTCAGTACTTCCCCCTCTGGGAGCCGCAATTTCCATTTTAATGGGTTCACGATTAACACCTACCTCCAAGAACAATGGAGATGAACAATGGGAAATTGAGTCGGGATAAAAGAACTAAGCACACCCAGGATTTGAACTGGCCACTGTCTCAAAGGAAGCAGGGAAAACTGAGGTACAGTTTCCCCCATTTTTCAAATGGGGATGATCCTAGCATCCACCCCACGGGTTACAATGAGGTGTGGAGCTGATTCAGGAAGAGCTTTGGGTCATGTCTGGCTGGCTGTAATTGCTAATCACTCAGTGTGCATTAGCTGGCCCTGTAATTTTCTAAGACAGCGACCACTCCCAGAAGCACTGGTCAGTCCTGTGTCCACAGCTGTGTGCTGAGAAGTCCACAGGCACCTCTAACTCACCGTGTCCAAACCCAAACTCTCCACCTTCTCCCTAGCCCATCCCTCCTCCTCATCTCACTGTTTCTCCCATTGAAACCCCCTTCCTCTGTTTCCCTTCCATTCCCCCGCCCCCTAATCCCACTCTCACTGAGGTTCAAAATCCGGAGACTTCCTCCTCTCTCCAGGAGTCCCCAGGCACCCCCATCTGCAGCCCTGGCCAGGCCCTCTGGGGGGCAGGAAGAAATCTCACTAGTTTCCCCTCCCCTCTGAACTATCTGCCTCAGTCGTCCCCACACCCCAGCCTGAAATGTGTTCCCACAGCACAGCTCCCATGTCAGCACCCACGACTCCCATTTCCTACAGAATCAGTCTCTAGCGCCGCAGTCCGTGCCCTCTCTGAGAGATTTCCCCTCCTGCCTTCACTGCCATCTTACTCCCCGGTGGGTACGCTGTTGGATGGAAAGACCAGGACCTGGCTACCCCCTCACCACACCAGCCCCACCCCTGACCTCAGGCTTTTCTCACACTGTTCCACGTGCCTGAAATGCGTTCCCTCCCGTGTTTAGGCTCCCTTCTCTCCCCTGGGTCTAGCTCCCAAATCCCGCTTCAGAGCACAGAACCCACCCACACCCTCTCAGAACTGAGGCATGCCTGCCAGTCTGCAGCATGTCCCAGCCCTGGCCCCATAATGCGTGGGACTTAGTGCAAACGTATTTTTAACAGGGCCCCTTGTTGAAAAATTGTTAAGAACTTCAGGGCAGACAAGTCCCAATTGAGGGACATGCTACACAAGACCGGATCAATAAGCCCAAAACTGTCGAGATCATTCATGTCTGAGAAATGGTCACAGCCAAGAGACGCCTCGGGGGTCCTGACTACCATGCATCATGTGGTGTCCTGGTTGGGATCCTGGAACAGCAAAAGGGCATGAAGGGAAAACTAAGGAAAGTGAATGAACTTTGCTTCATAATAATATATCAATACTGGTTTATTAATTGTAGCACCATACTAATGTAAGACATTACTAATGGGGAAACTGGGTGAGGGGTAAATGGAAACTTTCTTTACTACATTTGCAGTTTTTCTGTAAATCTAAAACTACTCTAAAATAAAAAAGTTTATTTTTAAAAATTAACAACAACAAAAAAAATTTTTTTTTTTGGAGAAGATGACAGCACAGTATATTGTTTAAGACATGGTCAGGCCGAAACCGGTTTGGCTCAGTGGATAGAGCGTCGACCTGCGGACTGAAAGGTCCCAGGTTCGATTCCGGTCAAGGGCATGTACATGGGTTGCGGGCACATCCCCAGTGGGAGATGTGCAGGAGGCAGCTGATCGATGTTTCTCTCTCATCGATGCTGGATCTACATGACCCCAAAGTTCTTGAACTCTCCCCTAAAGCCCTCCCCTAAAGGGAAAATAAAACTGTTTATGGGAGTGGAGGCTGCTGGAGGTGGGGGGAGGAAGGTTGTCACAGTATTTAGTAGAGGTTATGATTCCAAGCTTGATGACCCAGGTCAAACAGTGTATGATTCCATTTATATGAAATTCCCAGAACAGGCAAAGCCATAGAGACCAAAAGTATATTCTTGGTTGCCAGGGGCTGGGGGAGGGGGAATGGGGAGTGACTGTTGAATGGTACTGGGCTTCTTTTGGGGGTGACGAAATGCTATCAAATTAGAAAGTAGTGATGGCTGCACAACATCGTGAACATACTAAAGAACACTGAATTGTATACTTTAGAATAGTTAAAATGGTAAATTTTGTCACAATTAAAAATAAGAGTACAAACTTGAGATCCAGTCTGTCTGCCCTGCGCCATCTACTAGCTGTATGTGAGCTTGGGCAAGTTACCTGTCCCTGCCTCAATTTCCTCATCTGATAAATAGGAGTAATAACGGCTCTTATCTCATAAGGTTGTCTCGGCATGTAATGGACCAGGACAGTACCGGCACAGAGCAGCACTCAGCATTACCTAACAGTGGTTCTCAACCTTCCTAATGCCGCGACCCTTTATTACAGTTCCTCATGTTGTGGTGACCCCCAATTTCATTGTTACAAATTGGACATAATTAAAGCATAGTGGTTAATCACAAAAAGAATATGTAATTATATATGTGTTTTCCTATGGTCTTAGGCGACCCCTGTGAAAGGGTCGTTCGACCCCCAAAGGTTCGCGACCCACAGGTTGAGAACAGCTGACCTAGAATAACATTATTACAAAGAGGTGGCAGTGCGGCAAGGACTTCAACCCTACATGCCTCTCTCCCCAGGGTCCAGGCTTTTGGAGTTCACGCTGAACAGGACAGTGTGTGTGTGTGTGTTGGGGGGGTGGGAGGGGGGGAAGCCGAGCGGATTGTGAACTCATCCCCAAACCTTCCCACCCCAAATCCTGCAAACCCAGTTGTCTGAGAGGCTCCTCTCCATGACAGTCCCGGGGCTGAGATCCACTCCAGGGCGGGCCCCGGGTGGAAGCCTTCCGGAGCCCGGGCTCTGGAAAGAGGCTGAGCCGCCACGCAGGAGGTGTGAGCTGCAGCGCGCCGCCTAGTGGCACCCGTGAGCACATGGGTACCGGCCGCCAGCTGTGCGTGCAGGGAACCCGACAGCTGCCTTGAAATCTTCATTGGTAGTTTGTGTTCGGCGGAAGTAGGGGATTTCCGTATATTCTTTACAATCATATGAGCTAGTTATTGTTCTCATTTTATGACTGAAGAAACTGATGCTTGGAAAGGCTCAGCGGCCAGCCCAAGGTCTCCCAGCAGGTAAGAGCATCCATCAGCTCCGATCCCTGAACTTGGGCTCTCACGCTCTTCTGGTTTTCAAGAAATGAGGGAGCCCTGGAAGCATTTGCAGTCCCCGCTAAGAGTCTAAACTGGCTTTGTGACTGATTTTGAAGCAGCTATATTGTACAAAGGCTTCCCCACCGCCAGCCTCCAGCCCAGATGACTCCTTCCCTGCTCCCCGCTGCGCCCCAGTCACCCAAGAAATGGAGGGGGTGGGGTGAGAGGCTCCTTGTAGGACTCACTTGGCTAGGCTGCAGGCCCTTTGACCAGTAACCCCTCTCTCCCCAATCTCACTGATGTGTCCATTCAACCAATTCTAATGTATGCCTACTACGTGCAGGATACCGTGTTAGGTGCTGCTTATTCAATCGTGAACAAGAAAGGGAGTGGACCTCTCCTCCAAGCAGCTCACTGCATCATCCTTTTTCTTAACTCACAGCAGGGACCTCTTTGCTGTGAGTCCCGTGGCTCTGGGTTTGGGAATACCCTGGTGTAAGTCTTAATCCAGCCACTCCAAGGTATTATCCCAGACTTGGGCCTTGTCTGTTCTTCACTCATCCCAGGGAAAGGGGTGGGCTCAGGGCAACCTGACTCTCTCTGAAGTCCTCTCCCTGGACCCCGGAGATGCCCAGGCTGCAGAGGAATTCCATCTTCAGCGGGTTGCTTAGCTGCAGGTGGCTGAGGAAAGGGCACATCCCAGACGCTTGCAGGGCATGGGATGGGGTGCAGGGGAGTTAGGGAGAGATCCACAATGTGGGATGCTGGAGTCCTGGAAGGAAAACAGGGTCTAGGACCTCCCATGGGTATATTTCAAGAATTGAAAGAGTTTTTAGGCTGGGAAGTGGTGCAGGGACCGGCAGGAGAGGGGAAAATCACCACTCTCCCTTTGCTTGCCCCGCCCCCCATCCCCACCCCCCAAGACTCCCATTTCTTCAGCCAGAAATTAAACAAAGTCATGAAACCTGACACTTGGACTAGAGGCCTGCCTGGTGCAATTACTGCCTGAACAGGACTGGACCTTGTTTGAAAAATCTCCAATATCCCACTGGCCTTCTGACTGAGAGAGAGGGAGAGAGAGAGAGAGAGAGAGAGAGAGAGAGAGAGAGAGAGAGAATGCAGGCCAGGTCCTCTGCTCAGGTCTTTGCTGAGTTATCCAGCAGAGTGTCCTTGACCATATGCCTACATACAGGGGTTGACAGGCAGATGTGGGCTTTGGTACCTGTGTCCCTGAATGATAATTAAGTATCTAAATATCTATTTGTCTTTAGTGTCTTCTGCCTAGGAGTATATTTGTGCTTCTGGGTGTGTGTGCCTGTGTATGTGTTTGTGTCGGTGATGAGGCATATGTGTGTGCTTTTCTGAGTCCTGTATTTTGGGTATGTGGTTGTCTCTGCAGTTGGGTTCCTGTTTGTACACAGATGTTTCTGGGAAAGTCATTTTGCACCTGTGAGTTTTTGTTGTATGTCTACTTGTGTGTACCTTTGTCGGTGTGTATCAGCCAGGTGTACCCTGTGACTGTGTCTAGGGATTTGGGTGTGTATAGGTGCTTGTAGTTATGTGGATAGGTGGAGCTGGCTGGGTAAAATAAGCTATTGACTCTCATCCACTGCCCTTCCTGGGCTGCCCTGGACCAAGCTATAAATAACCCACCTACCTTCGCCCAGTTTGCCAAAGTTCTTCCCTTGGGAGTCCCACTCTACCCATATCCACCCTTTTGACCCTGGGTGCCCAGCCAGAGAGGGCTGGGGAGGTGGACTGCTTAGAGACACCCTCCCCCAAATGCTCCAGACCCCCACATGTGGGGAGTGTTATGGAGGGGAGGGAGTCCTGGGAAGTCCTGCCTTTATTTCTCCTTTGGGGAACAGCTGGGGCAAGCCCTTGTTGCTTCTCTGGGGACAAAGTCCCCTTCCAACCCGCAGTTCTGGCCCCAAGTCCTTCCTCCTCCAACCTAGGCAGCACCCCTGGGGACACTTGGCCCTATTCCAGCACATCCTCTGGCTCCTGGGCCTGTCAGGACCCCTCTCTGACTTCCTTCACCCACTGCATCTGTATCTGAGGAGTGATTCTGGATCCCAGCTCCTGGAAAATCCCAAGTAGTGAACAGATCAGGGCTAGGTGGAAGAGGCAGTCCGCTGGCTGCCAGCCCCTTCTCACAGCCAATCCAACACCAGACGGCCTCTTCACAATCCTGTCTCTCCTGCCCCTTTCATTCACTCACTCGCTTATTCACTCAGAGCTGCGTGTTCTTAAAATATATATTTTATTGATTTTTTACAGAGAGGAAAGGAGAGGGATACAGAGTTAGAAACATTGATGAGAGAGAATCATCAATTCAGCTGCCTCCTGCACACCTCCTACTGGGGATGTGCCTGCAACCAAGGTACGTGCCCTTGACCGGAATCGAACCTGGGACCTTTGAGTCCACAGGCCCGATGCTCTATCCACTGAGCCAAACCGGTCAGGGCAAAGCTGCGTGTTCTTGAGCAAATAACTGTACATCTCTGTGCCTCAGTTCCTTCATCTGTAAAATGGGGATACAAGTGGTACCTCAGAGAGTTGTGAGGATTCACTGCAGCAATGCATATAAGGTGCATGCCTAGCACCCCATGCCGGGCTCCTGGAAGGTCTCTGCTGACCCATCTTTTCTGATGTCTCTGGGTTTCAATCTCATGACACCCATCCCCAAACTCCACCTAGTCCCATGTGCCCCTTAGCCCACCCTTGGGTGGCCAGGACTCTCCTCCAGAAATCAGGCTGGCTGGGAGGGGAGATCCTGGGAAGATTACTGACATTTGTGCTGCAGTTTCCATACTTTTTAAAAAGCTTCTATTCCATGTCCCCTTATGAAATAGCTATTATCATTATTTTCCATTTTACAGATAGTGACAAAAGGAGCAATGGTTAAGTAACTTGTTCAAGGTCACACAGCAGGTAAGGGGCAGAGCCCAAGTTTACACTGAGCCAAAAATGGCTGCCCTCCCCCCCTCTGCCGTCGGTCACTGGGGGGGGCGGGGGGGGGGGAGCTGGGTTTCTAACACCCTAGGACCTTGTGTGCTGAGAGGCTCAGAGATCTGGGAAACAGTTCTGCCCAGGATCATACCAGGATGACCCAGATCTGTGCCCAAGTTCACAGAGCTGTAAGCCCAGCTCAACCAGGACTTGACTGTGAGAGTTTCTCACTTATGAAGCCTTTTTTGGAAAGACCCCCACATGTGGAAGGCATAGAGGGTGATATGCACCAGAGAACTAAAAATGAAAGTCCTGGAAGAAAGGGATACAAGTGGTACTTACCAGAGAAGAAAGCTGACATAGCCAAGCCAAAGGAGAGCACAAAGGTGCGTTTCTTTAGTTTTTGGAAAAGAAACTTGAGCAGAATCCGCTCCCAGCTATAATCCAGCAGCCGGGTTTTCCAATGCCTCGGGCAGTGTCTCGCGAGGTCCCCCCTGAAGCACCCCCAGTGCTTCGGAGACCGGGCCCTGGTGGCCGTCGGAACCCCCTCACGAGAGGCCCTCCGCCGGCTCCGCCCCCTCCCGCC
>NW_006288853.1:3984273-3984582 GCF_000327345.1 Myotis davidii
GGCGGGAGCGGGGCTGGGGGCGCGGGGGACCCTTGCTCCTCACTCTGGTCCGAAATCGAGGTGGTCGGTTGCCGCGCCGGTGCGCCCAAGCCACTTTCCCTGGGCGGCCAAGTTAGAAGGTAGATTTCTCGGCCCCACCAAAGTGGGCGGTGGCTCGGCACCTCGTTGGGTGGTTGGGGTAGGGGGGACGCAGGCCATGGGGTTCAGAGTAAGCCGGAAGCCTCCTGCTTGCTCCTGGAAGAGATCGCTGTTTTTTGGAACGGGTGTCTGAGTGAGGGTCTGCGCTCCGGGAGGACCCGCCTCGTGGGG
>NW_006288853.1:3984838-3985436 GCF_000327345.1 Myotis davidii
CCCCTCCGGGAGCCGAGGTGGCAGGCGAGAAGGGCTTTGGCTGCAGAAGCGGGGAGGGCGTCCACGGCTTCCTCGAGGTCGTGAGACCCACAGGTCTGGAAGGATTTTTTTTCTGGGTGTTGTTGTTGTTGTTGGTGGTGGTGGTGGTGGTGGCCGATTTTCCTTTTAAATGGGTCGTTGACATTTCCCCTACCCGGGGAGCAGACAAGGTGCGCTCGCCTGGGTATCGCTCCTACTCTGGATCCAGCAAGATGTCTTGCAGTAGTTCTCAACCTTCTGGCCCTTTAAATACAGCTCCTCATGTTGTGACCCAACCATAAAATTATTTTCATTGCTACTTCATAACTGTAATGTTGCTCCTGTTATGAATCGTCATGTAAATATCTGATATGCAGGATGGTCTTAGGCGACCCCTGTGAAAGGGGTCGCGACCCACAGGTTGAGAACCGCTGCGGGTTGGTGGGCTCCTAAAATAAAGTCCCTGTTCCCACCTACCCCACCCCCGTCATGCGTGAGTACACGTCTTGCTCGCCTGTAAGCTGGGCCCAGCGTCCCCGCCTGGCACCACAGATACATGCCCTTGACCGGAATCGAACCT
>NW_006288853.1:3985501-3997456 GCF_000327345.1 Myotis davidii
CCTGGGCGGAGTGGGAGGCGGGCGGCGTTGCGGGGGGGCATACTGCACGGAGCCCCTGAGTTGAGGCTGAGAAGGGGGCAGGAAAACTGGTGCAGAAAGTGGATGAGATGAGGAAGCCCTCCCTCCTCCGCCTTCCCCTGGGATGTTGACATCCCTCCCCTTTCCCCCAGCCAATAGGCAGAGGTTCCACACTTCGGAATTAATTCCTCACTTTGGAATTAATGATTCCCACGGCCCAGAAGTAAGGGCTTGGTTTTAGCCCCCCTCCCCCTTCTCCCTCACACACTTTTTTCCCCAACCCTGTGTTGTAAAGTTACGACACAATCATTTGATCCAAGTTAATTATGATTTGGGCAGACTCTGGTATTTAAAGCAGTGTTTTGAAGTTGGAAGGCAATGATGGGGGTGCGGGGCAGGCTGCTGAATGACCAACCTTGTTACAAAGAGTACAGTTGGGTGTGGGAGGTGCTGGGCTGGGGTGCTGGTTTCTGGTTTGAGGGTGTTTGAGGAGAGCTGATTGAAGGGTAGGGTGAAGTCTCTGTAAGTGGCACATGGGCAGGGTTGGGTCTTGGGAAGCTGTTTTTGTAGCAGCAGGGCCATGGGAGTGGGAATAAACACTGAGGTTGCTGGGGGCAGGGGTTTCGGGGAGGCAGGAGTTGGCCTGGAGTTCTCGGGAGCTGCGCAGTAGTCTCAGCTGGGCGGCTGGGGGTGGACAACCGCTCCTGCTTAACAAAGCATCCAGCCCCCACCTTTCCCAGAAGAACCCCGAGCCCAGGGCTTTGATGGATTTGGGCACGAATGGTGCCCAGTCGGAAATGGCCTCTAATACCGGGCTTTGATTTCTCACTAGCTAGCAGAACTGGTGTTGGAATTGTGCTCATTACTTAGCACGGCAGGGGCTGCCTGCCCACCAGCCTGGACAGGGGCCAGCTGGTGGGGTTGGCGTGCAGCCTTCCGTTTGCCCAGAATGTGCAGCCCTTAGAAACCTGCCTTCAGGAGGGAGATTGTGTCCCTCCCTCCTCCCCAGGCCCAGAACATCTTTCACAGTGTCCTTTGGGTCTTCCCAGTGAACCCCTCATGCATCCCATTTCACAGATGAGCAAAACCAAGGCAGAGATGTTGGCTTTCTTCAAGTCTTGCCTTCACCGGCCCACAGAGCCACATCGTAGACTTGTATGCAGAGCTCCTGTCCAACAGCCAGGTGGATTCAGGCCCCCTGGGACTCTTCGGGGTGGCCCCACCCATTTCTCCACCAGGAACCGGAGATCAAGCTGAGGCAGAGAAAGGGCTGTCCCCACAGCGGGGACACCTCTTTTGCCCCAGCCCCAGCCCAGTGAATATGAGAATTTTCTCAAGTTTGATGCAGAAACCAAACCTGGAACCATAAAGCCCCAGACCTTTAGGAAGACAAGCCAGCGAATGACTGAGCAGGAGAGGCCACTTCAAAGCTGGGTTGGCTCCCGGCGTCTTCCCACCCCACCCCTCAGCCTCTCCCGGAGCTTTTAATGGGCCTTTCCGTGGCCTCTGGCTGGGATGCTAGAGGAGGACCCAAGGTGTCATGATAACACTTCTTCTTGTTAAGGTGCAATTAAAATCAGGGTTTTCCTAGTGTCTCTGCTGCATGTGGGGTGAGGGAAGTGGGGGTGGGGGGCCTTGGCTCCCTCTGCGCTGTGGAAAACACCCATCTCACTTAAACAAATGGGAAATCAAGAATGTCTTAATGGGTTTCTCATTAAAGTGAAAGTACCACTGCAGGGGAGGAATTTCGGATGCAATCTCTCTCCTCTCTTCTCTTCCCACCCCAACCTGGGGATTCTGTAGGACAAAACCATCCCCTATTTTCCAGCCCACGTATTTAACTACTGAAGCTTTGGGACAGGCCCCGACTTGCCCAGGGTTACTCTGGGGCTCAGGGAGAGAGCTGGCATCAGAACTCAGTCCTTCTGGCTCCTTCACGCCACCTCGGCAGCGGACTAGCCGCCAGGGGCCTGGGACTGAGATGCTGAAATCCAGGTCCCACCTGAGAGAAGGTAGGCTTAGCTGCCTTAGATGGACTTGTAGCAGGAGCGGGGAAAGAGAGGAGTTGGGAGCATGGACCCTGGAGGGTGGAAGAAGGCAGGACCAAAGGTCAGAGGTGAGGCCCTGAGCCCAGCCCAGTGCCCAAAGACAGCTCCACCCCTGGCCCCCCAGCACCTACCCTCTCAGCAATTTCCCCAACCTGCCCAGGGAAGATGCACCTCAAGCCAAGCTCCCTTGGGCCCCTCCCCACCACCCCCTTTGTTGTGGAGTTTCTCCTGAACTGTTGCTTCTGGCTGTTAGGCCTAAAATGAGGTCTGCCCCTGCCCCCTTCCACTCCAATGCTTAGAGAGCAGGGTTGATGGTGATTCTGAATGGCCAGTCCTGAGCCTCCCCCAGGGCCTGCTAGCTAAACATACGGCCTTTTGGACTTCAGTGCTGGGGTTGGGGTAGCAAGGAGACACCTTGGAGCCCACCAAGCCTGTAGGAAAGTGGGGAGAGGTTGGTCATAGGTTGGGACATGGACCTTGCCCGCTGTGGCTGTGGCTGTGGCTGTGGCTGTGGCTGGGGAGTAAAGAGAAACTGCTGCCAGGCTGGATGGCCCCCCAGGGGGAGAGAGGAGGAAGCGGACAGCAGAGGCCTGAGCTGGCACTCCTCCTCCTTCCCAGTTTCCTAAACAGCTTCCACAAAAGGAGTCATTACAGCTTGGAGGCAAAATGAAACCAAACAAGTGCCTGTGCCCTGTGCTTTCTGTTATTTGGGATTTTTTAAAAAAGGAAAACTTAAAATTCCATAATTGGATACTAAAAGGAGGAGCAGTTTCTGGAATAGGGAGGGAATCCTGCACTCCGCCCTTTTGAAGTTGGGGCTGAGGTGCCACCCTCCTGCTCCCTTGGGGCCTGCACTCAGCCAGATGCCCCTGGGAGCCTGGGGAATTTCTCCCTGACCTGGCATTTCAATGAGCCAGAGCCAGAGGGATCAGGTGAGCCCCTCTGGGCTTTTGGGCAGAAGTCTGGCATCCTGTAGCAGACCTGGCTCCTCGCTTGTAGTTGAGTGGCACACTGGATTCGAACTCCGTTCCAATGCCTCTCCAGCCACTGCACCCCCCCCCCGCCCCCGCAGAGCAGGACACGCAAGCTCCTGTGAGGTAAATCCACAGGTCCCAGATGCCCCCCTTTATCTCCTGTCCTCAGCTTGGGAGATGCTAATGGCAGTGAAAACGTTTGCTGGAGTGCAGGCATAAATCAGCTGCCTCCCCACTGTTCCCTCACCCCCCTGCCCCTTTTGTTTCCTCTTCCTTCCTGCCAAAGCACTGGGTCCCTGGGAGTTCCCGAATTTACCCTCTGACCACTCAGCCTGATTGGCATCTCCTAGCATCTCCATAGCTCATTCCACACACCTGGACACCACTGGCTCCTCCTTTCCTTCCTCTCCGGTACCCGCTCCTTCCCCTCCCCCTCTCTTGCTGAGCTAAATCTGTAGGCTGGAGCCCCTGAGCTCTCACCACCAAAGGAGTGAGCGCACTGAGCCTCCCTCTTTCTCACCCCCCAGAACAGGCTGCCCGCAACGCCTCACAACTTCCCCGCCACTGCTTGGCTCATTTCTCAAGGAAGGCAGGCTGTAGGTGTGAGAGTGTGTATTAAGGAGTGTGTGTGTTGTGGGGTGGGGGGAGGTGAGAATATGTATTAAGGAGGTGGAGGGAGGTGGGAGTGTGCAGTGGGAGGTGAGGGTAGGTGTGGTGTTGCACCCGGGCATTCAGTGTGTGTGGATGTGATGTGTGCGGGCGGACAGATGTGTGTGTTGAGAGGGTTGTGTCTTGTATACAGGGTGTGTGATGTAGATGGCTGGGTGTGTATGTGTGGGTGTGTGGGGTGTGTGCACCATACACATGGGCACAGCTGTGGTGTGTTTGTATAGAAATAGGAATAGGTGTGTGTAGCGAGGGGACAGTGCGTCACGCCCAGGCAGGGGAAGCTCCATTCATTGTCTTCCATTGTTGGGGTGTCTCTTGGAGATGAGACCCAGGCTGTTTGCCCCTTCAGCACTAATGAGACCTCATTTTGCCCTGTGCTGTGGGCTGTGAGCAGGATTTGGTCCCAGTGCAGGTTCTGGAATTGGAAGGGCAGAGGTCAGCTTTTCTATTGAGGGCAGATGGGAGAGGCCTGCCTGAACGTGTGTTGTGCCACTCCACCGGGAGGAAGGTTGGCCATAGGTTGGCTCTAAAACCAACCCAGGAGCTGGGGTGACTAACTGCCCCCAAGAGGACAGGGATCTGAGCCCTGGGGTCCGCTGCAGTCCCTCCCAGCTCGCCCAGAGCATTGGCAGGGTTCGTGCTTCAGCCCTTCAAGAGGAGTGAGGGCTAGGATTTGCTGGAGAAGACTCAGGCTTGAATGAGTGGCATCCTTAATGAAGAGCAACCCGGGCAGGCTGGGTTGGGCCTCTTCGCGGAAGCAGTGAAAGAGACACGTGCCACACAGACACCTGGGACTCCACTGTCCTCACCACCAACTTGGTCACGAAGGTTCCGCTGCTTTCCGACTTCTGCCCATGCTGGGGACTGCCGTCCTTCACTCTGGGATAGGATGTGCCATTGGGGAGCAGAGAGACCCATAGGAAACAACAGCTCCACGGAGAGCATACTGCTTTCCAGTTGATCAAACTCTCTTGTAGGTGGGACCTCAGTTGGTCCCTCTAAGAACCCCATAAGGAGGGAGGTGCCCACTTAGGAAGCTGACGTAGGTCCCAGGTCAGAGCCAGAGCGTGCGGGTGGCTGATGCCTACTCCGGAAGTGGTCAATGACATTCAGAGAGTTGACAATGCCAAGTGAGGGCAGCAGCAATATATGCAGGGAAGAGCTCCGCAAAGAGTGAACCTTCAAGCCTGGGGCTTCCTGGCGGGGGTGACAGGAGCCTGACCTTGCCTCTCCTTTTCTCAGAGCATGTCCTGCAGAGAAGATGGGATGGGGTAGCTAGCTGGGCAGGAGTGCCTGGCCTCAGACCTCCTCCACTCCCAGGAAATTGGTCAGCATCGCTCGGCCACCATCTTGGATGGGCACCAACCCTTGGTGAGCCACCCCCAGGCCATGTTTCCCTCTTGGGTCTTGCAGGCCCAACTGAAGGGGTGCACCTTGGGGGACTGTTACAGGCTGAGACCTGGCTGTAGGCTGGGACTTGAGCAGGGCTTGAAAGGAAAAGATTTCTTATTCCTTGTTCTCTTCCTGTGGCCCTTGAAGATGGAATACCTTTTAAACTGAGGGATTCTGTTGGGGTGGGGCACAGGGAGGCCTACTTCTCCGCCTGCTGCTTTGCTGCCATTAGAGACACAGAGCAGGCAAGAAGGAAAGGATGGAATCGGCAGCCCAGCCACTCCAAGGAGCCAGCCTGAGAGAAAAGGCTCATCCTCATCACCACCTCTGGGACCCCCAGCCCCTCTACACACCCTCCTCACAGAAGCCTCTCCCAGGGCCTCAGCTTCAGGTGCAGAGGCGGCATGGCATGGCCAGCTGGAAGCTGGTGTTAACATAGCCCTCCAGCACTGCCGCTTACTGACTCAGTAGGCATTGGGCAGCTCAGCTAACTGCACTGTGCCTCAGTTTCCTCATCTGTAAATGAGGATAACAGTATCGTCCTCACAGGGTTGTTTTGAGGATCACATGCCCTGATATACAATAAAGCACTTAACATGTGCCAGCACACAGTGGGTGCTCAGGGAGCCCTGAGGCACAGCCTCCTCAGGAGAGAGCCCTGTGCCACCAGGGACATCTTCCTCCAGGGGAACTGAGTGTGTGTATGTGGGGGGCGGGGGGGGCTGGAGGGGAAGGAGGAGGGAGAGAGGCTGGAGGCCCAGCAGCTCCTGACCTGGGTGTTTGGAGACTGGCTCTTGCCTTTCTTCTGCTGTGTGACCTTGGGCAAGTACCATGACCTCTGTTCTAGTTGGTCTCCCCATCTCTACGCTTGGGTGGGGGAAGGTGGAAGAGTGAGCTCAAGGCTGTAGGGTATTTATTTATTTATTGGTCTGGTTCCATCTGAAGAAGCCCCAGCAGCCAGCAAGAGACAGAGGTAGCCGAGGCCCAGAACCACTTGTGTTTACAGAGGCCCCTCAAAAAGTCAATATATTGACTGGAGTGCCCTTGTGAGCGTTATTCGGTCCTGGGTGTGTGTGTATCTCTCTCTCTCTTTCTTTCTGAAGCCATAAATCACCCTCCGGGACCTCGGTCTCTTTTTCCTGCTCCGTAAGCCTCTGCAGCCTCAGAGAGCCCCAGACACCGAGCAGGGCCCAGGAGGCAGAGAAGGACCCCACAGAGGCACTTGCTATTCCGATCCTGCCACTCTCACAAGGCTCAAGGGGGACAAGGGGTGTGAGACGGGGGTAGGGGGGAAAGCAGGGGTGGGAGAGGGCTTGGAAGATGTAGCAGGAACAGCTTGCCCAGACCTGGCCATACCATTTTCTGTTTCATCTCTCAGGGATGGGGGCAGCTGAATTTGGGGGTGGGGAGTGAGCAGTCCTGTCCCCACAGGGGGTATTAGAACTCCAGCTCAGCCCTACCACTTGGTGCACATGTACATCCATTCACTCTGAGTCAGTACTGGGCTCTGAGGTCAGAGATGGGCAAAGCGTAGGCTTGACCCTTCAATGATGGGCTTTGTGTTGCTTCTTGAAGCATGAGCCATCTGTCAGGCCTGTGATGCTGGGGTGCAAGAGGAGTGTATGATGATTCAACAGAGAGGAGCCCATTCAAGGACGAGCCTGGGAGGGACTTGACATGGTGCTTAGAGGGCAGGCTGTGTAGTCAGACTACTTGGGTTCAAATCTTGACTGTGCCACAATCTGTCTGTGTGTCCTAGAGTTAAGTTGCTTACCCTCTCTGAGCTTTCCTTTCTTTATCTGTAAAATTAGAGTAGCAATAGCACCGATCTCATCAGATTGTTGTGTGGATGAAAGAGACCATCCACACAAGTGCTTTGTACATTCAAAAGTGCTTAATAACAAACACTGTGATCATCGTCGTCATCATTATTGGTGCCAAATATTGGGTGACATGACAGGAAATGCTTAAGCTGTTAAGAGAGAGCTCCTGTGGGCCTGGGTTGCTTGGTCAGGGCTTCCTGGAGGAGGGAAGGGTGGCCTTTGAAGGATGAGCACACGTTGGGTCAACAGAGAGGGTGTTCCTGGTAGGGGATGTGAAGATATGGGGTGGAAACCTTTGGCACATCCACCTAGGAAACAAATTCCAAATCCAACCACTGACCAGATGGTGATATGAGATAGCGCGTGCAGACCTGGCACAGCCGCCATTGATTTCTACTGCCCTCCCTCCTGCTTGCCTCTCCCCTACTTTCAGTCTGGCTCACCCCTGGGTTGGGCTTGGCCCTGCTTTTCTCTTTGTACATCTCTGGGCAGGAGAACAAAGGGACAGAGTCCCAGATGGCAGCTTCCAGATTGAATGAAGAGCCTGGGAAGGGTGCGGAAGAGGGAGACTGCCTTTCCTAGTCCATGGTGCCCACCTGGGCCTGCTGGCTACCAGGAGGCATCCCCAAGGTCTGAGAAGAAGGTCTTCTGCTGAGATCACTGAGGAGCCTGCAGTCCCCCAAGGCCCTGAGAGTGTCTGGCTGGAGGCCTTACTGGCCTAGAGACAGAACTGAAGGGAAGCAGCTCTGTAATGTGATCGGAGGTGCCTGCCTGCCCAGCCTGGGGCTTGAGCACCCATGGAAGACTCAGAGCTTACAAGAAGTTGAATCAGAAATTCAGGAAACTTGTTCCTGGCACCTCCCCCAACCCAGCACTGGTCATTCCCTGACACAACAGGGCAGAGTGGGGCGCAGGTAGCACTAGCAGTGACTGGGGTGTGGCGATGTCCGTGGGGCAGCCTTTCGATCTCCCTTTCCTTATCACTGAGCCAGGGCCCCTGGCACACAGCAGGTGCTCCATAAATACCATAGAATGAATGGATGAGGAACTCATGGTCAGATTCCCTCTTGTGTTGGACTTGCTACTGCAAATGAGTGACCAAAGAATTAAAAGGTTCTCACTGCTTTGTTTTGCCTCCCCTCTCCCTTCATTCTGTCTTCAAGCACTGACTGTGTACCAGGAATGATGGAAGTCAGAGCCAAGTCTTCAGTGGTCAGACCCCCTAGTTAGGAAAGAATTTATTCAATAATCCAATGGAGCCGCAAAGAATTAATCAAGTACTACACTCAAGTGACCTTAGCCCCTCTGGGCTGGTAAACTCTGCACTTACCTGCAAGGTGGCCTTCACACAACACGGCTGGTCCAGGCCCTTTTAATGCGTTTCCTACTTGTATTTCCAAGCCCACTGATCATTGCCCTCCACCTTGCCTTCTCATGGCTCGAGAGAATGCCTGTTAGATGGACACTGACCTTGAGGTCTGGGAGCAGGTGTGGGCTGAGAGGATACATTTGAAGGCCCAAAGGTAGGTCTAACCACAGCCCTCAGCCCTCCAGAGCTGCTTGGCAGGAGCTGGGTTTGGTGCAGGGGAGCAGTTCTGGCTGCAGGATCTGGCTGAGCTGGGCTCTCTCTGGCCCTGTGTCCAGTGCTAACATTCAGGGAGCATCCCTGGGAGATTAACACTCCCCCCCTCCCTTCCCCCAGGCCCTTGGCTGAGACAGCAGAATGACTGGCCCAGCTACCACCCTCACAGCTGGGCACCTGCCGGTTCTTGCCAAGAGCCCTATCACAGGCTGGTCTGGAATTCCTGTCTGGCAGCCCAAGACAGCTGGGCTGCTGGGCACCATGACCCCTGCTGCAAATTTGATCTGACCCCACATTTTCCTACCGGTGCACTCCACTTCTGTAGACACACACACACACACACACACACACACACACACACACGAGGCAACAGCAAAAAGAGCCCTGGGCTGAGGACTGGGAACCTGGATTCTAATTCCAGCCACACTGCTGGGTGGCATAGAGTTAGTCCCTTTCCCTCTCTGGGCTTCAGTACCCTCCTCTGTCCAAATGAAGGGAGTCCACCCTGAAATCAGAAAACTGAGTTAAGACCTAGCTCTGTCAGTAACCGCAGTTCCCCGAGTCTGTATCTCCTCCCTTTTAAATAGGGGCCCTGATTGATTGATGGGGAGATCAAACCAAAGGGGCCTCAAACAAGATGGGGCATGGTCAATAAAGGTCAGTTTCCTTTTCTTTCTACCTGGGAGGAAGGCAATCCACAAATCTCTGGTTACACCTTCCTTCTTTCCAAGGCTCCCCTCTTGACAGGGAAATATTAGAAACAAGGTTGAGGATGGCCCACGGGGTGACGTAGTGATCCATCTGGGGTTACAGTGAGGGGCTGGTCTGCATTGTCATATCACAGGCAAAGCACTCACCATCTTTGAGCCTCAGTTTACCCATCAGCAAAAGGAATAAAAGCAGCTGGATGCTTAGTAGCACTAAGGGAGAAAACACCCAGAGAGGTGCTTCGGAAATGATTCTCTAAACTCCAGGAACCACTGACCAGAGGCAGCAGGAGGCTGGCAGAGCAAGGTCTGTTATGCCAGGGACTGTGCAGTGTGTCCTGAGAGCTGTTTGCTGTGGAGTGGGGTGGGGTAGGAGGGCCCACGCTTCCACTTCCCTGACTAAAACCTCCCATGGGTGTGTGAGCCCTGCCATCTCCTCTTGGCCTGGCTGGCCATGGCTGTTGAGGTAGTTGACAACGGTTTGGGTCACTTCCCATCCTTCTCCGTGCTCCACACCCCAGAGCAGAGGGGGCCGGGGGGCCACGTCAGGGAAGGTTAGTGTCGGTGCTGGATTTGATGTGTCCAGGCCAGCACGCCATCTGCCATGCCCACCAGAAGTTACATAATCCCTCGGCCGGCTGCCCGTTCTTAGAAAACAGGGCAGGTGGGACCAGCAGGGCGTGAGGGTTAGGCACTTTGTTCCTTGCAGCCCATCACCACCTGGACCAGCCTTCATTCTCCGAGTCCGCTGTGTGGAGCCTGAGGCAAATGCCAAGACAGAGTGAGGCTGAGGCTGGGAGGGGACTGGGCAGGCCTCTCGGGCTGCTTGCTGCCTTGGCTTGCAGACTCTGGGGCATCTCGCAGTCTGCTTGCTGACCGCCCCCCTGCTGGCGGTGCTCACCAGCTCCTCCACCGCTGCCCCCCTGCTGGCGGTGCTCACCAGCTCCTCCACCATTCTGCCGAGCTCCGTGGGTGGATTCATGAAGGCAGCTCAAGCTTCTGGGAAGTAGGGTAGACCCTCCCTCCAGTTCCCACAGAGATGTTCTCCATCTAACATCATCTAATCATAAGCACTTTCAATACATATAAGTAACAGCCAAGGAACACTGCTCACATATTACAGAGACCCAAGCTCCAGTCCTGTCTCTGTTCATTCCTACCTGTGAGATGTCTGCCAGGCTACCTCACCGTAGTTAGTCTGTCCCTCATCAGTGAAATGGGAATAATAAAGCCTGATTCATAGAGCTATCTTGAGGATGGAATCAGATAATAATATACATAGAGGACAGAGAAACTGTTCAATAAATGGTAGCTGTCATCATTGGATCCAATTCCATTCTCCTTTTTTTAAAAAAAGAAAAGAAAAGAATTCATAATGACCATTTTTACTAGGATTGGTAATAAAGCATGGAGACTCATCATCTCTTCTTACCATTCATCAGGGTGCTAGAAGTATTACCCAGTGTGATTAATCAAGAGAAATTAGAGGCATAAGAATGGGTAAAGAGGAAGTAAAACTATCCCTACCAGATATTAAAACATACTGTAACACCTCTACTGGTATAATTAAAACAGTATGGAACTGGTGTACGAGTTGGAAAATAGATTGGTTAAAGATAAAAGAAAGTGCAGAACCAGACCCAAATGCCTATGGAAATGTTTATGACAAAGGTAGTATGTTGGATCACTGGGATAAAGACAGACTTTTAAATAAATGTGCTGGGAAAACTGGGTAGCCATTTGGAAAAAGATGAAACTTGCTTCATATTTCATACCATACAGAACAATAAACACCAAATGGAGTAAGGATCTAGGAGTAAACAGTGACACCAGTGAGCACGAGATGAAACCTGGGTGAATTCCTCTTTAGTGCTGGGTGAGGGAACGCTGTCTGACTAGATTCAAAGTCCAGAGGCAATAAAATATAAAGTTGATAACTTTTATTACATAAAAACTTTTTAAAAACCTTTCTTTGGCCACAAAGCACCTTAAAGAAACCCAAAAGACAAAATATTTGACAAACTGGAAGAAAATGTTAACAAAAAACTAATACTCCTATTTATAAAGTACTCTATGATACTGAGGGACAAAGGACCAGAAACTTGATAAAAAAGGTGGAAAAAAGATATGAAGAGACAATACATAAAGACATAACAGTGATCCTGCAACACATGGAAAAAAAATGTTAAAACTCACTTGCAATTAGAAATATGCCAATAAAACAACTCCGAGATGACACTTCTCACTTATAAGACTGGAAAAAACTGGAAGTTATGACCACACACTTTGGTGAGGAGGCGTGGGAAATAGGCACGTTCAGACTTTGCTGGTGGAAATGAGTACAGTCCTGTGTACAATAGGTAATTTGGTAATACTTAACAAAACTGCATTTATACTCTATTTTTCATCTCAACAATTTTCTAGAAATCTTCCCTTAAGATATACCTTTATCAACACGAAAATACATTATGCACAAGGTGATTCATTGCAGCATTGTTTGCAATTGCAAAATATTGGAAACAACCTGAATGCCCCAGTAGAGGAATCGAATAAACTATAGTGTAGCTACATGCTGGAGTACTATGCAGCTGTGAAAAAGAAAGATGAAGGTCTTCGTGAACTGATATGGAGAGATTCCCAAGACATACTGATGAGGAAAAGAAGTAAAGCACATTATCTCTAGGATGCTACCTGTCATGTATGAGAGAAGTGGATGTAAGACCAGGTCAGATCTGGACCGCT